>NC_141536.1:118447498-118747498 GCF_021556685.1 Rattus norvegicus
ATTTGGAATGTGGAGGCAGGAGGATCAAGAGTTCAATGCCAGACTCAGCTACTTACCAAGTTCCAGACTAGCCTAGGTTAAATGACACCACCCATCCTCCAATCCCAAAACAACAAAAGCTAGTAACAGCAACAGCAATAAACCCCCCTTGATATCTTCACATAATCTATATCTAAGTTATTTAGTCATTTCGTTCATAATCTCCTGAAAAAGGAAACAATCTAAATGCTCCTCATCTGTGAGAGAGGGAATCGGGGTGCATGTGGATAACTGAGTGTGCTCTTGCACAATCAAAGGATGTTACCCGGCTGGAGACGGAGCTCAGAGGTAGAGTACTTGCCCGTTCTGCACAAAGCCCTAGGTTCCATCCTCAGCACTACCAAGGAAAGGCTAAGGGCTCCCAACAGGCATAGCAGCATGGGAGACCCTCAAACACATTCTTCTAAATGAAAGAGACAAGATTCCAAAAGCATCTTGCCGCATGGCACTACATATTCTCTGTGATCTCCAGGGTTTGGGACGGTTGCAAAGGGACAAAGGGGAATCTTTTGTGTGGTGTGTATATTGCTTGTATAATACAACTGTGCGATGTGCTGAGAGCTGTGGGACTCTGCATTGAAAGGGTGAGTCACTAGGTGTAAAATGACACCTTAACAAAAGAGGAAAAAAGCCAAGAGGAAGAAGGAGTCTTACCCCAGTCTCTGACACAGAAGCACATATATTCTTTCACAGAGATGCTAAGTCACACGTAGACAACAATACATCATCAGTTCCACAGCTGTGCAATTTACCTTATGATTCACCACCACCCGCCCACACACCACCCCACAGCAGATTCATTTGTGGCTGTCCAGCGGGATTCCCAGACAGTTCCCCCTGTAGCTGATGAGTTTTCCACCTGTTTTGCTAAATACTGGATCAAATGAACACATTTGACCCTTCTCTCCCACGTATCAAACTTCCTTCTATATCCATATGAGGATACAAGATAACCCCTGAGCAACTCAGGAACTTGCATTCCAGTGTGGAAAATACCTTCAGATACTGTTTTAAAAGTACAGTAGGTTTACCAAAAGCACTGAGACTCAGTAGGATGAGCAGCGGACAAGGTAACATGATTCAAACTGTGAGGTTCTGAAAAAGGCAAAGCTATAGAGACAGTGAAATGATCTGTAGTTGCCAGGGTCTTGAAAGGAGGGAGGCATGCTGGGTGGACCAAGCGGACTTTTAGGATAGTGAAACTATTATTCTGTAAGAACTACAGTGCTGTATGTCTTCGTTAGGGTTTCTAGCGCTGTGATGAAACACCATGACCAAAAAGCAAGTTGGGGAGGAAAAGATTATTTTGCTTGCATTTCCACAGCACTGTTCATCATTAAAGGAAGTCATCACAAGAACTCACGCAGGGCAGGAACTGAAGCAGGAGCTGATGCAGAGGCCATGGAGGGGTGCTGCTTACTGACTTGCTCCTTATGGCTTGCTCAGCCTGCTTTCTTAAGAAACCACCAGCCCAGGGGTGGCGCCACCCACAATGGGCTGGGCCCTTCCCCCATCAATCACTAATTAAGAAAATGTCCTACAGCTAGATTCTATGGAGGCATTTTTTCAATTGCAGTTTCTTCTTTTCAGATAACTCTAGTGTCGAGTTGACTTAAGTTTAGCCAGCGCACTAGATGTCTGTTAGTCATGTTTGTCAAAACTCATAAAATATACAATATGAAGAAAGAACTCTAACAGAAACTGGACTCTTGTCATTAACCTGGGCTCATCAGCTTTAACAAACGTATCACACTAGTGCAACAATGTTAAAGATAGGAAGGGGTCAGATAACGCACATGGAAACTTTACTTTCTATCAATTTTTAACTCAAACTTCTAAAATAAAAAAGGTTATTAGTTTTAAAGATCCTAAGTGGGGCTGGAGAGATGGCTCAGCGGTTAAGAGCACTGACTGCTCTTCCAGAGGTCCTGAGTTCAATTCCCAGCAACCACATGGTGGCTCACAACCATCTGTAATGAGATCTGATGTCCTCTTCTGGTGTGTCTGAAGAGAGCAACAGTGTACTCATATATAATAAAATAATAAATAAATCTTCAAAAAAAAAAAAACCCCAAGCTCTCTGAAGTGAGGCTAATATTAACTTGGAAGGCATTTTAGATTTAACGAGGTATCCTTTGAGGTACAATTGTTTAAATAAGTATAGAAAAGCTCTTTCAATGAGATTAGCATCTAAGCTTGGGAAGTATCATGCCGTGGACCTGTGAAATGGCTCAGCAGCTTAGACCCTTACTACCAAGTGTTACAACCTGAGTTCTGTCCCCAGAAATGTGAGGAGGGAGAGCACTGACTCCCCTAAGTTGTCTTCTTGTCTCCATACAAGTCCTGTGGCGCCCATGTATACACACACACACACACACACACACACACACACACACACACACACACACACTCACGTGCTTAAAAAAGAGATACATTAAGACAGTGTTGCATCATGGTTTTTGTTGACAGCATTAAAACAATTTATTTCAACTATTACAAGTATTATTTGTTTACACATTACTCATTGAGCCATCGTACTGGCCCACTAGTTTTCTTTTCAATAGACCTCACTTCAGAATAATATAACCTCAAAATAATATATTATAACCTTAATATAAGATCAATCAGGTTAGATGAAAGAGGATATACGTTTAAATAATAAAATAAGTCAAGCAGATGTGGAACCGATGTGTTGTCTGTGTGTGACTTCTACATCACTACGACAGAGTACTTGACATAAGTAACTTATGTCAAGGGAAGAAAGACTTTTTTTTTGTTGTTTTTTTCAGATAGGGTTTCTCCACATAGCTCTGGCTGTCCTAAAACTTTAGTAGATCAGGCTGGCCTTGAACTCAGAGATCCACCTACCTATGCTTCCCGAGGGCTAGGATTAAAGGCATGTGCCACCACTGTCCAGCTGAAAGACTTCTTTTGTACATGGTTTTAGTCCGTCATGGTGGAAAGGCTCACAGCTTAGCACACAGGAAGCAGAGTAGGGTAGTGACAAGAAGGGCTGGGGCAAAACGCAGTCCCTAGGGACATGGCCCAGCGATTCCGTAGCCTTACTTACTTACACTGTCTATTTTAGATGGCTAGGCAGGGCTGGTGAGGTGGCACTTGCCATCAAGCCTGATGACTTGAGTTTGGTCCCCAGAACTCTCACATGTCTCTGATCTCTACTTGAATTTGTGGTACACCCCGAAACCACACACGCAAAAGAAATAAACAAGGGGGGTTACATCACCTGTTCCTTCCCACCCAACCTGCTACAACATGGCTTCCGTCTGAAGCACTCTGATAAAACATCAAACAATCCCATATGGCCAAAGATAGGAGTTGTTGCCTCTCTCATCCCTCGGAAAACTACAGTACACTGACTGCTGCCTCCCACAGGGCAGGCTTTCTGCTTGTGGCTAATTTGAACGGACTCTTTTGTCTTCTCTCTTACCTTCCTGGACACCAGGGCTCCATTCCGTGGATAGATCATGACCACCCCCTCTTCCCTATGCTCATAAAAAATTCTTAAATGATATAACATTCATCAAATGATATAAAAATATATACTGTATTATATAAATAATATATAATATAAATGATATAAAATTTAGCAATGATCAAATCTGACAAGTGGCTGTTATGTCTTTCTTGGCAATTCTTTTCTCTTTTTATTAAAAAATTTTTAATTATTTGTGTGTGTGTGTGTGTGTGTGGGTGTGTATGTGTGTGTGTGTGTGTGTGTGTATTGGTTTATCTGTGTGTTTTCTTGTGCATGTGAGTACAGATGTCCATGGAAGACAGAAGGCATCATATTCCCTAGAGCTGGAATGTGTGTGCTGCCAGATGTGGGCGCTGGGAACAGAGCCCTAGTCTTCCAAGCGTGTTCTTAACTGCTGAGCCATCTTCCTAGCTCTTTATTTATTCTTTTTTTGTTTTGTTTTGTTTTTAGATTTAAAGCAATGACATAGAAGTGAATGAAAAAAATTGAACACCAACAGCCCAGAAACTTCCTGGGAGCAGCTAATTTTCTGGTCTAGAGAAAGTGTTTTGGGGTAGTTGGGGGATAGTGGAACTTTCTGTAGTTAAAAAGCAGGCAGGCTGACACAGAAACAAAACCCACATGGTTCCAGTTTTACGAGCTGCCCACAGTTGTGAGATTTAATGAGACAGAAAGCAGAATTGCAATTACCAGAGGCTGAGACAAGACTGGGGTTACTGTTTAATGCATACAGGATTTTACTTTAGGACAATGGAAAGTTCTGGATGTGGGTAGAGAAGAATGGTTATCCAAACTGTGAGTCTATTCAATGCTATTGAACTGTACATTTGAAATGTTATATTTAATATGGTATTACATACTTAATTACTAATCATTATTACCATGTTGGGGGGTTTAATATGACCCATAGTGTGTGTTTTTCAGTTGGATGACTTTGTGGAATTGTCTCTCTCTCTTTTTTTTTTTTCTACCTTTACCTGGGTCCTGGGGATATGACTGAGGTTCTTAGGTTTTCACAGCTGATCCATCTCACTACCCTAATAAACATACATTTTAATATGTGCATGGAAAGGGAATGAAGTTTGATTTGGAGACAGGCTAAGATTAAAATGCTCAGGGAGTTTGGATTAGGTAGTGACCCAAGCTGTCAGTAAAGACTTAGCAGGTGCCATACTGGAGCCACGAGGCCAGAGAACATAGAGGGAAGGTGGTCAGCATCTACCCATAGAATGCAGCCTCTGGTGTCCAGGAAGGTAAGCCAGAAGACAAGAAAGTATAGGGTTAAAAATTAGCCACAAGCAGAAGGTCTTCCCTGTGGGAGGCAGTGGTAGTTTTCCAGAGCCTGAGAGAGGCAACAGTTACCAGATGTGGCCATGTGAGACCGTTTGGTGTTTTGTGGTGGGAACACTCCCCCACCCCCACAACACTTTGAAGAAAGTTCTGCTGTGAACTGGGGAGTGGTGCGGCCGCTGGGGGCTGAGATGGAAGTTGAATATAGTCTTAGGTGTTTTTCATTGACATACACTCCCTGTGCACATTAGGCAGGCGCTCTACTACTGAGCTACACTCCCGGCCTTGGTTATTTTTAGATGAGATTCTGTGCGTGTGGAATGGCTTACCAGAGAAAGAGTGATGGACTAAACAGGAGAGAGGGAGAACTGAAGTAAGGACATGAGTGGTGTGAGGACCTTTAGTGGAAACACAGCACCCTCTGTGCTTTCCAAAAGAGACTTCGGTCCTGACGTGTGTGTGTGTGTGTGTGTGTGTGTGTGTGTGTGTGTGTGTGTGTGTGTGTGAGAGAGAGAGAGAGAGAGAGAGAGAGAGAGAGAGAGAGAGAGAGATGCGGGTGGGGGGGTGGAGATGTGCTGCTGAGAAGCTCATGTCTGCGCTGGTTGATTTTTGTCATCTTGACAGAAACCAAGACTCATCTGTGAAGATGTAGCCTCAGTTGAGAACATGGCTCCATCAGACAGGCCTAGAGCAAGCTTGTGGGACATTCTCTTGATTCATGTAGAAGGGTCTAGCATGCTGAGGGTGATGCCACCCCTGGGCACATGGTTCTGGGCTGGATGAGAAAGCAGATTGAGCAGGGATGAGCCAGTAAGTAGTGTTCCACCTTAACCTCTGCCTCCGTTTCTGCCTCTAGGTTCCTGCTTCTAGTTCCTGACTTCCCTCAGAGACTGGGACCTGAGAGTTATAATAAGATGCTTTTGGTCATGATGTTTAGCACAACAATAGAAAGGTTAACAATGGCTTCTGTTTTCTCAGTGAGGTGAGAAGCTGGGTCACCAGACAGCCTGCTTAGGGGATAGAAAAGGCTCTGAACACTTAGGAGAGTAAAACGAAGTCACAGTACTGAGAAAGACAACTCCCAGGAGATGGGCAGTGGGCTGAAGCCGTGCTCTGGGAAGCCTTGCAGCCTGAATGGAAAGCAGCCTCCCTGGCCCTTTGAAAGTTATGTGAGGAGAGCATAGGTTGAGATCACCTACACTTGTGGCTCTCAAAGTGAGCTCATGGTCCAGCAGTATCAGCAGCAACTGGGAACTCAGAAACAGGACCACAGCCCCTCTCCCACTCACTGAACCAGAAACTGTGGGGGTGCAGCCTGGTTTGCTCAGTTTCTCACAAGCCTTCCAGTGTTTCTGAAAGCTTAGAAGCACTGAATGAGGAGGAAGGAGCCAAGGGCATATGCATGAACAAGTCCAGGCGAGCAGGGCAGCGGTCCTCCCAGGCAGCCTTTCCTAGTGCTCTGAGTTCTCGTGCTCTCCCTCCTACTGATCTACAAATCTACATGGGGAATAGAGCGCCATTTAAAGGGATTCTCAAATCTTTCTAAGGAAGTAGCACACACACACACACACACACACACACACACACACACACACACACACAGAGCAAGGCAAATAACATTTTTCAAATGTGTCCATCTATACATCTCTTGAGTCTGAATTTGTATGTTGAGTGTTATAATGCTCAACCCACTGTGCTCTGAAAGACTTCCGGACTGTCCTTCCCACATTTCTCCTTTCAGGATAGCCACAAGGACCTTCTTGAGGCCTGATCCACCTTTCTACATGGCTTAGCTCCAGCTTTCAGTGCTGTTGGGAAAAGTAATGAACAGGCTGTAAGTAATCCTTGAGGAGCACTCTCCTTCGCAGCTGAAGTAGATTCAAGGATGACTCAGAGTCTCCCAGTCTTGCTAGTGACTCACATGATGGTCTGTTTATGGGTAAGTGCTTCTCCCAGGAAGCTGACAGTCCTATCCTCCTACCTGAGTCACGAGCCCTGTGGTGCTCCCATCAAAGCAAATTTATCACCAAGACCAGGGGTGGTGAGCCAAAAAAAGACCACCTAGATGTGGCCTCAAGAAATCAGACTAGAGTTGAAGCTTAAGCTCAGGAGGTGAAATTTGTTCCTAATTTGCTGGTGGCCTTTGGCAGACTGACTAAGGGTTCAGTGCTCCTGTATGAAAATGGAGATATTGTGTAACCTAAGGAGACATCCAAAAGGTGCAAAAGTAAACGAGGAAAGACTTTTTGGTATCAAAGGGAGAAGTCCTGGGGATGATTTAATCCCTGAGGATTTCAGGATGATCTACAGCTTGAGTGAGGCCTGGCAAAGGGTGGGAGCAGGACACATAGAGATCTGCAAGGGACAAGGAGCACAGGAAAGGGATAGGAGGAGGTCAGGTTTTGGGACCCAGTGGCAGGGCTCCAGTAAGAGACTGGAGTTCAGCAAGTGCAGTCACAACATCCCAAGACTTTGGTTTTGGAATCCCACCTACTTGTCCCCGTCTGTCCTCCTCATTGTTTGTATCTTCATTCTCTATATGTTAATACTACACACCCCACCCCCTGCCTGCCCCTGAAATTTCCCCTGTCCTCTTCTCTCTCCTCCCCTACAATGACTGAGCATCGGAAACAGGTCTTGTGTGGGTTGAGTACTTCCTTTCCTGTTTAGTTGGTGGGTGGCACAGCCATCAGCCCATCCTGTTTACTCCATATTGACACACAGGTTGTGGTGCAAGCCTGTCAACAGGACCCCCCACCCCCACCCCCACCCCCACCCCTGAGTGTGGGAGGGGTCAGGTTGCTGACACACACTGTGACCAGATTTATTTGTTTCGCTGGAGCCTAGGATGTGCAGTGTTCTGAATGCACCCGTGTTTGGGACAGTCAGCGATGCTGATGACATCAATGGCCCAGCATGCTGGGTGGGTATGGCTCAGGACTCAGAACAGACCTCCTGAGTGAGTGCATATTCCACAGGTCTTCAGAACATGGGGGTTACCTCAGCAGTGAGAAGAGCTGTGCATGGTGTGGGAACATTGAAAGGCCTCTTGTTCCACGTGTCTATTTCTTTTGAGGTACTTGGGTCCATATGAGGAAAGGAGCTGAATGAGTGAGTGCCTTCTCCATTCTCTATATCCCCTCTCTGCCTGCCTTCCCTTGACCGAGTCTCTCTCTCTCTTTTTTAAAAAGATTTATTCATTTATTATATTATAAGTACACTGTAGCTGTCTTCAGACACACCAGAAGAGGGCATCAGATCTCCTTACAGATGTCTGTGAGCCACCATGTGGTTGCTGGGAATTGAACTCAGGACCTCTGGAAGAGCAGTCAGTGCTCTTAACCACTGAGCCATCTCTCCAGCCCCGACTGAGTCTCTTTTAATTAATGTGATTTGAGGCACCATCCTTAGGTTGGTATTTTTTTTTTACCCCCCAAATCCCAGGTAATGGCTATGATTTAGGCTGTAAGTGGATGAAAATTTCTGGTGGGTGACAGGAAGACCACATGCCCATGGAAGGATAGATGGTGGCAGTGACGGCCATTGACAAGGAGGCATGATTCTTGCCCAAGACCACATTCCTAAACTCTGAGTAGAAGGGTCTGAATAAACAAAGATGGTCAGACAAAAAGCCAGGGCACAAACAACACTCATGTAAGCAAATCTAGGTGAGAGGCTTTGAGAAACGTGAGGGAAGGAGGTCTGGGGTTCCTACAGTCATCCAGAGCTTTCCAGGCCACTGGCTTTCTGGCCTGGTTGTACACCACGTATGAAGGGGAAATGTCAAACTGTCCTGACTTCCTTGTAGAAGGGAGAGCCCATATTGTGTCTCTTCTGCTTCCTCTGGTGGGAGAGAACAAACAGTCTGTAATCGAGGGTGCTGCTGCTGCTGGTACTGCTCACTAGGATTCGTTATAAAGTTCCTGGCTTTAACGTAAACCTGCCTGCCCCAGCAATCTGTTCCTGAAGGTAAGAGAGAAGCATCCCTTGGGAATTTTCCTCTCTTGTCAATGACCTGCAAAAATGGCTGCCAAGGTTTCCTGCTACTTCTCTTTCCATATCTGTTACATGTCTGCCTGTGTTTTCCTAAAAATGATATGTTGGAATCCTATTCCCCAGTACTGCAAAGTCTGACAGTATTTGAAAAAAAAAATTCATCCCTAGAAATTACACACACACACACACACACACACACACACACACACACACACACACACACCTGGAAATATATATAGTCAGGGTCTGTCTACATAGCAGCCCTGGCTTTGGTGGACATCTCTATTTAAACCAGGCTGCTCTCAAACTCACAGAGTTTGTCTCTGCCTTCCTCCTGGGAATAAAGGCATGTACCACTATGCCCTATTCCTTACAGACATAATCAAGGTGAAATGAAGTTATTATGGCCATTGTAGATGATATCTAAGACTTAGGATATGCATCTTGAAGTCACCCAAAGACAGTGGTTTCCTGCACCTTCTAGAAGCCAGGCAAGAAGTGTGGGATGGATCCCCCCTCCTCAAAGGAACCAGTCTTGCTGACACCTTGATTCTGGGCCTTTACCTGCCACAGCTCTGAGACAGTGAGTTATTTAAATGATCAAATCTGAGCTATTTCATAATTGTGGCCTTAGAAAACGCTCAATGCTACTGCAAGTGCTGCAGTGTGTTTACCTGTCATCTTTTCTACGTTTTCTTTTCTTTTCTGATATTATAATATCAGTACATCGTTTCTCCCCTTCTTTCCTCCCTCCATTACCTTTCTTTTGGGAGTCCTAGCCGGCTTTCTGACTTTTGGCATAGAGTGCAGTAGAACTGATTACTTGGCAGACCTGGGCCTACGTCTTAAGATGCTTGGCAGCTTCTGTTTTCATCCAGCGAGGAACCAGGTTGCCATGTTATAAGGAAGTGTGGGCTATTCTGCTGGAGATGTTCTGTGTGCAGCCAGGTTTCCGTTTGCTGGGCCTAATTGATACCATATGGCCACCAATCTGTCCAGTGGGGTCCAGTCAACCCAAAGAATTGTGAGAAATAAGTTTTCCTTAAGGTTTTGGAGGACTTAAGTGGTCGTAGACTCCCGAAAGTGCATTTTCATTTATCGTGGCAAAGCCACCGTTTCTACCCTTGCTGCTCTTCTTCTGAAGAGGCTGGGTTTTCCAGCTCTTTGTTTTAGTTCCTTTTACATACAGACATTCAGTGATTTATCTCATTGGCAGTGTCTGCATTATGTGATCATCTTAGCTGCAAAGGAGCCTGGGAAAAGGCAGTTCTGGCTTTGGAGCAGGGACGTGGAGAAGGATTTGTGGCTTGGGAAGTTACTTGAACACAGATATTCTAAAAGTTCTGGCACCTTGTGCTACAGTCATCTGGTTGGAGCCTTTTGTTTTACCCAAATAGAAATCCCAGGTAACTATGTCCATTTGGGATCTCTGGCAGCTTTTAGATCCCCCAATCCCGCCAGCCCAGGGCATTGGGGACCGTTAGCTTTGCAAATATTGGGGTGACTATTTTCGGTGGTCAACTTGACTACCAAAAAAAAAAAAAAAGCATGCCTACTGTGTAGGGAGTGGTTCTGATGCTTTGATCAGGAACCTGTGTGTGAACTCTGAGGGTCCTGTTCTCCAATTGGGTCTTAACTGATCAATAAAGATGCCAGTGGCTAATGGTAGGGTGGAAGAGGTGGGACTTCTAGGTTCACGAAGGCAGGCTAGGAGATGCAGGAGGGAAAAGGGCATTTGCCATGCTTTGGAGGGAGAGAGATCACCAGCCACGTGAGAGCTTGAGTGGAGTGATCATTGGCTGCTTCCCCAAATAAGAGATTGGAAAGGCAACCAAGCTGAGGGCAGATGTAGGGCGTTGAGCAAAGAGTAAAGGAAAAGGCACGGTAGCTGAGGGAGACTTGGAAGGGCCCAGCCACTGAGCCACAAGGCAGGGTAAAAATGAGCTATGAGTGCCTTTCATCCGAGGATTCACGGGAACCAGGGCGGTGGCTGCTAGCGTGGTTCTCCTAGAGCTTAAAGTAGGGTAGTAGAAACTATTTGCCAACGAGTATTAATCGGGAAGATTTACTTCTAATCTAGATCTTTTGAGGTGGGAAGACACACTTTTAATCCAGATCGTTAATTTAGATCTAATCAGGGCCACACTTTCTGCTGGAAGCCTATGTAAGGACCTGGAAGAAGGAAGCTTCTGCTCTTTGCCTGCTTGGCCTCACCTTGCCAGCAAGTCCGTTCCTTCACTGGCATTAGAATGTACTCCTTCGGGATTCCAGAATATATCGAACATCAACTAAGATATCCAGCCTCACGGACTGAGCAAGTACTGGATTCTGGGACTTTCTGTTCATAGCCAACCACTGTTGTATGCTATTCTAATAAATGCCATATCTATATCTATATCTATATATATATATATGTATGAAGAGATAGTCATTTTATAAATTCTGATACTCTAGAGAACCCTGACTAACACAACTCCATAGCTCTTGGATAGGTCTAGGAAGTCGGGATTTCCTAGTCCTGGACAGCAGCTACTACAGCATCTGAACCTTGGGTTAAAACCGTTGACTAAAACTAAAGACCAGACAGCCCCCTAGAACTCCTCGGTGACTGGGCTTGTGGTTTCTCGTCTGCCTTCTCACAGCTGGAGAGAATGCTGGCTCCTACTGCAACCTTCTATAAAGATCTTTAGCTCTCTGCCTCTTCAGCTGAGGAGCCGCTAGCTGCCTGGTCACATTTGCAGCTTGGCCTGCTGATTGCTGAGCTATGGCTGCCATGGTCACTGCTGCTCTGGTCTTTCAGCCATCACTGCCTCCTACTGTGCCTACTGCTTCTCTCAGCTCCATTAAAAGAAGACAAAGCCACTTGAGAGACACCTCTTACTAAGTTTAATGCTGCAACACCAGCGGAGGGAGCAGGGGAAGGCATCTCTCAGACGATGAATGAAGAACGGAATCTGTTTTTAGCTAGAAAAAAAAGAGCATTTGGACCAATGACAGCATATCTCGTGTACCAATGATGCTTTGTGTTTCCACCCAGAATTTACCCAAGAGCTTCAGCCCGTAAAGCCATCCCTAACCATTCCACTCTTTGGTGGAAGGAGACAGTCACAGAGGAGAGTGTGATGTACACCTGACATAATACAAATGGGTATTTTTGTTTACAGGCCCAGTATAGGTCATGACAGTGCCTCTCCTAGGCCACTAGGGGAAGTGTGCTCCCTCTGTCCTGGGTGGAGGTGGTTATAGGATCATCTGAGTTCATTTGAGCTTCTGATAGCAAAAAGTCTGTTACAAACTGAAACAATCTTGCCTGAGTTTGTGCCAGAAAAACCAGCCCATTCTTTGTGTCCACCGTGTGTTCCAAACAGCTGCAACCAGCCTAAGGGTAGTGTAGTCCAGCGCTTGACTGATAGCCTTTTGCTCAAAGCAATGAAGCCAGTGAGATAGAATCCAATAATTGCTAATTAGGGAGCAAAATCTCCCCATTCCCCAACATCTTTCTGACAAGAACATAAATATCAGCAGTATTTTCAACAAGAACGTAAAAACATCATTAAGAGTAATAGGGATGGTTTTCTCCTTGAGACAAGGTTTCTCCGTGTAGCCCACGCTGTCCTGGAACTTGCTGTGCAGTTTGAGGATGGCCTCAAACTCAGAGATCTGCCTACCTCTGAAGTGCTGGGATTAAAGGCATGTGCCAACATGTCCAGCTAGTGACAGCAATTTTAAAAACAGTTTGAACAATGCTGGACACTTGCAGTGCCCCAGGAATAGGTGGACCTTTCTTATCTGTCTCAATTGGAACATGAGTGTCCTACGAGTACCTTTAATGGCTTTTGGAGGGGAACTCAGTACAAGCTTGGCACACGTAGCTCTGGGGCCATTCACCTTCTGGTAGTAAACAGGGCCCTGTAATAATAATAATTCTTTCTTCTTCTTCTTCTTCTTCTTCTTCTTCTTCTTCTTCTTCTTCTTCTTCTTCTTCTTCTTCTTCTTCTTCTTCTTCTTCTTCTTCTCCTCCTCCTCCTCCTCCTCCTCCTCCTCCTCCTCCTCCTCCTCCTCCTCCTCCTTCTTCTTCTTCTCTTTCTATCCATATGGCTTAGAATAGATGGACTGGCTCCAGGCATCACCTCAGTGACTGCCTTGGGATGACAAACAAACCGGTCAGAGCCAACTATTATTACTGAAAGACATGAAGGTGAGGTCTATGAAGATGGAGTCCAGAGCTGCTGACATGTTCCCACTGTAAAGAGCAGGTAGGGATAGGAAGACCAAGTTTGGCTATTTATTTATTTTGAGCTTTTGCATACACAAGTCGGTAATACTGCTGGGCTTTTAACTGTTAATATGTGTAACTAAATTCCCTGATTGCTTGCAAGAAGTCCATTTGAATAGTTTTCTAAACAATGAGACCAGATTAATATTTTTGTGTAAAACAACTCTTTGGAGCAGATACTATTTACAAAGGAGAAGGGGATGGAAACAACAAGGCAGGAAGTAACTTGCCGACAACCAAGCAACTACACACAGAGAGGCAGAATTTACCCAAGGGCTTCAGCCCTTAAAGCCATCCCTAACCATTCCACTCTTTGTGAGAGTCACAGAGGAGAGTATGATGTCTACCTGAGTTTAACCCCAGGAGTGCGTGGTGTTTAACAGAGGGGTGGGAAGAGGGACTTCAAGTGTGGTGAATGACTAGACCCTTTCTGATGAGAAGAAACTTCATCTGAAATTCATTTGTCCCCTACTGAAGCTGGCTCTTAGGCGGGTCCGTTTGGCAGGGACCACCAATGCCCTTTTATGCTGGGCCACCTCTCTCTGGGCCATTTATTTATTTTTTAATTCAGTTTTGGGGGTTGGCCCCAGAGCCTTGGATATGTTGAGAAGTGCTCTACTGGTGAGCCACATCTCCACTCCTTGTTTCTTTGAGGCAGGCTTTCACTGTGTGTCTCAGCCTGGCCTTGAGGTTGGTATGTAGCCAAGGCTAGCCTTGAACTCTGTGGCTCTCCTGACATGGCCTCCTGAGGTTGGGATCACAAGCATGTGATTCACATCCAGTTTCTCTCCTGGCTGAACCCATAGTGACCTGCGATCAGCCTTGGCTGGTTTCAGGTTGAAGTTAGGGGAGGGCACCCTCCTGAGACACAGTTCAGAGTAGGGACTTTGCTGCCACCAAGGGCTTGTATCCCCTTGGATCATGTGTTGACCTGGTGTAGTGCCAGCAAAACATGAAAAACTGATTAGGGGGTACAGAGATGAATAAACAAATAATTTTCTTTTGGGTGGATGGGTGGGGGTTCAAGACAGGATTTCTCTGTTTGACTCTGGCTGTCCTGAACTTACTCTGTGGTCCAGGCTGACTTTGAACTCAGAGATCCACCTGCCTGTTCTACAGGAAATACGCAGCAGTCCTTAACCTGTGGTCCGCAAACCCTTTCGGGTCCAATGACCTTTCTTAGGGGTCGCATTCCAGATGTTTACATTACAATTCATGACACTAGCTAGCAACATTACAGCTATGAAGTAGCAACAATTTTATGGTTGGGGGGGTCACCACACGAGGAACTGTATTAAATTGTGTCAACATTAGAAAGCTTGAGAATCACCGGATCAAAGGCATGTGCCACTACCACCGGCTAAAAATAATTTCTAAACAATTATATTTTTTTTTAAAAAGGAAAAAGTGTTAACGTTGGCTTTTATTAAAAGTTTTGGGGGTTTTACTAGGGTAATGCACCTTTTAAAAAGGGCCACTTCAGACTATGGGGCTGTGCATTCTTTTCCTTTCACTTGAGGTTCCTGGTTCACGCGGACACCCAACTGTGATCTGCAGGAGAGATAGCCCTGGACAAGAGGGTCCCTTTCTCCCTTCCTTTCGAAAGGGCGGCAGTGTCTAGGTAAACTGAGGCGGGCGCGGCGCTCCAAAAGTGCGAGAAGACCTCATCTGCCTCGCAGGGCGGGGCAGCGTGGGGCTGGCTCTGTTCCTGGGCGGATAGGTGGGTGAGGCGTCCCATTTGCGAGATAGGAGAGCGCAGGTGGCTGTGCCGCGGGCAACTCCGGGCTGGGTGGCCTCCGGCTCCCCGCCCCCGGTGGGCGGGCCCGGGGCGGAGCGCACAGGCGGGGTGGGCCGGGGACGCGAGGCGGAGCGGGGCCCCGCACAGGCCGCGGCGGCTGGCTCGGCCCTACGGTCCCGGCGGCGGCTGCAGGAGGAAGCCCGGTGGCTGCGGAGGAGGGGAGGCGGAGAGGCCGAGGCCGCTCGCGAAGACGCTCCCCGGCTCCGCAGGGAAAGGTACGGCGCGGCCTCCCCGACCCGGGCGCAGGCACCCGCGGAGCGGCGCAGGCGAGGGGCTCCGGATGGAGGCCGGCGGCGAGCGGTGGGCAGAGGAGGCTGCCCCGGCTGGCCGCGACCCCGGGGTCCGGGCCGCATCCCCCGGACGCCCCGCACCGCGGCGCAGACAAAGCCGGCGAGGCATTCGGGCGGCTCGGAGGGTGTGCGCTGTGGAGGGGAGGGAACACAGTTTGTGGCGGCGGTGGCTGGGCTTCTGCCGGTCTCCTTGGGACAGCTGGAGGAATGGGGAGCAGCTCTTCCGCGGGCTGCCCCGGGGCTCGCAGGCTGCCCGGCTTGGCAGGAGCCAGGCTGATGAAGGGTAGGGCGCGTTGGAGCAGTCGCTTCGCCGGGAATGGGTGCGGAGGCCGGCCACCGGCATGGAGGTGGCGCGGCTGTGGAGCAGGTGAGCGGTGTGCGGACCTTTGGGTCTTGTACCAGGAGCAAACCGCGCAGTGGCTGGCCCTTGGCGAGCCCTGCCCACAAGTTGTTGGAGGAACCTACTGTAGTGGCAGGCAGGGTCCCGCTTGGTGTTCACTTGACCGAGCTTGGGGGAAACAGCAGGTGCTGAGTGGAGGTCACCCGGGCTGGGGGTAAAGAGAAGGTCAAGAAAGTGTGTGAATGGTCCTCATTTACTTGTGTTCTGCTACCTCGGTCCTTTTCCTCTTCCAGAGGAAGGAGCGTTACAGGGCTTGAGGGGCCGCTTCCTCTTGGGCTCTTGGGCCCCATGACCATCCCCTTATGTGTCCGTGGCATTTCTCACCCAGCAGGTCTTGAGAACAGTCATTGTCCGCCCTCTCATTTCAGTCTCCCCTTTTGGCTTTGAACCTCACCCCTCTTCAGCCAAGGACCCAATTCCCATCACAATGATCTTCTCGGAAGTGCTGACTTTAGCAGTGTCCCTAAGAGACAAGCACCTTTTCCATCCAGGGCCGCTCTAGCAGGTTTTGCTTGCCTTGCAGCGTCTCCTAGAAAGCTCTGTCCTAGAGTTGTATCTTTCTTTCTCTGGGTGCTCCAGTTCCTCCCTCCTGCCAGCCTGCCTTAACCTGCTCCATTCCCCTTCATTTTGCTGTTAAATGTTGGAGGACCCCAGGGTTCTGTTCCCAGTACCTACTCTCCCCAACTTCCCTTCTCTCCATCCTCCGATCACTTTCTGCCTGTTTTCATTCTTTCTTATCATTAAAAAAACAATTAATTTATGAACACAAAGATTTCTGTTTTGACTTATTTTATGCGCACTAGTATTTTGCCTGCATGTCTGTTTGTGAGGTTGTCAGATCCCTGGAACTGCATTTATAAGTAAGCTGTCATGTGGGTGCTGGGAACTGAACTCCTGGTTCTCTGGAAGAGCAGCCAGTGCGCTTAACCCATGAGCCATCTCTCTAGCCCAGAACACAAAGATCTTAAATGGTTTCATGCTCCTGATATTCAGTGGCAGATTTTGTCTCTGGCTTCAGCTGGTTCCTACCAGTCTTCTAATGTCCAAATGTGAACGGAAGCAGAATCCTGACAATACCTGGGGCCGGATCCTCTTAAGTCCTGACATCTGAGAGTGGCTGGTAATCTACCCATCTCTTAGGACAGGCAGCATGAACTCCTTTCTACCCACCTTTCACAACCAGTCCTAGAACAAGGTCTTTTGGTCCTTTCCACAGAGCCCAGCTAGGGCCTGTTCTCCATGCTGCGATTCCTTTTCTCTCTCCTCAGGCTACTGCCCCATGCCGAGCCACCTTTTTAGTCTTCCTAAATACCGTAGTAGCCCTCTCCCAGTGCACAAACTTATCGCCTTCGAATCTATTTTTAACGGAGCAGCAAGAATAACATAGAACATTTTGATCAGATCATTTTATGCCTTGATGGCTTCTTATTACACTTGAATAAAAATCTCAGAGCTTTCCCTTGGCCTAGTTGACCCTCTGTCATGTGGCCACTGATGACCTCCCAGCCTTATTTGACTCTTGACACCTTTATATTTTCCCTAATGGATACATTGAGTCACTTCTATCTCTTCAACACCCTAAACTTTTTCCTGACCTAGGGATTTTGCTTGTGGTATCTTCTTTGACTTGAAGATTTTTTTTTTCCTCAGTGCTTTTACTGGGCATACTTTGCTTATAATTTTTTAGTTCCTAATTTAAGTATACCTTCCCCCAGACACCATTCTAGCCTATGTAGAGAGCCCCCCAACATGACTCATTATAGAACTTGATGTATATGTAACTTCATTTTATGTGTAAGAGCTGATAACCCTTTGTTCTAGTTGTCTTGATTTTATTTGGCTTCTTAAGGGCTAGAACCTTGACTGGTTGGTTGGCCCATGGCCATACCTGGGGCCTCCTGATTAGTGCCTTGTAGGTAACACTCAGGAAACCCTGAGTAGTACAGTTAGCAAGGAGACTCCTGTAGCTTTAAGTGATCCTGAAGGTTTTTATTTTGTTTCCACAAAAGCAGTTGTGAAAATTGATGCAAGAACATGAGCCAGCCAGTAGGATGTGAAAAGGGGAAGCAGAGAAGATGTGGGTGCTTTGGGGTCATTCCTGTCTAACAAGGGGAGGCCAGTTACATGGGGATCACTGTCAATTGCAGCTAAAAGATTTCCTTTGCTTTCTTGGTGTGTGTGTGTGTGTGTGTGTGAGAGAGAGAGAGAGAGAGAGAGAGACAGACAGAGAGAGAGACAGAGAGACAGAGAGACAGAGAGAGAGACAGAGAGAGACAGAGAGACAGAGAGAGAGACAGAGAGACAGAGAGACAGAGAGACAGAGAGACAGAGAGACGGAGGGGGGGAGATTGAAGCAGTGGGTATTAGCAATGTAGAAAGCAGGCTCTCTAATTCAGGACATGGGGACAGCCTGGTATTTATTTTCAGCCCATTCCCTTGGGTAGCTGCTGCATGCTCAGACCCAGGGTGGCAGGGAGTTGAGGGGGAGAAGAAGCTGGGTTTGAGGGGTATGCCTCTTTATGACCCCTCATCGTGGTATCCACAACTTTCCAGTTCATATAGAACTGTTACTGGAGTGTTGAGTCATGGGGCCAACACTTCAGGGTAGAGGGGGAGAGCCAGGGGACCGATGATATGGAAGGGAAGGGAGTTGGGATCTTGGTGGATGAATCTAGGATGGACCCAAAGGTCACTCTGGGTCAGATGCTGGAACTAGGAGCTGACAATTCATATCTGAGGTTGGCATATCTAGAAAGGGCCGTGAACTGGCATAGGTGTGAGCAAGAGGGCATCCCGAGGAAGGGGGACCGTAGCCAAGGGCAAGTGGGTAGGGCAAGGTCCTAGTGTGCGCAGTGGGCAGTAGATATCGTTTTAAGGACTCTGCAGGTATTGACTCTTTCAATGCTCTTAGCAACTTACATGGTTGCCTTTTCTTCATTTGATTGAGGGCAGACTGGAGGCACAGTATTCCGATTAAGAGTGTCAGAGTGAGAGGTCTGGCTCTGGAATCCAGGCCACTTCTCCCATGGCTCTAGGATTTGGGCCAGTGGAGGGCTTCCTAATAAGCAAGGGCCTTTCCTGCCAGCAGGGTGCCTGATACCCTCTAAAGCTGGAGTTACTGCTTGGAGTGGGCTGCCAAGTCTCTGCTTCTGACCTCACTTTTTCTTCTGCAATGAATTCGAGACCCAGGTCAAGTAATAGGGGTTCATGTACACTGAGAGCAGGTCTTTTTTTTTTTTTTTTTTGGTGGTGGTGGTGGGGCTCTGTGATTCTAAACACTACTTAAATGTCACCTCTTGGTTTAGGTCCCTGTCTTTGCTTCTTTGAATTCCCCCTCTGTGGAGAGGACATCCAGCCTCTTTCGGACTCTGCCTAGAGCAGTGAGGTAGCTTCCACCTTTGCTCTGGAGCCCAGCTGGGGTCTGAGGTGGGCTATGCGGATACAGAGCTGAGGGATAGAGGAGGACTGGAAGTGCCATTGGCCTCTTTCTGCCTTTCTGTAAAATGGGGTGAGAGAGACTTTTTGCCCCTGGAGGCTGTGGAGGTCAGCAGTGTTGTGGGACTATGTTCTCAGGGGTTTTCTAAGGGGTACAGGTTCTGAGATCCAGGCCAGGACAGCAGTGTCTGGGAACCTTTTCCAGGGACACATCCAGACATGACCACCCCTAGGGCCCTGGCTGGCTGAGGAGGGGCTGCTCATCACACAGACATGATGTTTATTACAAATCTTGAGCCCCAGTGTTTAGGGATTTATTTCCCCACTTGGGCAGATCCCCCATCTCCTAAGAAGGGAAAGTAGGACTGTTGGACATTCTCTTCTGCATTTAGGGAAACTGAGACATACACCAAGCACATTGCTGTGGTTGTCAGGAAGTTGGAGGAGGAGGAGGAGGAGGAGGGGGAGGAGGGGGAGGAGGGGGCGACTGCCTGTTTATGCCTGTATCCTAGTTTGCTGAATTGGAGGCGAGGGCAAAGTCTGAGCTGGACACTGGGACTTCTTAGATGTCATTGGCACTTGGGATCTTCCGTGCCCAGTACGGTGTTCAGAGGCAGCAGGGACAAAGGGTGTGGTCCTCACTGTTCAGGAAATAAAGAGCCATGCCAGGTGTAGTTCGGAGACGCTTCCTGGAAGAAGTGGTGCTTTGAGGGTGTCCTGAAGTCCGAGGACATTACAGGGTGGGCAGGGAGGTCAAACCTGGCCAAGTGGGTTGAGCCAGGCTGGGAAAAGACTTGATTGCTCAGCTGCAAAGTCTGGACTTCTACCAGGCCCCAGGAAACCACGGAAGGTTCTAGGCCACGGCTGCCATGATATGATTAGAGCTGTGGTTTTAAAAAAAATGGTTCTCAAACATGAACATAGATGTACCACCTGCTCAGCTTACTAAAATGCAAGTCCTGTCTGATTGAGTGAGTGGGTCTGGAGTGAGGCCTGGGAGTCTGCATGTACACCTCTCTCTCTCTCTCTCTCTCTCTCTCTCTCTCTCTCTCTCTCTTTCTCTTTCTCTGGAGACCCGCCTGCCTCTGTCTCCAGAGTGCTGGGATTAAAGGTGTGCACTATGCCCGACTGGGACTCTGCATTTGTAAGTGCTTATGCAGAATTGCTAATCCATTGTTCACTGTCTGTGCGGTGAATTTAGATCTGTGTCCTGTGGGACAGACTCAATTTAGATGGGACCTAAAACGGGTCCCCTCAGTCCCTTGTGGACTGTGGCAGACTTCAGAGAGCTACCTTTGTGGGGAAAGGAGGGTACAGGATGCTTGGGTGGCCTGCGTGAAGTAGGGCTAGATGAAGGACCTATGGGAAGTGGGGCTCACAGGCTGGCAGCTCAGGCCTGATTTCTTAGAGCTTCAGGAGCAAAATGGAGTTTCTAGGGTGACTGGGTCTGACAGGGCGATGTGTCGATGGTAGGCAGGGCACCTTATCTCTGCTTGCAGCATAGTCTGGTAGGATAGCCAATCTGGGGTGAGCACCCTTCCTCTAGCCAGGGCGGAGTGAGAGATTGGGGCGGTAGCTGGCTTCAGCTCCAGCACAGCTCTGACACTTGTGACAGGCCCTCTGTCATTCTCCTTCCCTTTGGGAGACCCTGTGGCTGCTGTCCGTGGTCACATGAGCTGCGGCTGTGGTCTTACTCTGCTCAGGTCACCTCCCCAGTGTCTTTGGGAGTCAGGGCCTGACTGAAGCACTGCAGACAAGCGTCTGCTTCCTTTGCCTTCTCAGCTTCCTTGTCTGTAAACAGAGAGGTTCTGTTCCCCCATGGAGTGATGTCACAGAGTTTGTTGGGTGGGGCGCTGTGTATTTCCAGAGTAGCAGCTTAATACACCTAAGTTCTGGTTGACCATTAAAAGTTGTGTGCTAATGATGCAGGAGACCGACTAATTTGTGTGGAAAACTGTCTGTCTTGCTTTGGGCTCTCCCAAGGCTCCTTGCTCTCCTGGCTCAGCACAGCCTAAAGTCAGTTGAGGTCCTATTAGATGCTGGCATCACCAGCATGGAGTCACCACTCTCCGGCAAAAGGTGGGAAGACGGACACTGAAGGTGAATGCCACCCTGTGCCCAGAGGGGCTGGCAGGGCTGGGGTTGGCCTGCTTTAATGTTAAGCTCTACAGGTGTTCTACCAACTCTTCAAAGAAGGGTACAGCCAAACCTGTCTCCCCACTTTGCCAGGCCTTCCTGAGGGGTGAGGGGGCAACATTTCTCAAAGGCTGCTCCAAGTCTCCTTAAGGATAAGAGAAGAAATGGGCAGGTCTTGTGGGAGGGTCATGCTGTGTTCATGAGAACTGGAGGTCCAGACAAGTTGTATAGGAAAGAAAGACGATCTCATGTTTCTCAAGATGATTTGGCTAAGGGAATATGTGTTTTCAAAGATCTCCTAATTATCTTACTGGCAGGAAAATTCTCTGTGGGGATGGCTGGTGTGGAAGGATGCTGCTCACTGGAAACCACAAACACCGTGGGAGGAAAGGAAGGGTTGAGGGCTAGTTTCCTGAGAGAGGGAGGCTTGGTAGGACAGGCACAATCCACAGTCGGGCTTTGCAGGAGGGATCTCAGCCCAGACCTGGTCTTTGCCTCCTCTGCTCATTGCTGTCTTCGTCAGGTGAATGACCGAGGGACCCAGAACGCCTAATGTGATGTCCAGGGCAGGGTGATAGCAGGCCCGGATCTTCTGATCCGGAAGGGGCTTCTGCCTGTGTTACACCACCTACCCTGCTGCTTTTTTGATGTACTACTCCTCACCCTCTTATTCAGAAGTTACTTGAGCAAGGTTGTGTGTGATCTTTGGGCACGAAGCTGACGCTCCCTGTGACTCAGTTTCTTATTTATGCCATGGGGTAATATTGTCGCCTTTGAAGGGCTGTGTTGGAACACCGGCTTGAAGTTTTGACTAGTGTGATCAACAAACGGATGGAGGGCAAGATGGCTCAGTGGTTAAGAGCAATGACTGCTTTTTCAGAGGTCCTGAGTTCAAATCCCAGCAACCACATGGTGGATCACAATCATCTATAATGAGATCTGATACCCTCTTCTGGTGTGTCTGAAGACAGCCACAGTGTGCTCATATAAATAAAGTAAATCTTTAAAAAGAAAAACAGATGGAAGTGATGTCTCCAGGCAGAACCCAGGATAAGAGAGGCATAAAAGCTAGCAGAGATACCCCCAAGGTGGTGGATCCCTGCTGAACCAGTACATTGCTTAGGAAGAGGAAGAGTGGGAACTGTGTCACAGGGACTGGCTTCAGGAGTAGTGGCCAGTAGGGTGAGGATATAGGAGAGAGGGGTAAGACATCACAGGCTTGGGGCTGGGAGTCAGAGGATCCCTGAGAGAAGACAGTGACCAAGCAGGACATGTGTTAACTGTGTGCCATCCCAGGGCTAGGAAGCTGCCAAGAGTTTCAGGTTGGGTTATATAGTGAGACCCTACCTCAGAACTTGAACAACAACAACAAAAAATTAGTAGCAATAACAGACAATAAAATATGGGACTGGTAGGAACCTTATTAGTTACTTAGGCCCTGGGGAGCCATTGAGGACAGTGATTTAGTGAGAATCACTTTTAGGGTACACAGTGAACAGGTGGGGTACAGGGTTCCTTGGTATCTGTTGGATTGCTAATGTGACCCATATCCTCAGAGTCTGTCTGCAGAATATTAGGAGTCTCACTCTGGCTTTCCCAGAGTGGATGTAGTCAGCACAGGAGGGGGAAGAGGTGGTGTTCAGGGTGCCTGCCCCCCCCTCACCTCCCTGTGACTGGTGGGGACAGCTCTGCCACCTTTTCCCTCCAACAAAGTGTGAAGACTCTTTGTTGAGCAGCTCAGGTTGAGAGACAGGTGTGGTGTCCCAGCAGTCCTGGAGGAGGGTCCAGACTTCGCAGCGTCAGGTGATCACCCCCTGGTGCTGCTGCTTTGGTCCCACAGGAAAATCTTGGAAGAGGATGCTCAGTGGGACTTCCCACCAGCCTCAGCCCAGCCCTGTGGTGTGTCTCCCCATTGTGTCCTTTGCCCTTGCTCTTGTCTCCTCAAACAGGCTGGAGCCCTGGGCTCTCTGTACGTCCAGGGGTGAAGGACCAAGGTTAGAGGTTGAAGAAAAGCATTTGCATCATTTAAGCATAGCTGACTGGTCTGGTGTAGGGCATCATACTCCTGCCATTCATTCTCTGCCTGCTTCTTGGGGTTTATTAGAAAACACAACAAAGAACATACCCACTGATGCTAGCTATGAGCTAGTGCCCCCACCCCTCAAGCTGAGTCCTGGGCTACTCTCTTGATAAAGGGGACACTGGTCAAACCCAGGTTCTGGGCCATCTGGCTTGATTCTCCTTATCAACTCCTCCCCACCCTAGAACCTGCACCCAAACCTTCAACTGTGCCCCACCCCTACTTGGCCCATATGTTTGCTGTCTTGATTCAGGAGCTAAGGTTGTTGGCCTTGGAAGGCTGGTAAAATCCTAGTTCCCAGTCAGATAGATTTTAGGATGATGCTGGCAGGAGACACCTAGGGTGTCATGTGGGCAAACACTCTGAAGAAAGTGTAAGAGGAGGCTCTCATTATTTGGTACATTATTACGGACTCACTATCCTTAACTTTGGTAAATGAACTTAGAAAACACGCATAATGCAGGAAGGTTTGGAGCTTGAAGGGTAGTTTTGGGAAGGAGTCCAATGTGACTCTCATGAAAGTTAGAGTGAGGACCAGGCTTAGCAGAGTCTCATAGAAAGACTTATATAACCTTTCTGAACTCCCATTTCCTCCTCTGCGATATGGAAGGGTTGCTGTGCAGACCAACTGGAACATTCAGCAGGAAGAAGGTGTTTGGCACTATTCTCTGAACCTTCAACTTGCTCGGTGACAATATTGGCAGAGTGTCTTGAGCAGACCTGACTTCAAAAGCAGGGAGTTGCTCAGTCTCTTTGAACTTAACAAAAGGACTCAGCGCCCTAACTCCCCAGGTGTTTTATGGGATCTGTCACAGGCCGTGGACCCGGCTGTAGGCTTTGCTGGGAACACCATTGAGTTTAGCCTGCTTGTTTGTGTGTGGGTTATGCTACCTGCTTGCATATTGTGAAGAGCCCTTTGGTGGCTGGTCCTGTGCACTTGTTAGCAGCCTGAAGTCACCAGGAGGGGGAAGTCTTGGGCTAGTGAGAGGAGGTGAATGACTTTTAGTGGGGGTCGTGGGTTGTCTTGGAGTTTCCATTTGGCCAGGCAAAGCAACATTGCCATACCCCATATCCTGTTTATGAAGGAGGAACCAAGGCTAAAGACTGAGTCTGACATGGTGTTTGCCTGTCTAGCCTAAGCTAGCCCCAGGGGCAGGGAGACTAGAGTGCTCTATGGCCCACCCTGATAGGTACCCAGGCCAAGAGGTGGCCTTCTAGTGACGGTCCCAGGTTTTGTCTGTGCCACTGGGTGAACTGCCAGGCTTTGAGAGGATTCTTCCTAGCCCCCAAGTGCCTGGGATAATGTGTGCAGTGACAGTCCATGGAGAGAGAGAGAGAGAGAGAGAGAGAGAGAGAGAGCGAGCGCGCATGAGAGGAATAGCTTGCCTGGGACAGCCCTTGGGATTGTTTCTCAGGGTGGGGTGGTGAGGGTGAGGGTGAGGGCCTGAATAAAGATCAGAATCTGGCCCTGGGTAGTCTCCACCTGTCTCATCTTTACCTGTTTCCTCATCTGTACAATGGGTGGCAGGGTGCTTGTGACTGTGAAGGATGCAGTGAACGGAGAGTCTAGCAGAGGGCTTGGTACAGAATATTAAAACCCAATAGCAGTCTGTTTGCTTTGGTGTTCATTTCTCGTTGGATTGGGGGGTGGGTGGTGGTTAGTTTGTTAATGCAAATGCTGTGTGTGATCACATACCTCAACTTTGTAGTTCATGGTGTAATGAGTGGACCTTTGAGCGGTGGTTTTGCTAGAAAGGGGTTTATTGAAGACAAGAACTCCCTCCTTGCAAACGCTCCCCAGATCCAGCCAACCTTAGACAACTCTGCACTTTGCATGCAGGGAGCACACGTCTTCAGCTGGGTGAGGTGGCGGCCCTGTGACTCAGGGGAGAGGATAGGCTTGCTGGAGACCCCTCCCCCGGGGCTACAGTTGCGCACAGTTGGGCTTTGTGCAGAGTCACAAGGGCCACTGAGGGTGAGGGGGAGCTGAGTGGCTGAGTTGTGTTCACGGCTTCGTTTCTTTTTGCAAGTGGTTTTAAAGAGTCAGCAGAACGTGCTGACTGTGCTGGTCTCCTTTGTCCCAGCGCCAGCCTGTGGGGAAGCCACCCCTTCACCTGCCAGTTTACGTGTCCTAGGTGTCCTGAAAGACGGACATGTCCGTCTTTCAGGACACCAAGGATGGGTCTGTTGTATCTGGCCCTGGGCTGGATGACTCACATCCGGAGTGGGTTGGCCTGTGTCTGCAGGTGATGGTGGGTACGTTTGCCTCTCGAGGTAGTGCCATGTCACTGCAGGTGACACCCAGCACAGCTCTATTGTGTTTTGGGGGTGTGCTGCAGACTGTGACTTGTAGAAGCTTGCCCATCTTTGGTGACGACCCTGGCAGGAGAACAGGGCTCAGGGACAGAGTCCAGGCTTTTTACCCCTTAGCCAGTGGGGCCTGTAGCAGGTATTTGGCCTTGGGTAGGTTTTTTTTTAATCTCACTTACACCCTAGACTTATCACAAGGGGTAAAAGGGTCAGCTAGACAGATAACAAAGAATTAGTCTGGGTTTATCCCTGCAGTGTCATGACTGGTCACTGTGGTCATGCTGGCCTGCCTCGGCTCCACATCCTGCCTCTCAGTAAGTTCCGGGAGGTTCACACAGCATTCTCACTTCCTGTGTGCCAGTGCTGCCCCTGCCCTCCACCCTGACCTCTTTGTTTGTGGACCTTATAAGATCTGACTTGTCTAGCTTTTCTGTAGTCCTGGTGCCCAGGGCTGCCACAGAGTGACACTCAATAAAACTTGCTCAAAGAATGCCCCTTCTACCTGGCGTTGGCTCAACATAGTTTTTCTCAAACTTGTTTTGTGCTATATATCCAGTCGCTTAAGATCTGCCCAGCCCAGGCCTAGAATACCCATGTGCTTTAACAAGAAACTTACCACATCCCACCCACATGTCCCATGCCCACCCAGACTCCACATCCACTGGAACACAGCCTGTGGAGACTGAGGTCTGTATGCCCTTGTTTGAGTGACTCTATGACTCCTTTTCCTTTGGAGAGAAGGGGTGGGGATGCTGTTCATAGGGTATCCTATCATCCAGTGGGAAGGCGGGGTGGGCATGCGGCTGGTCTCTCCCTAGCAATAGCACAGGGCTTGTCTGTATCTCTTGTCTCCACGAGACTCATGGGTGTGGCTGAAGACTCTGAGGAGAAGGTGGGATGTGTCCTCCCCACTCCTGTTGACATGTCTCTTCCCAACTCTTGAGGCATAGAAGGAAGGTCAGGTGTGTGCGTCTGGGACCCAGAGCCTCGGGGCTCAGCAGGAGATCTTGGGTAGGGAGGACAGTCAGCAGTCTTGGTCTCATGAGTTATTCGCATCAGCAGTATCTCTAAGTGCCACCATCTAGGAACGGAACTGACTCCTTCCCTGCCTGTATTGGGTTCCCCAGTCTGGCTCTCAGCTGCCTGCTGTACCTCTGAGTTAACCAGCTCTGAGCCTCAGCGCTGTCTCCATAATTTGATGTTCTGTCCTCCGCAGGGTCAAATGCAGTACAAGGCCAGTGATTCTTACATGCAAATATAGATCTCACTGAGTACTTCTGACAGGGAGCATAGGAGCAGTCAGGCCAACTGTTACAGCTGTTTCTACTTTAGGGATGAGAAAGGGCTTTCCGGGCTTGTTCGGTTAGACTCCAGCCCGATGTCTTGGGGCCATTCCTGCAGAGGAAGAGGCAGTAGAAGAAGAAGACATAGATGAGTGTGGTGTTATATGTAAGGGCAGTCATGGCCTGAGGGGTATTCCAGACCTGGGCTACCGAGGACTTTGGGAGCTAGACAATGCCAACATCAAAGGGGACCTTGACCATGGCCTGGCCTCAGCTCTGTCACCCTCCTCCTCTGATAATATCATCAGTCACCTGGCGTCTCTGCATTTGAAGTCTGCTCTAGAGCCTTGGCTTGAAATTAGCTTCAGAGGTGATCCTAAAATAATGCCCGTGCTTGTGTTCCTAGTTCGTGGAGTCTGACTTAAGTGAGTCAGTGTGAGTATAGGTGTTTGTAGACATCTCTTGGGGACTGTCATTTCCTGTCAGGGGGGCTTGTAAACCATTAGGCTTGGTTTCTAGTTGGTTTTCAGACCAGTGGGGATGGAGCCCCCACGTGATGGAGGTATTACCTGGGGATCTCCCCCTTAAGGCTTCCTAGATAGGAGACCGAAGGCTATTCAGGGCAACAGATTGTCTCAAAGTTAGCAGTTTTAAAACAGTGAAACCATCACCCGTAGCTCTTCCGTGAGTCAGGAATGAGGATGCAGAAAATGAGCTGGGTTCGTTCTAGCTCAGGATCTCCCAGGAGGCTACCAGCATCTGAAGTCTCTGGAGCTGGAGAATCTGCTCCCAAGCCAGGCCACTTCTGCTTGTCAAGATGGCACGACCACTGTGTCTTTCATAACCCACGTTTAGGTGTCACATTATTTCTGCAATATCCTCTTAGCTACAGAGGTCACCTCAAGAGGAGAGGACTTCAGTAGGGGCATCTGGGAAGCCAGCGCCCATGCACTCATGGACCTGCGGCAGGTGGGATACGGGCTGACCTTTCTCTTCTACCTTACATAAAACATCAATTTTCCAAGTGGGGAGCCCTGTCAAGCTTCATATTCCTGCTTTTAAATTAATTAGTGTGAGAGGAGGATCCGAGACCTTTACTGGATGGGCTTCCTTCAAGCTCCACCCACGTCTTTTCACCTGGTTCAGTCTTCTCCTGCGGAAGAATGAAGAACTCTTGCTGCTATGTGCGGGCTCTAGGCCTCTGTGTGCACTGTAGCACAGCCCATTTTGCTGATGAGGTCACGTACCAAAAACTAACTTGGGGAGAAAGGGTTTATTTGGCCCACATGTCCAGAGTCACAGTCCGAGAAAGGAAGCCAAGGCAGGAACTGACAATGGGGGATACTGCTTACTGACTTACTCCTCAGGCTTGCTGGCCTGCTTTCTTACAGTAAGAACCCAAGACCACCCACACAGCGGTGACCCCACCCACAATGGACGTGACCCCTTTACGTCATTAATCAGGACAATGCGTTACAGACTTGTCCACAGGCAGTTTGCTCAGGCGAGGTCTTTTACCAATGACTCTAGCTTGTGTCAAATTAACAAAACCCGAAAGTCAGCTAATCTGTCACCCATCCGGTAAGTGATGGTGGAAATTCCAGTAACCGGTATTGAAAAGTTGGTGACCACATCTCAGAACGTACATGACAACTGTGGTGGAGGGGCTGTTTGTGATTATAAGTGAGTGAGAGCTATCTTTTCTTGGTTATCCCCCAGCTGGGCTTCCCTTTGGACCTGCCCTTTCAGGGAGCTATAAAAGTACCTGATGTCCATTTCTACTTTGCAGTGTAGCAGGGAACTGAGTCTGGCCCAGGGTGATCACCTCACCCAGTGCACCTCCCACGCCTGCCTACTGCTTTCATGAGGGGGTGTGTACACTCTGTCCCTTCCACTCCAGTCAGAGCTGCCACGGGGGTGGGGGTGGGGGCCGGCTCTTCTCTCCTTCTGAAACAGGTTTACAAGAAACTTTTTAAAGCTGTCCTTTTCAGAACTACATTTTGAGGGAAGATGTGCATAACAAAGGCTCGGTGCTTGGAGAGAAGCCAGGCACCAGGAGGAAGTTAGGGCTGTAGTCCTCATCAGGGCCGTCATGAGGGACGCTGCTGGTCTGTGAAGTGAGGTACCTGCTTCCTTGTTTCGAATTTGGAGTTGCTCAATGGCCATGGATTCTGCGTAGGATGGTCAGAGTCAGGGTTGAGGGGCTCTGACATAGACAGGATTGGGCTGGGAGTCAAGTCGTCAGGATTTGATTGACCTCAAGGTCCTGTTTGCATTGGGGCCAGAACTGATGCTGGACTCTTGAGCTCAGAGCTCTGGGTTATTTTATATGCAGTGGGGCTTTGGGATCTTGGAGGGTGCCCCGACCTCTGTAAGGGTCCTCTGGGGACCTCCTTTCTTCATGCTCCCTTTGTGAGATAGCACATTTCTCTCCTGTGCTGTCTTGTTTTAATTCTCCCAGAAGTTCACATGAAGGTGGACTTGCCCCATAGACAGATAGAGAAACTCGAAGACTGGCAGTGGTGTCAGGTGGGGCTGAGATATGTAACCCCAGGAGGTGGGAGCATATTTGATATTCTTGGGGTGAGTTCAGAAGCGTTGGCCAGATGAGGCCTAGGGAAAGGCAGGCCCTGGCCTAGGTATCCCTTAGCCAGCAAGTAGGATACTGAGCCGGGCTGCCCTATTCTGCCCACTGTGTTTACATCTCTATTCCTGTCCATTGGCCTGGCCCCTCTGGTTTGGTGGTGCTGTGCCTTGTACTCACTGTGACTGGCTGAGAAGGCTGGGAAGGGTCTGGCAGAGAGGCTGGGGCGGCCTGCCCCAGACTGGAAGGTGGGAGGAGCCCTGCACAGACACAGAGCCCCTTTGTTTGCCAGCACAGCAAGGCAGCTGGTGTGGGATTTCTGGGAGTGTTTTTCCCCCCTTCTTTCTTTCTTTTTTACCTTAGAAGAATAATTTCATTGTCTGGGGGGGTCTCAAGATTCCAAATCCTCGGCAGCCCTGCCAGGCAGCCCGAAGATGTTCCCCTGGACGAGCCCCAGCTTCCTCCCTTCACCCTTTCCTCCTGCTAGAAGCTTGGAAAGAGCTTCCTGTAAGGAAGAAGAAGCTGGCCGTTAGTCCTACCTGTTGGAGAGTCACAAAGCCCAGGATGCAGATACACTGTCTCCCACAGCTGAGGTCACCCGTGGCCTGGGTAGAACTCTCACGAGTGAGCACAGGGCTTCAGGGAGAGGAGGGATGCTGGTTAGAAGGGATGACCTAGTTCGGAGGGTTTCAGCTGGTGTGATTCTGGACTCTAAGGAGATGAAGTGAGGAGGGGTCTGGTGACCTTGGCGCCTTCCTCTTCTGCAGGCAGCAGTGAGGAAATCCAGACTGGGTGACCTGAGAAGCACATCATCTCAGGTGCCTGAGGGAGGGAATACAAACAAACAGAAAACAAACAGATCCAAAAAACAGAAAACCAAAACAACAAAAAGCCTTGTGTTCAGAGGGTCCCGGGATGGGCAGGATGTTTTGTGTCTTTGAAAGGTAGAGGTAGTTGCCAGTGGCATCGTATATTCAGCAGTAATCACAGTCGGTGACACGGTGACCTGTGGATAAGCGGGAGAGGCAAAGGCGGTCCCTTGCTGAGGAAGGGGTGTCTACACAGACTGGGCTGCTGAGCTGCAAGGTAGTGTCTCTCAGGCTGTGGCCATGCTCACTTCCTGTAGAATTACCAGTCCAGCCCGGAATCCAGCCTCGCTCAGTGACCAGGAAGCTGCAGTCTCAGTTCTGAGACACGAGACAGTAATCGATCTCCCCAGTGAGACACCCGTGTCCTGGGGACCGCTAGGTAGTTGTTCTTAAGAGCCAGTATGTGGGGCCTGCGGTCCACAGCTCCACAGTCCTGGTGAGAACTGTGTGGTCAGAACCTAGAGGCGGCTTCTTCGTTGTAGGGCAAGGAAAGTGAATGCTTGCTTCCGGCCATTAGGTGGTGGTGGTGGTGGTGGGGGAAGCCCAAGGCTTTGGAGGAGAGCTAGGGGTTTATGTTGTGTGTGGAGGGGAGTATTTTGTGAGAACTGAAGTCAGCAGAGCCTGAGGATAAAGGGCTTTCCTGTGTTTGTTGTAGAGTAGGTGCTCAATGAATTGTTGGGTTGTAGTCTGGTCTTATTAGTGAGGTCTCGCCATAGCTCTCTTAGAGCATAGTTAGAGCAGGGGTTCTCAATCTATGGGTTGCAACCCCTTTGGGGTCGAATGACCCTTTCATAGGGGTCACCTAAGACAGTCAGAAAACGCAAATATTTACATAATGATTCATAACCAGTCGCAAAACTGCAGTTAAGAAGTAGCGATGGGATAATTTTATGGTGGGGAGATCACTGTGGCATGAGGAACTGTATTGAAGGGTCACACCATTAGGAAGGTTGAGTTCAGAGAGAGTGAGCTGGAGGGTCAGTCCCTGAGGACATTGGGGTTAGAGGCGACATTGTTTGGCCTGTAAGGATGACATGGGTTGGCTCAGTGGACAAAGGGGATCTTCTGCTAAGGACACCCACAACTTTGACCCCAGGGGCTGTGAATGGGGTGAGAGCAGGAATATGTGTGCTACCCCAGCTGAGTTCTGGCATTTCTGGGCTCAGCAAGATCAGGTGTGGAGGAGGGGCTGACACTGGGAAGCTGGGGCCTGTGGCTGGGAAAGTGCTGTCTGGAGGCAGTGGGGTATTTTGAAGACAGGTATTCATGCTCTGGCTGACCCGATTTCTTGAAGCTTTGGGGCTTTGCCTGCTTGGGGATATGGATGCTGGGCAGGAAGCCCTAGACACCCCCCTTCCCGCCCCAATTTACCATGGAGGCCAGAGCAAGAAGGCAAGTGTCTATTGTTCAGAGCTCTCTCAGCTCCCCTCCTCCTTCCTCCCTCACTGCCTGGCTGAGCTAGCACTTTTTCTTCATTCCTTTATCTGTGGGCTGGTACAGGCCGTTCTGTTTCTCCTGTGCATACAGATCAAGGCGAAAAGGGGACAGGCATGCACCAAGGACCGTTTAAATTCTTCCTCAATAAGACAGTTTCTCTCCTTCCCTCCCTTTCTCCCTCCCTCCCTCTCCTTCTCTCCCTCCCTCTCCTTCCCTCCCCCCTCTCTCCTTCTATCCCTCCCTCTCTCTACCTTCCTCCCTCTCTCTGCCCCCTCAAAGAAAACAAAACAAAACAAACATAAAAACAAACCCCAAAACAACCCAAGTGGGGAAAATGATAAAAACCAACAGCAAAGGTTGACTGAGCCCAGCACTGCAGGCTTTCTGGGTATGTCTTCTCCTATTTTTTAGTTGGGTCTCAGGTTGTATAGACATAAGGTGGTAAGAGGGCCATGGTAGACATTCCTGTCATCTGTGGCTCTGTGTGTGTGGTGCCTCTGGCTTCTTGTGGGCAACAAGGGTGGATGGAACCGGTTTGGGACAAGACTTACGGAAGACCAGTACTGTGGAGTTAGCTGTGAAGGGAAGGTCAGTGGTTCAGGGACCCGTAGGTCCTGTGCTGTTTGCATCTGATACCCATGTTCAAGGTCTCTGAGATGGTGTTGGGAGTGGAGGGTTCTTTCTGCAGTCATATTTAAGGTGGCCTGTGGTCCATTTCAGAACCCTGTCACAGTGTATCTGCAGCACACGTCCTTCATGTGTCAGGTCCTCAAATGCTGACAGTCAGCTTATGACAACTGTATTTGACGGTCACAGCAGTGTAGTGAGGAACATCCAGTCATGCTTAGGGGAAGAGTAGACTGTTCTGGTTTAGAAGGTAGTCTCAGGGATCCTGTGATAAACAGGACCCACCTTCCTAGTTTTTTTCTTTTTTCTTTTTAGATAATATCTTTCCATATAGCCCAGGTTAGCTTGAACCTCATGATCTTCCTTCCTTCCCAGTACTGGAATTACTGGTATATGTGGCCACAGTCAGTGTGGGAATTCTAGTTCAATTCTTGTTACACCTACTCTACAAAGTAGCATTTCAAGACGTGGCTCCACTCATAAGCTTTACAAACACTGCTGCCTTTCTGCCCCTTTATTGCCAAAAAAAAAAAAAAACAAAACAAAACAAAATGAAAAAAACAAAACAAAAAAAAACGAGGCTGTTGGAGTGTCCCTGGGGCAGGGGTGCTGTAAAGGGGAATCCCCACTCTTCCAGAATGTGGGCTGGAGCACGCAGCCGTGTCAAGTCTCACCTGGTGCATGGGCACTCTGGTATCCTTACAGCTGACGCAGGCCCTCCGCAGTGCTCTGTTTACTAGCTTGTCACGGCGGCGTTGGCGGTGACTGGCAGACTTCCGGTGGCATCACCACTTGACCCTGCCAGCGCGTGCAATCCGCCACATCCTCACCTCTAAATTTAGTGCATAGGAACCTGGGCCTCTAAAGGAAGGGAGGGAGAGACTCCAGACAGTCCTGCTTGGCGTGTTCCCTGGAGGGTGGGGGCCTAAAAGAAGGGGAAGAGGGTAGCGGAGGAGGAGGAAGCAGGAAAGACTCCTGCCCACCTATTAGTGGCCCGCAAAGCCTGGATTGCCTGGGAGGGATTCTGGGTCTCTAGCGCCATCTGCCTGTAGTCTACCCTGACTTGACTAGTTGAGTCTGGGAGTGGAATAGGAGGTGCACTAGGAGAGGAGGCACTTCTGTCTAGGCCCATACATCACGTGGAATAAGTTGGGGGAGAAGCAGCCTCTTAGCCTGAGCATATTTAGGAAGCAAAGCACCTATTTTGCTAAACCTGCAAGTGTTAGAGGACACTGTCTCGGGGAAAATGGAAACGTCAGCTGGAAGTGGACATATCTTGACATGCCGTGCAACCTCCGTTCAGACCAAGGTAGATATGCTCCCTCCACTGCAGGAAGCTCCCTCCTTCTCATTCACCTCCACTTTCCTTTAATCTGTCCCCAACAGATTGCTTGCCTTTCCCCGAACTTCATGTAAATGGAGCCATACAGTAAGTGCTGGTAGGTGTCTGACCTCTGGTTCAGTCACATGTTTGTAGGTGCATCTGTGCTGTTGGAGTGCAGCAGCTCTTTTCTGTGGTTGCTGAGTTTTGCATGGGATGAGAGTACTACATAGCCCATGCATCTGTTATCAGTCACCACTTTTGGGTTATTTTCCAGATTTGGTTAGTGTGATATCTTTGGTTAGTGTGATGTCTTTGACATGTCTATTTGGTGGGATGTGCCCTGCATCTCCAGTTGATTCTTAAAAGTGGATTGCTTTGTCTGGAAAAAGCTATGCTTGCTTCATGGGTGTGGGTGACAGGTTTTTATTTGCTTCTTGGTTTGTAGTCTAGCAGCTTCCGTCCACCTGCGTTTATTTCCTTGTTCGATCTTGGTGCTATTAAGTTCTGCAGCATCTCTGACTCAAACCTTAGCAAAGACAACTGGACTTTGACGTTGCTTGAGTCAGGGAATGTAAGGGATAGGGTAGGAGCTGAGTTTCAAAGCAGCTTGTTCTTTCTGGGACTAGAGGAGCAGTGCATTGCAGCCTGGGCCACCTTCTTGCCCCGCGTTACCAGCTGCCCAGCCTGGCGTCTCTCAGCAAGCTGGCAGCGTGTAACTGTCAATTTGATGTCTGCTGTCTGGTGCCACGGGTCATCACAGTCCAGTGTTTCCTGGGTTCATTGCTGCTTTGTGGTGACTGGGGGCCTGGGTGGATGGGGAAAGGACCTGCCCAGAATAGCAAGGATTGTTGGATACTAGCACTTTCTGGAGGAACAGGGAGGTGAAGACTTTGTCCTTCCCACCACATTGCCACCTCACTGATACTCAGAAGGCCAGCCAAAAAGCAGAGAGGAGAAAGACGTAAGGGGGATGTGCCAGGTGAGAGCCAGGGACAGAGCCCAGTGCTGTGTGTAAGAGTGTCCTGGGCTGGTGTGATCATTCTGGAGCCTGTGCAAGTATTTCTGGTATGTGTGAGTATCCTGATGTCTGTGTGAGCAGCCTGGGGTTGGCACAGAGAGCAGACACTCAGGGTTGAACAGTTGAACAGGACATCGGGATAGCTCTCCACTGTGGACTTAGTCATCTCTTCTCAGGTCACCTCTTGTCCTACTTTAGACTGGTGGCCAGGGAACTGGCACAGCTTAAAGAGATTTGAGAGTGGGATTGATGGATTTCACCTCTTGACTTGTTGGTAGATCCTAAAACACGTTTCCTCCTTGGCTGTCATATCTCTCTGCCCTTTGCTGTCTCCCTTTCTGCATTTTTGGAGGGTCTCTCTTCTTGATCAGGTCTTTAGGGAGTGAGGGCAGCTTGCAGTGAGAGCCGACCCCTACCCCTCCCCTCTCTTGTCACAGGCTCCTAGAAAGTGAGTACGGACGGTATGCAAAGTTGTGAATCCAGTGGCGACAGTGCGGATGACCCTCTCAGTCGTGGCCTTCGGAGAAGGGGACAGCCTCGTGTGGTGGTGATCGGCGCCGGCTTGGCTGGCCTGGCTGCAGCTCGAGCACTTCTGGAGCAGGGCTTCACGGATGTCACTGTGCTTGAGGCTTCCAGCCACATTGGGGGCCGTGTGCAGAGCGTGAAACTTGGTAAGCATCACTCAGACCCAGGTACTGCTGTAGGGCACCTTTCCCCCCCCCCCCCCACCCCAGTCCTACCTCAAATCTTACTAATTTAATCTTTCCTTGGGATAAGTATTTGATCATGCACCCATGTGGGTGTTTTCCAGAAGTTTCCTTAGCCCGTTGCACTGACATCCCATTTTGGAGAATGCTGCTTGGTGTAAGAGTTGGGGTTGACAATGTTTGTTGGGGAGGACATACTATCTAAGAACTGTGGGTACTTATTTCTAATGTTACAGGAGGGAGGGTACATGTGTAAGTTCTGATTAGTCTTTAGTACAAGTTAGTGTATCATGACTGAGGACCAGGCAACAGGACTAGGGTTATTAGAGTGGAAGGGGGATTTTAGGCTTCCTTGTGGGCGATGTGTGTCTTAGGATTGTCTGTAAAGAAGATCTGTCCATGTTGCAGCCAGAGAAGAGACTTGCCCCTGGGGTGGGAAGAAAGTGCTCGGGTTCTAGAGTGTAGGGATATTTCCTGAAATGGAGCTGGAGATCAGGGCTCCCACAGCCACAGCCTGTGTGAGGTGTTTGGCCAGTAGTGAGTCAAGTGAGTTGGGAGTATGAATATGACCCATTGAGAAAACATGCAGTGACCTGGAGTATGTGAGAGATTTGGTTCCTCTGTGTGTGTGTGTGTGTGTGTGTGTGTGTGTGTGTGTGTGTCTGTCTGTGTGTGTGGGTTGAGTGTGAAAGTGTGCTGCATGAGTGTGTGTGTGCTATGTGTAAGTAGGTGTACATGCTATATGTGTGTGTCTGTGTGTATGTGAGGGAATGTGTATGTGTCCGTGAGTGTGTGTGTGAGCATGTATGAGTTTGTGTGCTATGTATGAGTGTGAACTATGTGAGTGTGTGTCTGTGTGTGAGTGTGCTGTACATGAGTAAATGTGTATGGTCACTGTGTGTGTGTGTGTGTGTGTGTTTAGACACTAGAGTGACAACATTGGTTGCCTTCCTCAATTGCTTTCTAACTTAATATTTTGAGACAGTGTCTCTGTTTCCTCAGTGAATCTGGAACTAAAGTTTTCTGCTAGTAAACTGGCTGGCCAGTAAGCCCTAAGGGTCTTCCTGTTTCTACTGATTATAGGTGTGGAGTTTTTACATGGATTTTGGGGGATCTGACTGAGGCCCTCATGTTTTTGTGGAAGTGCTTATCAGCTGAGCCATCTCCCAGCTTTGTCTTCTGTTTCGAGATGGGAGAGTCCGTCTCCAGGGCAGGTGCGCCTTGGAACTCCAGTTCTTTGCCTCCTAAGGCCTGAGCTGCCACAGTTGCTCTCTAGAGGGTTTTGTGTCCCCGTGCACAGTGTGTATACTCACTTGCTTACACAGGTGGTCAGGCAGGGAGTCAGTGGGCATCAAGGACACACTCTCTCCTCATAGATCTCTTGGTCACAGGAACAGTCTTCCCCTAGAGCCATGCGGTTTTGTCTCTCCTTTTCAGGCACAAACTTGGGTGACACTTGGCAGTAAGAATGAAAGTGCCGTCCAAAGTTCTTGTAAGGCTGGGGCAGCCAAGGAGCCCCAGTGTTTGCTCACTGTTGATTGGATGGCTGGCAGCCTCAGGGAAGAGCAGTCCTATTTATGATTCTTGTGAGCTCTTCAGAGTTTGACATAGAAATGGAAGATGGGGAGATAGGTGGCCCAGTCCCTGGGGCAGCTGACAACTGAGACCATTCAGGGAGGGCACAGGGTGGCAGAAGACCAGATGGGAAACTTGCAGGGCAGAGAAGAGGGAGAGACTAGCTGTGTGGAATAATACATATGAAGGGATAGGGGAGAACATGCTGGGCAGGGCACCTGTGTTGTATGTAGACAGGTAGGCCAGAACCCAGTGTGTCGATGGACAGGCTTCAGCATGGCACGGTGGTCATGTCCCTGTCAGTAGTGAGAGCAGGGGGGTCCAGAGCCAGCTCTGAGGACACCAGTTGCTAGGAGGTGAGGAGGCACGAGGTGGTGCCTGGTGCCCTTGGGAATACAGGTGTGGCGGAGATGGAAGTGAGTGGGAGAAGCATCCTTGGTGGTGGCCTTATTCTGTTCCTCTGACTCCTGGCAAACCTTGACCTGGCCCTGCTCTTCTCCTCATCTCATAGTTGAAGAACATCTAGAGACAGGAAAGACCGCTCCTTGCTTTAACCCTGCCCAGTCTCTGTGTGGTTTGGAGCTCCCTACTGTGCCAGGGTAAGGGTTCGGTTCCTTTTCAAATGGCTGTTTTCCCTCTCAACTGTTAGCTGTTAATAGACTCTGGGAGAGAGAGCAGCTACTGTGTTCACTCACTCTCACTGCTGAACCCACCAGGCTCCCGCAGATAGCTCTGGACCTGTGGTCTCACCACAGAGTCCTGGTCAACCTCAGTCCAGTGGGTCACAAAGCAAGATGAGTAGTCATGAGTGAACAGTCAGGAGGGTTTCTGGAGAGGAGTGGGTGGCTGGTACCGTACTGCCTACATGTGCAGCACTGGCTAAAAACAAATTCATAGTAATCGTAATAGCAATAATAATACTGGTGTTCTCTCTCTGCTCCTGTTGGGAGCTCAAAGTAGAACAGACACTCAGGGGACTTCCAGGCCTGAGGCTCTGGAGTATCCTTCCTGGCCAGCAGGCAGCTCCTGTGGGCAAGGTCCTGGACTTTTTGTTTTTGGTGTCCTTCAGTCTGCCTACTTTTCCTACACAAGGGGGCCTGTGCGTGCCTGCCTCTTTCCGAGGCACCAGGCAACTCTTCTAGCTACAGCATGAGGCTGTTGTAGGCACATTCGTGCTGCAGGGCTATTTTTAGGAACTGGGGCTTAATTAGAAACATTCCAAGAAAGGGAAGGCATGCAAATGAGGAGGACCTGCTTACTTCTTGGGGCGAGGGCAAAACTACTGCCCTTAGGCTGTGTCAGACAGCTATTGCTACGGAACTAGCCACCCCAGATATAAGAGCTTACGAAGTCGGTTTGCTTACTCAGAATCTGTGGATGGACGTGTGGGCAGGGTTCAGGTAGCTGGGTCTTTTGGTGGCTTTGCCTTGATTCCTGCATGTCGGGGTCACTTGGAAGTGTTACTCAAGTTGGTTAGCATCTCGAAGACAGCCTTACTGTCTTGTCTGGTAGGAAGTGTAGGCTTTGGTCTGGGCTCATATTCCTAACAAGGTGAACCTCTGTTTCTTTTTATAGTTGTTAGTTTAGAGTGCTGGCTAGTTTTATGTCAGCTTGACACAAGCTGGAGCCATTTTGGAGGAGGGAACATCAATTTTGAAACCACCCCCCACCCTCCACTAAATTGGCCTGCGGTACATCTTGATTGATGACTGATGTGGAAGGGCTCAGCTCTCTGTAGGTGATACCACTGTGTGCAGGTGGTCCTGGGTGCTATAAGAAAGCAGGCTGGGCAAGCATGGAGCAAGCCAGTAAGCAACGCCCCTCTGTTGCCTCTGCATCAACTCCTGCCTCCAGGTTCCTGACCTGTTTGGGTTGCTGTCCTGACTTCCCTCAGTGATGGACTGTGAGGTGGAAGTGTAAGCTGAAGCAAACCCTTTCCTTCCTGAGTTGTTTATGGTCGTGGTGTTTTATATCAACAATAGAAAAAGACTAATAACTAAGTCAGGCCCCTCGAGCTCTAGGCTCGGAGGCTGCAAATACAACTCCTACCACATTCTGCTAGTCAGAGCAAGTTGTGAGTTTATCCCAAATTCAGGGGGTAGACCCTGCCTCTCAGTGGAAGGCAGGACAGTTACTTTTGTCCAGAGGAGTATACATGAGGTAGGAGACATTATTGTGAATTTGACAGAAAGTTTACCATCTTGAGCCTGACCACTACACACTTGTTTCTCTGCTCTCTGCACTATTTTAACCTCTCTGGAAGCTGGGCAGGGAAAGCTGCCTCACAGCTTTATGGCATCTGAAGAAGAAACTGAGGCTCAGGTCAGAGGCAGTTACCTCAGATCTGCTGCTATTGCTGTTGTGGCTGGGGATGAGGAGGTGGGGTGGATTCCTAGGCCCCTTACCTCTTGAATCCAGGAGTACTCTTAGCCCTCCTTGACAGAATCTCAGGGCCAGCCCCACGGTGTGGAAGGATCTCCCTGGAGATTGGGATTGTATTCCTCCATCCTAGGAAAATGGAGTTGTCCTGTCTTCTGTCCTAGAAGTGTTGGGAGGGGGCATCTTGTGTTGGGAGGAAGGCTTGGACTCTGGAGCCATGGGCTGTTGAGATGCTAGAATAATGGTAGGGAATATCCTCTTGAGCAGGAGGGAGTCGGAGGTCTGGCATATAGTACTGTCTTAGAAGAAGGTTAAGACTAGAAAAGGGGAGGCTTCTAACTGATGTCTCGAGGTGATGCTGGGGCACACTCAGGAGTCACTCTGGCCACTGCTTCTCCCTGATGGACAGCACTTCATCTGCTGTCAGGTGTCCTCTGTGGGCTTTGGCTCTTCCTCAGAGAGCGCTGCCAAACCCCTTCCTGCCCTGTTGTGTGTATGTGGGTGGGGCCCTCTTAGAGAAGGAAGGGAGGCAGTCCTGTGCTTCTCTAAAGAAACCTCTGCCCTTCTAAGGGTCTGTTGTCACCACCAGGACACGCCACCTTTGAGCTGGGAGCCACCTGGATCCATGGATCCCACGGGAACCCTATCTATCAACTAGCAGAAGCCAATGGCCTTTTGGAAGAGACAACAGATGGGGAGCGCAGCGTGGGCCGCATCAGCCTCTACTCCAAGAATGGCGTGGCCTGCTACCTTACCAACCGTGGCCGCCGCATCCCCAAGGACGTGGTTGAGGAATTCAGTGATTTATACAACGAGGTAAGGGGAACATCAGGACAGTGTAGGGAGACCATGAATTGCCGAGCTAGGCAAGACACTGGTAGATTTTCTCAGAAAGGCCTTTAATGTCATTTGCTAGACTCTACTAAGTGTTTGGGCTGTGGTAATTGTTGTCACTATTTTTTTAAATAGATATTCAATATTTTTAGAAAGCATTCTAATTATTCCTAGTTTATAGCAATAGAACTGATTTTTGTGCATTGATCTCAATTCTCTGGTGATTATTTTAGTAATTCATTTATTTATTTAGTTATTATTAGGATGCTAATAATAATTTTGTTATTAGGAGTAACTAGCACCGTTCAGGAGACCCTTTTGTACTGATGGAGCTGTTTCAGAGCTGCACCGTTCCGTATGGTAGCTTCTAGTCATTTGTGGTTTTTCTTTTCTTTTTTTCTTTTTCTGGAGCTGGGGACAGAACCCAGGGCCTTGCGCTTGCTAAGCAAGCGCTCTACCACTGAGCTAAATCCCCAACCCCTCATTTGTGGTTTTTGAGTAGCCGAATGTAGGTAGTGAAACCATGCAGGAACTAATATAAAACTCCGAATCTCAACAGGTATCTAGTGGTTACGATAGTGAGAGTCCAGCCTCAGAGTCCTTTCTACTCCTAGTATATTGGTGAGCATTGCAGTCTATTTTAGATAGAAGTAGCAATTCTGTACATCACTGAAACATCCAAGCCTTAAAAAATGACCAGTGTCCTTAGTATCTCTCAGTAGCACTGTAAGCTGCACTGTGAAAGCAGGTAAAGAATAAGAGGTGGTGTTGTTGTAACAACCCCACTCCAGGTCAGTAAATGGACCGCTAAGCACTCATTGCACACTTGCCTTTGTACACTTGTGGCACTCCCTGGTGCTTGGAGGATGTGCACACCTGTTTTGTGTATGTACCGACAAGATATGTGAGGCAGTTCAGATAGTAACCTGCGTTCTTCAAAGTAGACCTTACTGGCCTACAGGCTGACTCCTGGCTATTGTAAGTGCTTTAAGCACGAATACTTACGTTTTTATTTTTTATTATTTTTTAGATAGGTCTCATATAGCTCATCCTGGCCTTAAACTTGCTATGTAGCCAAAGCTGGCCTTGAAGTCCTGATTCTTTTTATTTTTTTCACCTTCCAAGTTCTGGGATTATAAATGTGTGCCACCATGCCTGGCTGTCTGGATACTTCCTGCCAATAACCCTCAGTGGCTGTGACTTCTTCTCCTTCCTGTTGGTTAGTTTCACTTCTGAAAACCAAGACGGGGGCTGTGGAGGATAGAATGGGCAAAGTAGTTATCAAATTGCAGTGCTGCTTAGTGTCTGAAGGAAGAAATGTAGATCAGGATTTACTTGTGGCTTTTAGTCGATACCCCGGGACCATTCTAAGTTGCCAGGTGAACCCATGCCTAAAGTTAGCTTTATAGTAAATGTTTCCAACAAAGATGGCTCTGAAGGGCCATTCATATGGGTACATTTTAGTGTATGTGTGTGGGCCCATAGGTCAGAGGTCACCATTGTTCCTCCTTACATTTTGAGACAAAGTCTCTTAGTGAATTTGAAGCTCACTGTTTCAGCTAGAACAGCTGGCTGGTGAACCCTCTAGATCTACCCGAGTCGAGCCGCCCAGGGCTAGGTTTGCAGGTACATGCTAGAGGTCTGAACTCAGGTCCTCATGATTGAACAGGAAGTACTTGTTTCCCCTGCCCTGCTTTGTTTGTTTGTTTTCCCTCAGTGCTGATTGAGCCCAGGGTCTTGTTTGCGCTAGGCAAGTGTTATCAGGCTGAGCTGTGTTCCCAGAATTAGATAGAGACTATCAAACACTTAAGCTATAGCCTCTTGGATCCCCAGTTTTCTCATCTGTAAAATGTACATGGCTGTGTCTACATCCCAGTGTTCAAGGATTGTAATCCCAGTGAAAAGTATTTAAGAATTGGTGTAGTGGTCGTAGACCTGTGCCCCACACTCTGCTTTCATGTTCGGGAGGAGACCATAACCACATGATAGTCCTAGTTGGTGGTGGCTACATTTGTTACTCCTTGAAGGAACCTATGGTCTTCAATGACATGAGCTGAATACTGGTTACTATGTTGCTTATCTTTTAGGGGAAAACCAGGGAGGAGAAGGAGAGTCCCCAGCTTGAGTTTTTGGCAGTGATCCTATAGGAGGAATTTGCTGAGGCTCCAGCTACTGCTGACCACCCAGCATCTTGTGACTGTAGGCAGGACAAGTTCCTAATATTTTTCTCTATAATTTATGCCGCAGAGGCATCTTTACTTCATGTGCTAGTTGCATGTAGAGGCTTCTGTCCTGTGGAACAGTGGGAATGGAGTGTGGTATTGTAGCTGCTCTTCACTCTGGCCCCACAACATTTCTTAGGGCTGCAGTGCAGAGAAGACATCTTCTTTCCAATGGATGCATGCTGACCGACCGAATAGAGACTCTTTTTAAGGAGGGAGATAACCACTAATCAGCCTGGCCACAAGCAATCATCCATAGATGATCAGCTGAGAAGCTCTCTGCTATATATATAGTCCTAGAAATGACAGCAGTGGGTGGGGCTCCATTCTCACAGGGCTTCAGGGCCTTGGCATGATAGCTAGCCTTCCTGCCCTGGCACCTGACTACCTTCCCAAGGCCATTCATTTTGTAGGGCATTCTGCTTGCTTCTTCCCCAAACCAACACCTTTCAAGTTTCTCGACTGCTTCGCCCTCCATCTTTGTGTAGTGTCTTCTGCGTGTAACTCTTTCTTCTCTCTGTCTTTGCCAGTGTTGCTGTATCCTGATGAGTCAGAATGAGTCCTTGGTTGACTTCATATCTGGTTTCTTTCCTGTCACAGTGTATCTTGTAGAAATCTTCTCAGAAACTTCTTAGAGTTTGGGCAAGGCTCGGGACTTTCTCTTGCTTAATACGTCATGGGTGTGAAGCCCACAAATGCATGTTGAGTGAATGTTAGTGAGTCCTAGTGAGTGTCTGGTGAGTCCTAGTGAGTGTCTAGGAGTAGACTTGTTCAGTGTTTGGGGGTAGGGTGGAAGGATTATGGGATGGGCTGGCAGAAGAGGCAGACCCTGTTTCAAGGGACTGATGGTCACCGTGGATAAGGAGTGGATTGGTTTTTGGGCTAAAGAATGCTTGCCAAGTGGTTTCTGTTTCTTGGCCTGCTGGGGCCTCCCGGAGATGCTTTCTGCCCCCTGTGTTGCTCTCTTCTCTCTTCCTTCCATGTACTGCAGACCAAATGAAGGGGCTCTTTGTGGATCTGGGTACTGCAAAGAGGATGTCTATAGGGGATGAGCATTCTGCATCTTGTTCTTGGAAAAGGTGATGCGTACAGATCAGATTCTCCAGGGAATGGGAGGAGGGCTCGCACACATGTGCAGAGCCCACCAAGAGGATTCTATAGCTCTCAGACATTTGCAGTGTGTTCAGGAAGGGCCCCCAAAGAAAGCTTTAGGCCCATCACATCTCTCTTAAAGGCTTGGAGGTGAGGAGCTGGCTGACTAGGGCAGGTACCTGCTTAACTTCATGCAGAAGCCACCGCTGCACCAGGGACACCAGGGAATGGGTGGCCTTCCAGTTGTGCCCTCTGTAGAGGGTGATAAGAAGGCTCAGTCTTTTGGGTCTCTTTGTCAGGTCTATAACTTGACCCAGGAGTTCTTCCGGAATGGTAAACCAGTCAATGCTGAGAGTCAGAACAGTGTCGGGGTGTTCACCCGGGAGAAGGTGCGGAATCGCATCAGGGATGACCCTGACGACACAGAGGCCACCAAGCGCCTGAAGCTCGCCATGATCCAGCAGTACCTGAAGGTATCTTTGCTGTGGAGTATAGATGCCAGAGTGAAAAAGACGAATTCTGGGGGAATCTGGGTCCAAAGTACCATGCCGCTCAGAGCTCTTGTTGCTTGCATGGCCTGGCCCTGCCTCACCCGGCTTCTCTCTGGGTCTTCCCACAGGTGGAGAGCTGTGAAAGCAGCTCTCACAGCATAGATGAAGTGTCCCTGAGCGCCTTTGGAGAATGGACGGAGATCCCTGGCGCCCATCACATCATCCCCTCCGGCTTCATGCGAGTTGTGGAGCTGCTGGCTAAGGGCATTCCCCCACATGTCATCCAGCTGGGGAAACCCGTCCGTTGCATCCACTGGGACCAGGCCTCGGCTCGCCCCCGGGGTCCTGAGATCGAGCCCCGTGGTGAGGGTGACCACAATCACGACGCTGGGGAGGGTGGCCAGAGTGGAGAGAATCCCCAGCAGGGGAGGTGGGACGAGGATGAGCAGTGGCCTGTAGTCGTGGAGTGCGAGGATTGTGAGGTGATCCCAGCAGACCACGTGATTGTGACCGTTTCGCTGGGCGTGCTCAAGAGGCAGTACACCAGTTTCTTTAGGCCATGTCTGCCCACAGAGAAGGTGGCCGCCATCCACCGCCTGGGCATTGGTACCACTGACAAGATCTTCCTTGAATTCGAGGAGCCCTTTTGGGGCCCTGAGTGCAACAGCCTGCAGTTTGTGTGGGAGGATGAGGCAGAGAGCTGTACCCTCACCTACCCGCCTGAGCTCTGGTACCGCAAGATCTGTGGCTTCGATGTCCTTTACCCACCAGAGCGCTATGGCCATGTGCTGAGTGGCTGGATCTGTGGGGAGGAGGCTCTCGTCATGGAGAGGTGCGATGACGAGGCTGTAGCGGAGATCTGCACGGAGATGCTTCGACAGTTCACAGGTGGGCTCCATGTCCGTGCTGCTCACTGAGGCTTGGGGCTGTGTCCATGTGGTTCACTGAGGCTTGGTTACTTTCTCAACTCCCAGGTCTGTAGCAGTTTTACCCTTTCCAGATTGTGGCACTGAGGTGGCTGTGCCTACTGGGAGAGCAACTGCAGAGAACCATCTTTAGCCTCTGTCTCCTCAGTTGCTGGCACTCTCATTTTGTAGTTCAAATGACTCAAAAGAACTGCTCTTTCCACTAAGGGCCTCATGGTAAAAAGGGCTCCAATGTCACCATCACCACAGCTGCTCATTTCCTGTTACCTAGCATCTTATTCAGAGGTAGAATTGTTTTACTCTGTTTTTTGTTTGTTTGTTTTGTTTTGTTTTTGTTTTTAAGATAGGGTTTCATTGTGTAGCCCAGGCTGGCCTGGAACTCACTGGGTTGTAGCTACTTGCTTTGAACTCAAGATCCTCCTGTCCTATTCAGCCTTCTGAATGGTAGAACGACAAGCATATGCTATCATACCCAGCATCTTTGACTCTTTTAATTGGTTATTTTCTGCGCACAATTGCAGGAGAACTTCCCAGGAGCCCATGAAAATAAAAAGGGAAGCATGATTATCTGAAATTGTTTTGAATACTGCCTGGACTGAACCCCAGGCCCCCATGAGGGCTAACCATGAGCTCTACCACTGAGGCACCCCCCCCCACTAATACTTTAAAGTAGGAAATTCAAAGGCCTTGAGATACATAATGTTTGTTTTCTGGGGATCACTAGGAAGTGATGAATAGGAAATACAGCTTGAGCCCAGCCCCCTCATTCCTTCCAATCTTTTATGCTTGCCTCTTGGCTGCTTGATTGTCTGGGGTGCCTTCCCTATATAGCTATTTCTTATGTTCCCTTTTCTTGGTTCTTTTGACTCCCCAACAGGGAACCCCAATATACCAAAACCTAGGCGAATCCTGCGCTCAGCCTGGGGCAGCAACCCATACTTCCGGGGTTCCTATTCATACACACAGGTGGGCTCAAGTGGGGCAGATGTGGAGAAGCTGGCCAAGCCCCTGCCCTACACAGAGAGCTCCAAGACAGCGGTGAGTGGGCTGTGAATGCTGTGGAGAGGCCTTGGAGGGGGTGTTCTGCATGTGTCTGGTCCAGGGAGGAGGACTGGAGTAGTGTCCACTAAGGGTGTCATGGTGAGGAACAGTGGGGGTGGCTCCCATGGTGAAAGAAAAAACAAGGCAACAAACACTTAACATCTGGAAGAAAAAAGTAGAATCACATAGAAAATTAATATTTTCTTGAATCTCTGAAACCTGAATCATTGCTTGCTGTGCTAGACAGAAACCTTCAGCCGCAGCTAGATTGAATTCATTAAACAATTAAATTTAATAAATTAAAGTTTTGGTTCCTTGATTGCACTACTTACACTTCAAGTTCAAAGCCACACGTGCCTAACGTTCCCACAGTAGAGTCTGATGGGACAGCAGAGGGTTATGTCCTTGATATGTTTTAGAGATTAAATTTGAGGGACTAGGGTTGTATCTTAACTGGTAAAGCACTTGTCTGATATGTCAGAAGCCCTGGGTTCGAAGCCCAGCACCTCAGAAACCCTCCAATTCTAGCACTGGAGATGTGGAAGGGAGAGGAGCAGCCGTTCAGAGTTATCCTTGGCCACATAGTGAAAGGTGAGCCTGAGATACATGGACACTGTCTTAAGGCAGAGAAAAACTTGAGAATACTGCCCTGCCTCAGAGCAGGTCAACTGTACTCGAAGAAGAAAATAAATCTGAGGCCAGCAAGATGGTTTGGTGGGTAAGGGACTCACGGCCAACCCTGATGACTGACCTGGCTTCAGCCCCTAGGATTCATGCAAAAGATAGAATTATTGATTCTTGCTTGCTGTCCTGATTTCTGTATGAGCATGATGGCATGAGAACACACACACACACACACACACACACACACACACACACACACACACACTGTTAAAGACGGACAGAAATATGCTCCCATAGTATAGTTTGTTCACTAACTGTGAACATACATTAAATGTTAAAATATAACATATTTAAAGTACTTCTTTGGAGTTATTGATGGAGATTTCTGTCAGTGAAGGTGTCTGTCTAGCTGTGCTTAGAGAGGGCAACTTCCTATGAAGGAGACCCCCTGGCTGTGACAGAAGCAAAGCAAAACAGAAATCAGCAGCAAAAATCTGGAGGATGGTGGTAGGGAAACACATATCTTAGCTCCAGGCTACCATGTTCAGGAGTTTACCTCATAGTCCAAGAACGAGGGCTGTAAGAACATGGCGCTTATGTCTTCGGTTAATAGCTACATGGACCAGAAAGGGGATTCCTTGGACAGAGACAGCAGTACACCTTGAAGCCTGTTGACTAGAATTCAGCCACAGGTTTACACACTGCTGACAGAGAGGCCGAGTCGTGTCATTTTTATTACTTTGAATAACTTTGGAACCAGTTTAGAACTAGAACCTGAGCTGGGAGCGGTGGGCGACTCACAGTTTTAATCCCAGCACTCGAGCGGTAGAGACAGGCGGGTCTTTCTGAGTTCCAGGCCAGGCAGGATGGATATATACTTTGAGACCCTGTCTCAAAACAAACAAACAAACAAACAAACAAACAAACAAACAAACACACAACAGGAACTGGGGCTTGATGAAGAAGGGCGGAGAGGCAGCCTGAGCTGGCCACACGGCCCATCCCTGAGACTCCCTAGTCCCTTATCAGTAGGTGCAGTTTACCTGGCAGCTGGCCAGGGTGCTCGTTCCTAGTCTAGACTTGGTGGAGTCAGCACTGCTCTCTTGGAGAAAGTCCACACACGAGTTTGATATGCAAGACCGAACCAGCCTTGGATTCACCAGGACACCTGCTTTCTTGAGATTGAGCGCTGACTAGACCAGAGTTTCCCTGTCTTCAGTGTGGTGACCTTCCCCTCTGGCGGAACTTCTTTTGCCTGTTGTCGACTCACCAGCATCCATCCTTTAAGTCCTGTTCTCTGGGAAGCTTTGTGGGATTTCCCAGACCTCGAACCTCTTTTCTGGGCTTTCAGCACCTCACCCGAACACCCACAATCACATACGACACTGTTTAGTAACTGGGTTTCGTGTCTGGCTTCCCCACCAGCATGGAAGCTCCACAAAGCAGCAGCCTGGTCACCTTTTATCATCCAAGTGCCCAGAACAATCCCTGGACCCTAGTAGGGGCTCCATAAAGGTTTGTTAAATTACCACCTAACTTTGTTTACATTCTTCCAGATTCTAAGTGCTTAACGTGCATAGCTTCATTTACTCTCTGCAGCTCAGCTAGCCTCAGAAACAGGTGGTATAAATCTCTCTGTCTGATCAGAGAATAGAGGCTGAGGAGGGTAGACTATTTATTAAGAGGTGAATGGATTCTTTGAGACTATCGAGCCAGGACTTCTAACAGCCTTGGGACAGAAGGAACTGAGGCGTGGGGTGTATGGGGAAGGGAAGGGGGCTAGGTGGGTGGGTGACCCTTCACCCTATGGAAACAGCAGTACCTGCATCCTGTTCACTCGTGTCTGCCTTGTAGGAGTAGGGGTTCCGGGGCTGACAGGGAGCCCGCTGCCTCGGCTGCTTCCCCACCCCACCCTCACTTCCCCTTCCTCCCGCTTAGCCCATGCAGGTGCTGTTCTCCGGTGAGGCCACACACCGCAAGTACTACTCCACCACCCACGGTGCTCTGCTCTCTGGCCAGCGTGAGGCCGCTCGGCTCATCGAGATGTACCGAGACCTCTTCCAGCAGGGGCCCTGAACGGTGTCCTCACTGCCAAACGTGTTCCTTAAAGAACCACTAACTCGTGACTGCTGGTCCCCGTCCCTTGCCCCCGTGCTCTTAACTTCCTCATTGTCTGTAGAATGGGATTCGCCTTCTGTAGTGGACACCGGGCTGACTTCCGACCTGGCTCTATAGCTTTTCTTTTTCTCCAGGCTGGGTAACGACCAGGTGGGATCCTGCTTCCTGCTTTCCTCCTCTCTCCATGTTCTTGCAAGTGCCTTCAATACTTCGCATTTTTGGGATAATAAAAGAAGTGACCCTTCCCAAGCTCCTTCGCTTCTCTCCTCCATTCAAAGCCTTTGTGTCGGTTTGTTTACTCTCATCTCTGACTAGGGGTTGGTGCAAGGCGTTACAGCTGTGCTCCTATAGAAGGGAAGGTGCTTAGGGTTGTTGGGGAGATGTCCCTTTCCCCGTTCTGCTTGTCTCTGTTCAGTGGGATCCCCTGGGATGTGTATCTCTCCCTACCCACTGCACACTTCCTTAGGGTGGGCAGGCTGTGTGGAGTGAAGGTGAATTCTACAGGACGCCCCATCTGTGGCTCCATACCAGGGTGCGATGAATTTATTGCTGGCCACAGGGCAGTGAGTCTTTAACAGTATGTGTGGGATGTCTTCCATCACAGAACCTAAACAGCATGCTGTGGGTCCTCCTTTGGTCACACCACCTCCCTTCTCTCTAGCCCAGTTCTTTTGTGGGAAGCCGCCCTTACTTTCTGTGAATTTGATAGGAGGTTCTGACTCACTTCCACTGGTCCTGGCTTTCTCCACCGACTGCAGTAGGACAGACAAAAAGCAGCCACAAGCTATAAAGTAGGAGGGAAGTTAATTACCAGGTGTCAGAGTTGTAAAGAACACCATGGGGATCAGATGGCTCAAAAAGTTTCTTTGGCGACTGCACATTGTGTGTATGGGGGGCATCAGGTATGTGGGGTAGGAGTGGGTGGGGGGAGGGAGAACATTCAGCAACACCACCAGTCATATGCTAGCATGGTATCAATCATAAATAAGGGGCACATTGTTTCCTTTTGTTAGTTGAACTCTTATGTGTGTGGTCATTCTGCCTGTATGTATGTATGTATGTATGTATGTATGTATGTATGTATGTGCACTATGTGCGTGCCTGGTACCCACAGACCAGAAGAGGGTGAGGGATCCCCAGAACTGGAGTTTCACATGTTTGTTAGCTGTCATGTGGGTGCTGGGAATTGAACCCGAGCCCTTTGGAAGATCAGCCAGTGCTTTTAACCTCCAAGCCATCTCTACAGTCTGCATAGTTTCCTGGCACAATGGATGCCAGCCCTGGTTGGAAAGGATGATTTCTCTCTTCCCCAGGTAAGTAAAGCTTTACAGTTAGTGTGCTTGTCTCACAGGTCGGCAGTGAAGTCTGCCCGATGCCGTAATCCAGGCCATCTATTGTGTTGTCCTTGAGAAGATGAGGCCGGTACACCAAACTAATCAGAAGCCATTGTTCCAGATGTGGGGAGCATAGGCACAGCTGTACCTGAAGTCTATGTGGCAGATCCTGTCAATGCTGGCCACTCACCCGCCACATTGAGGAACCACACTCCCGATTCCTACCCAAGAGAGAGAAGTTCAGATGCCCACTGAAATGATGAATTCATGATTGCTAGAAACTGGAAATAGCCTAGGTGTGCCCCAACAGGAGAAAGGATAAACTAATGCATACGTGCGAATATATAGAGTTCTTCACAGTAGTAAAATAAAATAAATGGCTGTTTGCAACATAGATTAGTCTCAACAATACGGAATGAAAGAATATAGACTCTGGATTGGATGCTTTGTTTTCATTAAAAGTTCAAGGAGCTGCAAAGCTACAGTGTCAACAGTGAGAGGGGAGATAGTTCCTGGAGCTGTTACCTTTATGTGTGGGTAAGGACGCCTTGGGTTGTGCACTGAATTTCTGTACTTTTACATGTGCCTCAGTTTAAACAAGCCACTTTTGAAGGTTACTTTCTTGCCCCTCCCAGCTCAGTGGACAACACCTTGAGAGCAGATGAAGGGAGGAAGGACTTATACCCTGTGCCAGTTACTTTTCTATCACTGCTAAAACACCACCATCAAAGCAACTTGTAGAAGGAACCATTTAACGGGCTCCCACGTACAGAGGGATACGAGTGGTTGACGGTGGTGTGGAAGCGGCTGGGGCAGACACTGAAGGCTCACGTCTTAAACTGCAAGCTGGAAGCAGAGTGAACTGGGAATGGGGTACAGCTTTGGAACTTCAAAACCTGGGTCGGGCTGGCTGGTCTGGTGGTTGGGAACACTGGCTTACCTTCTAGAGGACTCCAGTCCAATTGCCAGCACCTATATCGTGGCTCATGACCATCTCTAACAACTCCAGTTTTTGGGGTACAACCCCCTCCTCTAGCCTCTGCAGGCACTGCATACACATGATACATAAAACACCGATACACATAAAATAAACTGACGTTTGACCCCAGTGACAAATGTCCCTCAGCAAGGCCACACTGCCTAAGCTTCCACAAATAGCTCACCAAGTCTGGACTAAATGCTTGAGACTGTAGATGACATTTCTTATTCAGACTGTCACATAGTCCACTGGTGGCTTGGTGATGAGGACTAAACTCGAGCTCAGGTAATAGGTGGTTATTATATTTGGCCTTTGTATCAGTAGCTGTGTGAGAGAAGTCAAGGCTTCAGCAGAGGGGACTGAAGTTCTTAAAAGGGCTTAGGTGGGGCTGCCCTGGGCCACATAGCTTAGGGGACATGCTGTCTCATGAGGGGAGGGAACTGAAGATGCCGAGGGACCTTTGGAGATGCGGATGAAGACAGATGCAGGGGGTGAGGGGTGGGGGCTGGGGGCGTGTGTGGCTCTGGAGAGAGTGCTGAAGAGGTCAGGCCTCCAGATGTTGCCTCTCATCGAAGAGCTGTGCCCTGTGTGCATGGCTCATAGTCCCCAAAGCAGGTCCGAGGCAGATGGACAAGGAGGAGAAGAGTCCTCAGAAGGAGTCACTACCTCTAACAGGAAGGTGGGGTGCTTCCCACGTGCTGACCGACCGAGTTTCTGAAAGCAGATGTGGCACCCAACCCTGTCAACTCCCCCCGCACCCCTTCCCTCCCCATTGCTGCCACATCATTTCCATTGCATAGAGGTTCACTTGCAGAGAAAAGTTATTTCCTGCGGTCTGTTATATCCTGGAGTCTGTACGTTTAGTCACCTGGCATCTTGTGTCATAGGCACTGGGGGCTCCAGGTAAGGTTTTCAGCCATTGCTTTGTGAAAGCCCACAGTGATCTGGATCCCTCCCATAAGACTCGGCCTCTTAAAGGTTCCATCATGTCTCTGCAGTGCCACAGACCAGGTCTTTACATGTTGGTCTTTGGAGGACAGTCTAGGTCTAAATCATAGCGATAACTGCAGTTTGCTTGGGCCTTTGGGATGGGGAAAGGGAAGCTCCTAGGTGTAGTATAAGCAAGCCGCTGGCTGGTTTTTAAACAATTGCCTGTCTAATGGCAGAGCGGCAGGAGGCTGGGTTTTCTCTGGGCCAGCCTGTCTATTGAGCCAGTCTCTCATTTGTATAGGGCACCAGGCAGGAAGAGTCCTGCTAAGGGTAACCATGGCAACCTTATGCAGTATACTTCATACTAGGCAGAAGGGTTGGCCACTGCCCTTTTTCATCCCCCTACAGCAGAGGTAGTGGAGAGAGGGACATTTTCATGCCCTTTATTCTAGTGTTGCTAATAATAATGGACATCCCAAACCTACTCTCAGGGAATTCAAGTTAACTGTTAGGCGTTTTACTTTACAGATCCAGTGCATGTGTGATTTGGGCCTGTTGGACTTGGGGTTCACTCCACCTCACCCTGTACTTCTTTTTGTCTTATGTCTACCATCACCCCTACCCCAACAAGTGGGGTCACACAACCATCTGCACACCCAAGGCCGTGTCACCATGTCGCCTTCTCCTTTGAGTGACTTCACTGCCCTGTCTAGCTGACTGGGCAGGCTGCTGTCCTTTCTTACGAGTTTGGGTTGTTGCCCCTCGAGCGTGTCCTGTGACCTGTAAATGGCTCTTGCTCTGGGATCTCGGATTTGCATATCATTTCACTTGGTCTCTCTTACCATTCCTTGTTCTCCTAAAACCAGTCAGCATGGTTCTGTCATGAGCCAAGTCATACCAGCAGGCTCTTCTGGAGGAGAAGGGCTGTACCCACTGACCAGAGTAAAGCAGAGGAAACAAACCACACAGAACGCCATCTTCCCTCCCACCCCTTCACAGTCCAGCCCAGCTGCTGTCCTCTTCATCTGGATACCTGGCACCGAAATCCTGTGGCTTCAGGAGAGCACCCAGGTCGCTCTCCACTCCTCCTCATCTGAGGTGCCATAGGCGAGTCTCATCGACTCCTCTTACACATTCTCCATCTAGTTCTCTGAGAAACCCCACTGTACCCGCATCTCTGCCTTGAGTGGCCGAGCCAGCCTCCTAGAGGGCTCCTGTATAACCTCCTCTTTGAGCCTGTTTGCCCCAGGGCCAATCTAGCTGTGTCAGCCCCCATACTGGAGAACCAAGGTGTAGCTCTCAGTCATCCTGTGAGAAGTTCTAAGCTCCACCTGCTTCTTCCCTCTCCTTCCTTCAGACCTGGCTGCCCTTTTTGTCAGGCACCCCCATCCCACTTTGCTGCTTTTAGGGTTCTAATCAGACACATTTCTGGGCATACTGTCATTTTCCACAGTTACCCTATTTATCCCTGTGCCCCCTTTCTTCATAGCAGTTCTTTTCTCCCTTTTGTTGTTTGGTGTCCCAGTTGCTTGCCCATCCATCTCGCTACTGTGGAAGTTCCATGTTCACTGCTGTGTACCTCGTGCCCAGTGTAAGGCAGGTTAGCAGTAACGTTTGCAGAACACTAAAGGAAGGAGGACACTGTGCAAAACTGATGTGAACCTGAAGTACTGGTGGCCGCCTCTTAGGTTCCAGAGAATCTTCTCCTTCCCATAACTCTAATTCTCTTTGCTGTCTCCAGGCAATAGACCCTTCTGCCTCATCGACACATAAAAGCTGACTAGGTCACTTCCTCACCCACACAGAAAGCCCTCCAGTCACCCGTGAGAATTCTCTTAGGACAGATGAGAGTGATAGTTGACCCCCCTTCTTTGCTTTGGTGATCCCCCACCTGTGTACTCCACCCTCTAAGGCAGGAAGGGACCTTTATTGTGACTTTCCAGGTGCCTGTCCCTGCTCTTCTCCACAGGGAAGCTTCATGTGCAGTGTTACTTTATACATCCCACTGCCCTCACACAAGCAGTTGGTGGTGGGGATTTTCCAATTGCAAAGATTCTTAGACAAGGACCAAATGGGCTCCCCTTGGAAGGACAAGCCATGGACCAAACCATGACCTCTAGCACCCCCTTCTGGCCATATGGGGACACAGCACTTGCTGCACTGAGAGGATTTGTATTCTCGGAGCCTTCCTCAATTCCGAAGAGTGAACCAAGAAAGCCCTCACAGGACCCCATTTAATAAACACTAAACAATGAATAATAATATTGTATCTCTTCCTACATTGCCGTCGACTTTCCCATAACAGTCAAAAAAGAGGCACAGTTGGTGCCTCTAGCATGAGGGTTTTGTATTTTATTTTTGTTGTTGTTCTTGTTCATTTATTGAATCATTCATTTTTTTTCGGTGTTCATCTAGTAGATGTTTAGATACTTCACTTATTATGCAAGAAACTTTAGTTATGCTTCAGGAAATGCGTTTACGCAATCAATAATTCAGAAGTGTGACTTCAGTTTACTCAAGTGAGGCTGGTGTCAGAGACCCAGACACAGTGCTGTGTTGATGGAAGCTGCACCGGTGTGAGGAACAGCACTGCGTTTACTTACTGTGGCCCGTTAAATCTGGCTACCTCATGGGGACAAAGTAAGGTTTCATACGTAGCATATAAAAAAAAATAAATGTATTTCCTGGAATGTAGTTGTGTGTTAGTTATTCCCCTGTTGCTGTGGTAAAACACCATGGCCAGCATCAACTTGCAGGAGGGTTTATTTTGGCTTCTGGCAAAGGGACGAACGTATCACCACCTCAGTGAGGAGGAATGGCAGCAGCAGGCACACTGTTGGAGCAGGGAGCTGACCGTGCACATCCTCAACCACAAGCAGGAAGTGGAGAGGGAACTGGAACCTCTCAAAGCTGCCTGCAGTGAGGAACATGGTCCAGCAGGGGGCGCATCCTGACCTCCCCAAACAGCACCATTACCTGGGGGCTGTGTTCAGACGTCTGGGTACAGGGACGTTCTCATTTGAAGTGTTGTGGGAATCTTTCTGGAATCGACACTCTGACACCAGTGACTGGAAGGGACAAGTTGTCACTAGTGGACTGAAGCCAGGACAGATCCAGAAAGGCTTTGATGCCAGGCTCAGTGTGCACTTTCATTTTATATTCTAAATACAAGGCACACTGGCAAGCAGGCAAGCAGGCAAGCAGGCAAGATTTTACAGAAGTGTTTGGGGCAATGGTTCATCTCTCAGCTATTCCTCCAGGCCATTCTGTTCCAGGTAACAAGCGAAGTCGTGCTGTGCAATGAGGCAGTAAAGCAGTGCCTTTAGTAAGCCATTAGATACATTAATATCTAAAAATTGGTAAGGTTAATGACTGGGAGAAGCACCAAAAAAAAAAAAAAAAAAAAGAAAAAGAAAAAAAACCAACAACCCCACTTTTGTTTCTTGATGTTATGCAATGAAGTTCAAAGTCTTAAAGCACAGCATGCATGATCTGTGCATTGTGTATGCAGTTTGTGGTGGTTTTTGAAGTAGAATAATGTAGAAAAGGCCAATTCCTAGACATTGGTTTGCTTCACTTGGAAACTAAAATGGTGACCTGCAGGAATAGCTGGAACTATGAGCTGTTGCCCTTAACCACCTGCTGACTGCCACGTATACTTCTGTAAGGTTAATGTGTTTGGCAGCTTTCCGCTACTGTGACAAAAACAATCTGAGATGATTGGCTTGTAAAGTGGAAAGGTTCATTTTGACTCCCAGTCTAGGGTGTTTTAGTTCAGGGCCCTGCAGATGCAATGGCACTGCTTTGGGCTGTGGTGAGGCATTATGGCAGGAGAGAGTGGAGAGGGGGGGGTGAGAGAGAGAGAGAGAGAGAGAGAGAGAGAGAGAGAGAGAGAGAGAGAGAAAGAGGAAAGAGGAGTGACAGGAAGGGAGGGAGGGAAAGAGGGAGGGAGACTGAGTGATCACTCATATCTTTGGGGGACATTTTTTAGATCCTAATCAGACCAAAGATCTGTCACTCTCGAGACACTTGACATCTTACTTTGAACTTTGCTCATTTCTTAAAAAAAAAATCAAACATCTATTGAACAATATTTTTAGTTTTATTTTATATGTATTGATCTTTTGCCTATGCATGTCTGTGCACCATTTGTGTGACTGGTGCTCACAGAGGCCAGGAAAGGGGGTTACAGATGGTTGGCTGTGAGTACATGTGGGTGCTAGGAAAGTGAAACTGTGTCCTCTTTGAGAGCAGCCAGTGCTCTAACTATTGAGCATCTCTGCAGCCCCAGATTTTCTCATTTCTGCATTTAATGTAAACACAATGCCTTAATTTCTTTTCCTGTTGCTGCAATAAAATACACTGACAAAAGCAAATTTAAGGAGGAAAGTGTTGGTCCCGCCTACAATTAAGATGAGTTGCCTAAGAAGGAACGCCCATTCAGAGCCTGCCCCACATGTGGCCCATACATATACAGCCACCAAACTAGATAAGATGGATGAAGCAAAGAAGTGCAGGGAGACAGGAGCCGGATGTAGATCTCTCCTGAGAGACACAGCAAGAATACAGCAAATACAGAGGCGAATGCCAGCAGCAAACCACTGAACTGAGAACGGGACCCCCGTTGAAGGAATCAGAGAAAGGACTGAAAGAGCTTGAAGGGGCTCGAGACCCCATATGTACAACAATGCCAAGCAACCAGAGCTCCCAGGGACTAAGCCACTACCTAAAGACTATACATGGACTGACCCTGGACTCTGACCTCATAGGTAGCAATGAATATCCTAGTAAGATCACCAGTGTAAGGGGAAGCCCTGGGTCCTGCTAAGACTGGACCCCCAGTGAACGTGATTGTTAGGGGGAGGGCGGCAATGGGGGGAGGATGGGGAGTGGAAGCCCATATAGAAGGGATGGAGAGGGGTTAGGGGGATGTTGGCCTGGAACCCGGGAAAGGGAATAACAGGAATAACAATTGAAATGTAAATAAGAAATACTCAAGTTAATAAAGATTAAAAAAAAATGAGTTGCCTAACATCAACTAACATAAAAAAGATAATCCCGTTTGCTCAGCAGCCTGTATTCCAGGTGACTGTAGACTATCAAAGTGATAGTTAGAACTTTTATTTTTTTTTATTTTTTATTTTTTTTATTAACTTGAGTATTTCTTATATACATTTCAAGTGTTATTCCCTTTCCCGGTTTCCGGACAAACATCCCCCTCCCCCCTCCCCTTCCTTATGGGTGTTCCCCTCCCAACCCTCCCCCCATTGCCGCCCTCCCCCCATAGTCTAGTTCACTGGGGGTTCAGTCTTAGCAGGACCCAGGGCTTCCCCTTCCAAGTTAGAACTTTTATAACTTAGTCCTTAGCTGGACATTAAAACATCACCTTTTTCTCGTTTTCCTTTTCTTTTTCTTCAGTTTTTCAAGACAAGGTTTCTCTGGGTAGCTCTGGCTGTCCCAGAACTCGCTTTGTAGACCAGGCTGGTCTAGAACTCAGAGATCTACCTGCCTCTGCCTCCTGAGTGCTGGTCACCAGGCCGGGCTCAAAACATCACTAAAGGGGTTGGGGATTTAGCTCAGCGGTAGAGCGCTTGCCTAAGAAGAGCAAGGCCCTGGGTTCGGTCCCCAGCTCCGAAAAAAAGAACCAAAAAAAAAAAAAAAATCACTAAAGCTCTAACCTTCTACCTTCAAGGTCACCTGTCTCAAGAGCTCATATGATATGGTATGTTTTGGTCCAACTTTAAAGTCCTCATAGTCATTAACAGTTTTGACACTGTAAGGTTCAAAGTCTCCTCACTGTCAGCTCCTATAAAATACAAAACAGTTTATTCCCAACATATAATGACAAGGAGTAAACAGTCATATTTCAAGGGGAAGAATTGGGGCAAAAACAATCACACTAAAACAAAACCAAAATCTACCATGGTAAACACCAAATCCTAAGTTCCATGTCTGGCATCTGGGACTCAAAATTGAAAGATTTGGGACACTGAGTCAGATTGGGGGGGTTATTAGAAGAGTAATTAATGCTATAGACAGCACGGTGGGGGCTCCGAGGAAAAGTTCAGACCCGTGATCTCTTACAGGTTGCAGGAAAAGTGGGGGTAGTCCATAGTCTAGTTCTTGTAGTAAGGCTGGCTCTGACTCCCATGGGTCCCCTATCCCAGTTCCCAGTAGACTTCCAGTCAACCTCAAGTCAGGCCTCCTTTTCCCACCTTCCTTTCAGCATGCTTGCCTTCTGAGCTCCCACTAGAGTGGCCATTAAGCCCTACCTTCACCATTCAGTGTTGTCTTGTAATCCAAAATGCCAAGGTCTCTCATAGTCCTACCACAAAACAGTTAGTTGCAAAGGCTAAAGAACCACACAGTCGAGCTTCTTCTACAGTGACCCCTACTCCCAATTCTTTGTAGCAACTTTCATTCCTAATTTCCTTTCTTGTTTCTGTAGTAAAATACACAGACAAGAGTTTAAGGGAAAAGGGATTTATTCAGGAGTATAGTCCATGACAGAGGGGAAGTGAAAGAAGCATGACCTTGAGGTGAGCAATGGCTCGATGCACACATGCCAGGGTGCAGCCCAGGACCCACCCACATTAACACTGTAACCACAGACGTGCTCAGAGGCCCATCTTCCAGGTGATCCCAGATCTTGTCTAATAACATTATAAACTTTAGCTTATACTGTAGTTCATCCATGTGGTCCTGTTCAGTGATTATTTGTCCTGACTGCAGATCACAGTCTGTTTTGTGATGACTTATGTATGCACTCTGGTGATACATGAGACATTAGATTTATTTCAAGTGTTTGGTTGTTAGACTAGAATGGCTGTGGACATTTTAGTATATAAATATACTCATGAAGATAAGTATTTCTATTGAGTCTGTATCTAGGTGAAGAGCTGATGGGTAACATGGTATGAGTAGGCTTAGCTTTAAAAGTTCAAGGTGTAGTGGCACCAGGTTTCTGAATTTATGACTTCTGTGTCCTTTTTGTAGAACAAAACTTGTCAGCTCCACTCCTCTCCCTCTTTTCCTTCTTTCTTCTCTGATTCTTGACTGTATTTTATGAGGGTTACTTATAACATCTTGCAAATTCTCCTCTCCTCTGCCGAATCTGGGTCTGTAGAAGCATAGTTTTGGCATCTCCTGGCTCTTGCCAGAAACATGAAGTCTCAGGCTCCTTCCCCAACTGGAATCTTAGATTCCTTTCTTTTCTTCTCTCCTCCTTTTTCTTTTCTTTCCTCTTCTTCCTCCTCTTCTCTCCCCACCCCCTCTCATCAAAACCTGGAGCTCATTATGTAGACCAAACTGGCCTCTGCCTCCTCAGTGCTGGGACTGAAGCCATGAGCCATCATGCCCAGCTTAAGAAGCATTGCTTTTAAAAGTTTGTCTATCTATCATGCGGACACAAAAGACACAGCTTTCACCTTACAGGGAATAAGAGATAGTTTGATCTAGAGCCATTTTGAGTCACATGACTGGGTTATCCCAAATTCCATGTTCCAAAGTAGAAGTCATTTCATGAAGTTTTTTATAGTTCTATGGAACAAAGAAAGTAATAAATTAAGGCAAGATTAAAATACACTGGTGGGGGTTGGGGATTTAGCTTAGTGGTAGAGCACTTGCCTAACAAGTGCAAGGCCCTGGGTTCCATCCCCAGCTTCAAAAAAAGAAGGAAAATACACTGGTGGGTACATGAGAGAGGCAATTATAGCAAGATGCTGGAAACTTTTCTATGGTCCCAAGGTGCTATCTCATGACATTCTTAATTTTTGGGTTGGAGGAATCTAGCGGTCTGCTAAGTTGATAGATTCTAAGAGGATTTCATCTATTAGTCTGTGGTGTGCATTTTGGGATCCAGCTGTGGTTCCTCATCTTTCACTTCTTCCCTTCCACCAGGCTCGAAGGCTGAAGCAGAGTCTGGAACAGTGGGGTTCTGCAGGATCCCAGTCCAGCTGGGAGTGAGTGCCAGGGGTGGTGGTGGTGGTGGTGGTGGTGGTGGTGGTGGTGGTGGGGAGAGAAGGCCTTCTCCGATAATGTTAGTGTTATAGCTCTTTCCAATGAAGGCCTTCTCTCACTATCTTCAGTGAAACAGCTCTCTTTGAGGATCCTAGCTTGTGTGCATACTTTTATTCAAGGTGAACCAGGTTTGGTATATATGGACCTTGGAGAGTGGGAAGGTGTTTTCAGGGTAAATGAAAATCACTGGCTAGAGTTGAAAGTTCTGCCTCATTTGTTCAGAGAGGCATTCCAGGAATCCCAGGTACTTGCTGGGCAGGTTCTTATCATCAGGAAGAGGAAGTTGAACTTGAAGGTCTGCCAAGGACTACTCCATCTTCCCCAGGTAAAGGGTGTAGGGGTTCAGGCTCCCCAAACAAGGGCAGAGAAGGGGAAGCCCTTGGTAAAGGGAGTCTTCCATTTTATGTGGAGCTCAGAGAAGCTCTCTGGTCATGGCGGTCTTCAACCTTAATCAGAGGGCTTCCCACATTAGTCACAGGATGTCAGTTTAGACACACTGTAAGGCTCGAAGTGAGTCTTAACTACTGGGAGACCCCCAAGTGAGACACGAGAACAGAGTTTGATGCAAACCCAAGAAGTTTATTTTCCGGCACATCGGGGTGGACCTTCAATCAGCCCCTCGTGGCAAGTGACTGGAAGACAACCCCAAATGACTATAAATAAGCAGTTTTTTTTTAACTTTTAAAGGTACAGGTTACATCAGCAAGTTTACAGTTTAAACTTATATGACATGCCTTCCAGCTCTATCTGGGACCAGAGGGTCAGGTGACTCTCACTACATTATTCAGATTTTCAAGAATGTCTCTGTTCCTCCCGAGAACTCTGGGTGGAGAATGGAGCTTGGCTGAGCCTTGACCCAAGGCAGGAAGCTGGTACTTGGCCTAATCTTGACCTGAGGCAGTGGGTGTAAGGCTGGTGAAAGTCCTTAGGGTCCTCATAACCTATCTACTTTCTACCAGGCCAAGCCTCCTAATAGCGCTTATGCTTCAGTAAGAACTAGGGCCCTTCATTAGAAGTGGGTAAAGAATGGCTGTTCCAGAGGGCTAGAACTGGCCCCTAAAAAGGTAGCTGGCCTTTGATCCATAATGTTCCAATATCTCCACAGTACAGAAATTCTAATCAGCCAATCGATCTTTGCACACACAGCTTCTTTTCAGGAATTTTTGCCCACAATCAGCATTTATTAATTGCATGTGACTTGGTCTCACTAATCCTTATCCTCCTCACCCACTCTCTGTTTCTGTGTTTCTGTAACAACCAGCGGTCTTTCTTCAGCTTTTGAAAGCATAGCATGCAGAGTACAAGGCAGTTCTGTGGTTGGTCTTGGGCTGGTGCACTTGTTGCCCCTTTCTAACAAATAGACACCCAATAACTGTCAAATGGGCTGGCAGCTGAGGTTTGGGGCGGGGAGTCTTGTTGGAACCACCCAGGTTCTGTTCCAGCATTCCTGGAATGAGGGTGTCCCCCAGTGCTTTGGTCCTGTAAGTCATGTCCAAGGTTAAAATGCTGCTCCCTGGAGTCCCTGACTGAACTACAAGTGGAACATAGACCACACACAGACACACACAGACACACACACATACACACACACACACACACACACACATACCACACACACCACACACACATACACACACACCACATACACATACACACACACCACACTACACATACCAAACACACACCACACATACATACACCACACACACACCACACACACATACACACACACCACACACACATACACACACACCACACTACACATACCAAACACACACCACACATACATACACACACACACCACACACACATACACACACACACACACACACCACACACCACACACACACCACACACACACATACACACACACACACACACCACACAAACACATCTGCTCCCGAGCCAGTTTCCTGAGCCCTGGAGGAAGAGTTAGCAATGGGCTTCTGTTGTCCCCTGGTGTCCATAAGTAGTGTTTTCTTCTAGCTCTGGGATAGTCTACCTCACTGCACTCAAGTTAGGAACCAGTACAAAGTGTACATGTTTTATGGGAATTACTCAAAATACCAATATATGATATATGATAGTCAGCGTGTAGTGTTCTATCACCGTTCCGGTAAAGAAATGAAATATTGACTGTGGGGCTCTTCTTCCACTCTGTTGCTGTGCAGAGAAACACTGACAAAAAGCAAATTGGAGGGGTGCGGGTGGGATGGGGTGGGGGTGGGGGTGGGGGTGGGGTGGAGGTAGGTTGGAGGTGGGGTGGGGTGGGGTGGAGGTAGGGTAGGGTGGATGGAGTGTGGGTGGGCTGGGGGTGGGGTGGGGTGAGTTCTTTTGACTTACACTTTCAGGTCATAGTCCATTATTAAAGGAGGTCAGGGCAGGGGCTGACCCTAGGATGTTGCTTTTTGGCTCTTTCGCTGGCTCACTCACAGGCCTTTCAGAAGCTTCTTACAGCATGGAGACCACCCGCCTAGGGATGGTACTACCCAAAGTGCATCGATAGTATCAATTAGCTCAACTTCATCAAAACAGCCCTCTGCAAGCGCCCACACAGATCAGTCTCTCAGGCAAGTATTCTACTAAGAACCCCCCCCCCCGCCCATATCCCACCCCAGGTGATGGGGGCAGTGTCTGAGCCCTGTCAGGTTGACAGTTAATTCTAACTACAACAGCTGACAGTGCCCCTTTCATGAGCTTCCATAACAGAACCCTAGAAACTGGGCTGTTTATGAACGATTGGAGCATATTTTGGCACATAGTTCTCAAGGCTGAGAGGGCAGATCAGGTACAGTATCTGTCCAGACTCTGGTGCTGTCCCATGTCATTTCAGCTCATGGTAGAAAGGTGAAGGGAGACAGGCGTGTGAGAGAAGACGCTCATGAGAGCTGGGCTTGCTTCCTAACGACCACTTACCATGAGAGCTAGACTCACATAAGAAAGGCACAGTCCACTCATGAGGGCCGGTCTCCTGGCCCACTAGGTTCTACCTCTGTTGTACAGGACCATCTGCCGAGGCAAACTGTCCCCGCCCCTGCCCCCTAGTATTCTGCTACTCCTCCAATCAATTGTAAGACATTCCGCCCTAATCACTCAGCCTTGTGGCCTGGGGTGGGGTGGGGGTGGGGCTCTTAGGAAGGGGGAACGAAAGTAAATGAAGGACTAAGGAAGGGGACTCTGTCTATACAGCCACACGCAAGATGTCATCATCCATGCTGGATGCAGACTGTCCAGGGTGGCTATTTTCCAGTCACCTGTGCATCTGACCACAATCCTCCATCCGCTGCTCTGTAAGCCCTAGAAACTCACTGGTTTCCTAGAGTGAACTTCCGTAGAAATGATTTGTCTTGGGGACTTTAGAAGGAGGCAGTGGACGTTGTTTACATCTTTCCTGGGGGTGGGGAGGGGTTTTAGCCACAACCTCCCAGTACCTCTGTTTTGAGGATGGAAGGCTCCAGCTTATGCATGCTGGTAATGGTACACACTCCCTAGACATCTCCAACACAAATGCCTCTATCTTCCCAAAAGGACAGGACCCCTAACACTCACATTGTTTACTTGTTTGCTGGTCTTGAAATTTCCATATTTGGAACAGCAAGGACAGCATGTACGGTTTGAGTTTGGCTTCTTTGATTAAGGATAAGTAAATTGTGAGAAGATTGGAGTCATCCATTTTGTGTATGACTGTAGTTCACACAGTAAAGTAAAAACAATTAAATAAATTGTGTGTGCGTGTTTTGCCTGCAGGTGTGCCTATACACCAAGCCTGGTACCTGCAGAGGCCAGCAGAGGGCATCAGAGGGCATCAGGTCCTGGAACTGGAGTTACAATGGTTGTGAACTCCCATGTGGGTGCTGGGAAAATCGAGTCCTTTGGAAGAGTAGCCAGTGCTCTTAACCACTGAGCACCATTCCCCCAGCTCCCTACTCGCTCTCTTTAGGTGGTGTTTGTGTAGAAGAAACTCAAAGTGATAGAATTGGTGTTATAAAGGACTTACTAATAGATTTGCTTTGGAGACATTAAGTTGCCTAAGTGGAATTTAGGCACAGAAGCTCTGCCTTCAAAAATACCTAAAGGTAGGTAGTAATATGCTAGCCAGGTCTGTCGGAGATGAATTTTTAGGATACTAGGATGTAAATGTTTATTGACCAGGACTGATCATCTGTTGGGCTGATTCCAACGACAAAGGAGATAGCATTGTCTTATGACGGCCATCAGGCCCTGATTCCCATACCCTGCAGCCTTATCAGGAAAAAACATAATTCTGCCAAGTAGGCAATATGATCTGGGTTACAACTATTCGAAAAAGAACAATATTAGTGTACTTAAAATAATTTTGGCAATATGTAATATCCTTGCTCTGTAAATCTCCTATCAGCCTAAGTAAGTGACCAGACTTGTCTCTTTTTAAATTATTCAACATATACCCTGGGGCCAGGACCAAAGGAGGTTTAAGGATAACCATGTTTATAAAATGCATAAGATTAAGGCATATATAAGCTAGCAAAATCATCTGTCGGGGTTGACTGTTACTTGGGTGTTAGCACCAGCTGATCAGGAGTTTATGTAAAGAACGTTCCTCCTCTCTAAATGGAGTGATCCCTCACTAGAAGGTATGCTCTTTCTAGAACAGTGTATGTGTGCATGCACACATGCATATATGCCATGGTGCGTGTGCGGAGATCAGAGACCAACTTTGTGTGGTTAATGTTTTCTTTCCATCCTTATGTGACTTCTGGGGATCAAGCCCAGAGTTGAGAGGCAGGCACGCACTGACCCATCTTGCTGTCCCAGTTTCTCAGTTAAGAAGCACGTTATTGGGTCTCTAAGGAACTACAAACAGCATGAAGACCTTTGTTTTGCATCAGTCCCCTTTATTTTGAGTCCCCTGCTTGCCAGCACGTTGACCATTGCAGAAGTGTTTATCGAGCAGCTTAACCTAGCTTGGTTCCCTTCTGGCCGAGGCATGAAGGTAAACTGGGACATCGCTGTCAGCTCTTTATGTGTCCTGTCCTTATGCCCCAAAGGCACATAAAGTCTCAGGGTGTACTAAACCCAAAGTCACTTTGGATTCTAGGAACAGAGGAGCCTCATGGGACAGACAACTCTCCAGAGAAGGGCCGTTATCCCTGATGGAGGGCTGCCCCCTGGAGTTCTTGCAATCACTTTCACTTGGTGCCTCAAGAAACAAGGACTTCTTTGAGGCCATTGACAGCCAGAACAAAGACAACGATCAGCTGACCACACCCTAAGGATTTCTCAAAGACCTTTCTTCCCTTGCCCGACTTTATCTAAACCTGAGCTCATATCTATACCTGAAGAGGAACTTAGGTCGACCGACCGTCCTATCTGCTCGGTCCAGCATGTGTTGATTAAAGTTCCATGGTTCCCATGCAGCTTGTCCCGCTACTCAGCTCTTGTGTTGGCTGTTGGGATGAGTGGCCAAGCCTGCTGGGGCAGCAGGTCATAGGCTTTTGCCTTAAAAGCTTGTTACAAGTAGGCCAGGGAGTGTCCTAATAGTCCTGTGTTCTATTGTACTGAACATGATATATTTTAATGTTGCAAAGTTTTGTTTGCAAGTGTTTCTTCAGAAACATTTTTGTCATTTATAGTCACAAACAGACTTATAAAAAATATCCTTTTGTCTTTTCTATAAATGTTGGGAAAATAAAATATTGATTATCTATTTCCTAAAGACAGAGTTTACATGTAAAAGTGACAATGTTTAGAGTGTTATGGGTTTTTGGAATATATACTGTTTCAATTTTGTTAAGGGTTAATATTCTGTAGATAATTTATACTTTCTTTTCAAAGTGAAAATGACTATTTAGGAGAGTAGTAATTGCAGTTTGGAAGGCAGGAGTTCAGCTAGCCAAATGAGGGAAAAAAGAGATCGTTTGTGGGATCCTGAGTGTTGAGAAGGAACGAGGCGATGTAGCTGATAGAAGACCCAGAAGGAATGGATAGAAGACAGAAGATAAACAGGAGGGAAAGGCCCATAAAACAAGAGTCTGATAGCCTTTTGATGAGCATCTTGAGCCTCTGGGCACAATGTCAGAGCCTGTGGTCCAGCGGCAAAGAGGACTAGAGTTCATAGCCAACGTCTAAAGTCCTAAATAAGTCTTCCACATTGATGGTTTCTGGACTCCATTTCAAAAAACCCTTTCAACTGTGTTTTGCCTTTTTTCCTTTCCCTTAACATTTTTATTTTTAAAAATCAGAATATAATTGCATACTTTTCTCCTTTCCCTTTCCTCCCTCCAAACCCCTCTCTCATAACTACTTTTCTTTCTCTTTCTAATTCATGGCCTCTTTTTCATTCTTACTGGTGTGTGTGTGTGTGTGTGTGTGTGTGTGTGTGTGTGTGTAAATGTAAACACACACCCACTCAGTCTGTTCAGTGTTGCTTATGTGTATATGGTTTCAAGTGTTGGAGTCAGGGGCTCACTGTTCAGATTGTTTTTAGCTTCCTCAGTTGCCTGTAGCTCTTTGTCTGGAGGTGGGGCCCTGTGAGACTTCTCCCTCCCACGTTAGCACCTCTGTTGGTATTGTGCTTGAGTCTTGTTTAAGCAGCACCATGGCGGAAGCTTCCCAGTAATGTGTAAGAGACACATTCTCACATCCACTTCCTGGTCCTCTGGCTCTTAAAATCTTGGTGTAGGGATTGTGTTACACATGTCTCTGTACGGAGCTAGGCTCCCACGAACCACTGAACTCTTCCATTATGGCCAGTTGTATTTTTCTGTAATGAGCTCTGTCTGTTGCAAGGATTTGATGAGGGATGAGAGCTACACTTACCGGCCGGTTTGAGGATGCATTTTTAGAATGCAGTTATCATGCCGTGCTGGTCACTGTGGGGTTCATAGACCTCATAGGTAAGGCTATTGGTTGTTTCTTTCTCTTGGCATCCGTCTTGCATGACACCTTCCAGTACGAGGGGAGCTAATCTTAGGGAGGAAGCTCTAGGGTCAGATCCAGCTCGGATCCTCCAAGTTCTGTGTCTGAGGTATGTGGTGTCTTCATCAATAGGGACTTGCTGTCAGCCTCTGGGAGGAACAAGGACAATAGCACTAGCCTGTTTGTTCTGTCAAGCTCTTCAGTCCTTTAGCCAACAGCTCATACAGGGGTTTTCAGACTTGGCGCTGATGGTTTTGTTAGATGGTCTATGGCTCTTGTCGGGTGGGTGAACATTGTCAGTCCAAGTGGGATGTCTTTACTTTCTTTAAAGGAATGGCATTTTCGTAAAAACTGAACTTTTTTTCAAGACTTATTTTATTGTTTGTTGTGTGTGTCTTTGTGGGTTTGAGGACAGCCTGATCTACAAAGAGAGTTCCAAGACAACCAAGGCTGTTACACAGAGAAACCCTGTCTCAACTCCCCCTCCCACTCGCCCCCACCCCCCCACAAAGAACATTAGCCACTCTGTGTAGCTGTGACATGCTTCAGAGGACATATACAACAGGCTTTTACTTGGCTTTTAGGAGATGGGTGTAAGCTAGGCTCCAGTGACAAAGGCAAACCTGGCCTTGCTGTGGGGGAGTCTCAAGTCACAGCAGTTCTCGGTCTGCATCTCTGCTGTTGTGGTTCAGGCAAAGGTCAGGTTAGTGCTGTCTCATAGGTGGACGACAAAAGCAACATCCTCTGCCAACTCTTCCAGTAACTTTGTGTCTGCTCTCACCCAGGAGGCTGTTAGATGCTGAGTTGTGTCCCTAACGACAAGTCATCAAAGTCCTACACCTTAGAATGTGACCGACTTGGAACCAGACTCTTTAAAGAGGTAATTAATTTAAAATAAGGTCATTAGAATAGACCCCAATCCATCAATAGACATCAGGACATAGACAAACACAGAAAAGATGGCTGGTGACACAGGAGTAATGCCCATTTATAAAGCAAGGGGAGAGGTCTTCAGAGGACAGTGACCCAACAACATCCTGGATTTACGGAGCTTGGGTTTCTGCCCTGTGGACTGTAAGGAAATAAGTTTCCGTTGTTTACCTCGAATGGCTTTTTTTTTTTTTTAAATAGAGCCTCTCACAAATGAATCCCCATTTGGCCATTCAACTTCACACAAGAGCATGAAGTGGATGTGAGCATGCTCCAACAGTCCTTGCATGTTCTACTTACAGTCCTGCACTTCTTCGGTCACCGGGACAACATGCTTGGGTTGGGCTGCCCGTGGAGCAGAGCCAAGTCACTGGTCTTACTGGGGCCTATGTCTAGGTCACTGAGCAGCTCTGAGACACGTAAACCTAGCCAAGGTCAGAAGAGCCACTTCGACGGGATCTGCTGACTACAGCAGTCTTATCTCTGAATGACTAATATACAAATGTATCACAGTGTTCAGCTGTGACACAGGATCGCTGTAGTAGAAGAAGGCAGTTGTATGGTGATGATCATGCCTGGCTAGCCTTGGAAGAGGGAGAGGGAGTCTGGAAGGGCTGAGGTTGCAGAGGTGGGGGGTGTCCAGTTATTTCCTTGGAGGCTAAATTGAAAGGCTAGCTGAAGAGGAGACCTAGAGCCACTGCCAAGAAACCTGGCCCTCTTGAAGAGAGGGTTAGAGAATCAGAAATGTGACCCTGTGACTCCTTGTTAGGGTCATAGCTACCCCCTGGGTGTGACCTTGCCACCTCCTGTTTATACACATGGATTGGTCATGCAGTCGATTCTGGCCTGTATTTTCTGTTCCTGCTTGGTCCCACTTTTGCTTGCTGGAAGTAGAACAGCCACCATCAGAAGTGGGTCCAGATTCCACAAGGGTGTCTCTGGGCTTCTCATTAATTACACCCGAGCCTCCTGGACACAGCGTAGAGTAAGGCATAGGGCTACGTTTGCCGGGAACGTTGGTTCCTTGTGATACCAGAATGTTGTTCAGCACCCGTTCACTCATGGGCCTCTTCCCTTGGGTCAGAGTGTACTTTTCTGTCCCATTGACTGTTAGGTTGGTCAAGTGACTTGCTTTGACTGAGGGAATGGGCACATATTTGATGTGACTTAAGGCCTCTTTCCTGAGGCAGGCAGCAGAAGCTAATAATGTGCACACTTGGTATCTGTGCACTTGGTTTCAGCTTCCTGTCCACCACTTGCCATGAGAAGTACATGCTCTAGCTGACGGTTCAAGTAGAACATGGAAAAATATGGGAACAGATCTGAACCCATGAGAATCTTGAGCCAAACCTGAAGACAGGCATAGGCAAGACAAAGAAAAGTTTCCAGTTGTGATCTGAGAGTCTTGGAGTGAGTTGTTTCACAGCATTATCATGATAGTAGCTGATGGATACACCTTTCTTTGGGGGAAATCAACAGCCCAAGAAAGTATTTCTGGCCACTGGTAATAGACTGGGAAGTCAGTCAGGGTTCAAGTGTGGCTCCATCCCAACCAGGGACCTGGAAGGATCAGGCCACAGGATTTGGACCCAAAGGGAGGCAATTCGTGGCATAAAGGGCACGTTGCTGCAGGCTATGCTGTTGAAGCCAATAAACACTTGTCTTAGTCAGGGTTTCTATTCCTGCCGAAACATCATGACCAAGAAGCAAGTTGGGGAGGAAAGGGTTTATTCAGCTTACACTTACACATTGTGGTTCATCACCAAAGGAAGTCAGGACTGGAACTCAGGCAAATCAGGAAGCAGGAGCTGATACAGAGGCTATGGAGGGATGCTAGTTACTGGCTTGCTTCCCCTGGCTTGCTCAGCTTGCTTTCTTATAGAACCCAGTACTATCAGCCCAGGGACGGCACCACCCACAATGGATCCTCCCTCACTTGCACTAATTGAGAAAACACCTTACAGCTGGATCTCATGGAAGCATTTCCTCAAAGGAGGTTCCTTTCTGTGATAACTTCAGCTTGTGTCAAGTTGACAACAAAAGCAGCCAGGACAACATTCTTAATTCTGTCAAACTTCTATCCAGGAAGATCTACTGTCCTCTTGAAAATGCCCTACAACTTCATCCAACCACTCATTCTCTATCAGTTGAAGCCGAGAAAAACCACAATTTTACTGCTCTTCTGCCCCAAACCTACATGCTAACTAGGTAATCCAGTGACCGTGAAGTCCTTGTGTGACAGCCCCCCACATTCTCCCCCACCCCCGAGGGGACTGGGAGAGTGAGAAATCTTGGCTTCTTTCCTGGCGATTTAGAAAGCCACTCAGGGGCAGTAGGATGGTGGCCAGTGATTTGATGGTTGAGCAGACTCTTGGAGTTAGGGGTGGTAGTAAATTTACGGAGTGCAGGGGCATCAAGCCCTTAATGCAAAGGGCCAACTCTGCAGTAACTCATAAAACTTAAAGTTGGTCCCTAGAGTATGCAAATGCTTGACCGATGATGGTTTTATTTTTCAGGTTTGTTTTGAAATTTTTATCCTCATCTTTTACTTTGTTAGTATTTCACAGGGAAGGGTCTTAAACGCACTTCACAGGATGCTGCTTTAAATTGGAAATGTTGCCTTTGATCAAAAATCAACCAATCAAACAACTTCCCCAAGAGACAAAGGGCTCCTAACAGGGCTGACTAGTTGGTAGCTGCAGAGGGGCCTGTGTGGTACCTAGGAAGTGGGCCCCATCTCTGGAACACCTCCAGAGCCTCCTCTTTGCCCCCTGTGCCTGAACTGCTCTGCAAAGCCACCCTCACTTCATGACTGTTGTGATTGCCACAGCACACGGCATCCTTGGTGATCTTTGGACATGCCAGGCATCCTACTAACTCACGACTTTTGGCACCAGCTGTCTCCTCTGCCTGAAATGCTTCCTTTCAGCGATTCTGGAGGCTCAGTTCCTTAATGTCTTCAGACCTTTTCTTGCATGTTTCCATCTGCTGAGAACTCTCCCGTGTTCCAGGGTGTAATCTCCCCATCCCCACTACTTTCTGTTACATCCTCTTTGTTTATTCCTATGTAACCTACCATAGGTTTTATTTAGTGGATTATGTATCCCCTGTATATCGTATAACAAGAATTCCATGGGGGCCGGGGTTGTTTTTCTTTTTGTAGCTTGTTTTATTTTCACCCATCTGGAATATGGCAGGCGCTCAGTTAATATTATTCAGTGACTTTACCTAGGTTGTTTGCTGCTGGTTAGAGAACGCTGGCTGGTCAAAGGGAGTCAGAAGGCATTTAGATCCCTCCTGTGCAGGTGGCGTTCACTACAAACACAGGCCTGGTGTTCAGGGTGACCAAGAACTTAGAAATAAAAGCTCTTAAGATTGTCTTTCCATGTTCCACTCTGAAATGGACTGATGAGAGATGACATTAGAGACAGACACAGAGAACTTACAGGCACAGAACAAGAGGAAAGAGTTGGGAAGGAACGTGTCAGTCTTATAAAGGCCTCAGCATCACCTTCAGATTGGGGTGGGGTGAAGGACACATTATGAAAGACAGAGAGGGGGGCTGGAGAGATGGCTCAGTGGTTAAGAGCACTGACTGCTCTTCCAGAGGTCCTGAGTTCAATTCCCAGGAACCAAATGGTGGCTCACAACCATCTGTAATGGGATCTGATGCCCTCTTCTGGTGTGTCTGAAGACAGCTACAGTGTACTTGTATATGATAAATAAATAAATCTTAAAAAAAAAAGAAAGACAGAGAGGGAGGCATCCAGGAGGATGGAGAGGACTGTAGCATAGGAAACAGGCAGGATGTTCTAGGTGGTGGATGACTGGCCCGGGTCCACAACCTCAGTCTGTCTTCAATCTTATGTTGCTTTCAGGACACATTTAGGCTTTCAATCAATGACTTAGTCATTAGGACTTGTGACAGTTGGTGCTTACAAACATCACTTCTCACTGAGTGCTGTGATGTGACCAGCCCCCAGACCCGCTTCCTGTAGTCATAACATTGAGTTCTGCCACCTTGGCATAGGTGGCTGGTTAGGTTCCAGTTTTCTTGGGTCTCTTCCTACAATCTGGCCGAGCTGAGAAGATATCCTTGAGGCAGGTACATTCCAGAACAACTCCTTTGTCCCAGGGACTGGTGAGAGGGGTTAAGTCTTAGTTTATGCTATCTGGAGATTAAATAAATCATTATTACACACAACGAATATTCACCAATAAAAAGGTTAAGTAACTGAATACAAGTTTGAAACGGGTTGTAGACAACTAGGGCTGCCTGGTCCATATTTTCTGAGGTTTCTTGCTAGGCAGAACCCTTGTTCTGGTTCAGGAAGCAGTGTTGTCCCAGGAAGGAGGCAGCGATTCCCTTCAGTTACCCTAAGATGTAGGCTTTCCTGTAACGGTTAAGGTAATACGCCTAGGTTTTGTGAATCAAGAGGCAAAACTGAAGGTATTGGAAAGCAATGCTCACATAATGCCATAAAATAATACTTTTGGGGCTGGAGAGATGGCTCAGTGGTTAAGAGCACCAACTGCTCTTCCAGAGGTCCTGAGTTCAAATCCCAGCAACCACATGGTGACTCACAACCATCTGTAATGGGATCCGATGCCCTCTTCTGGTGTGTCTGAAGACAGAGACAGTGTAGTACTCACATATAATAAATAAATAAATCTTTAAAAAAAATAAAACTTTTGACTTTCCCCCATTTTTAGTTTGTGGGCAGTACTGAGTAGGTAGCTGGCTGAATTTGACTGGCAGAACTTTTTTGGACCCCTTCTTTAAACTAACCACACCTACTTTTCCAGTTCTTCATGCGAGGTAGTCACGTGACCTACCTATGGTCATTAAGGCCCTGTGTGAGAGCTGTAGGGGAGGTGTGGCTCTGGGTCAGTTAATGCCCGGTGACTGAGATAGGTGCTGGCTGCAACACTGCAGCTTAGATCCTCTCTAGCCTTAACCTTGAACAACATGCCACCGGTTACACACGGCAGCTAAGAGGAAAAGCTCTCAGTGAAGCTATAAAGCAGAGGGCACAAGCTTGACAGTTCCAGCAACCCTTAACTCAGGTGAGAAAAGTGAGAACGCAGGTAGTGACCCGTGTCCTTCACAGTCACGGTCTCCTTAGCTGGTCCAGTGTGCAGAGAGATGTCACTACCATTCACGCTGCTCCCCCCCACTCTCTGAACACCTCCCTTCTCCCGTGCTGGCACACAGATGGCATTTGTCCTCTGTGACCCCTCCTACTCCCATCTGCCTCACCCGTTGTTAGATTTGACCCCATATTAGCTGACCCGTGAGGTGGCCAGTGACCCATGACCTCTTTGGCTTCACTCAGAGGACGAATGGGACCAATTCCAGTGGGAAAATGTGCTTGCCACGTGAGCCTAAGGGCCTGATTCTGATTCCTGAAACCCATGTAAGGGTAGAAGGAGAGAACTAATTCCACAGTTATCTTCTGAATGTACACGCACACACACACACACACACACACACACACACACACACACACACACACACACACACGCATGCACGTACACACAGAATAAGCCTCCATTTCATCAAGGTATGTTATGAAAAAAAAAAAACAGAAAAGGACCTAGGACTTTTCCTTTGGTTCTTGGAAGGGTAGAAAGGAATGAACGTAAACTCTGATGGCACCAATGGGTGGCAAAAGAAAGCCTCGTAAACAGAGCAGCTCAAGTGCAGACAGATGCTTCAATGTGTGTATCCTTCCGGCCCTCTTTCAAAGCCCACCTTGTATGGCTCCATTTCCGAGACTCCTTATTGATACTCCCAAGCCCTGATCCTGGGGATTGAAGCTAGGGCCTTACACACGAAAGGCCCACACTCCACCACCACTGCCATTCCCCTGAGCTCCAGGCCTCCTGTCTCCATTCCAAAATGCATCCTGCGGTTTTCCAGGGGTCCTTTCAAACCAGCCACTTTAGAATGTAGGCCTCTGCCCTGGTCACAATTCTCTTAGTTCCCCTTTTCCTCTTAAGGTTCTAGATGGGGAAGACAGGAAGCTCAGACTATTGGAGGGCAGCACCGAGCTCCTTCTCAAAAGGCCACATTTCGGGGGGGGGGGGGGAGATGGCTTAGTTGTTAAGAGCACTGACTGCCCTTCCAGAGGTCTTGAGTTCAATTCCCAGAAATCACATGGAGGCTCACAACCATCTGTAATGAGATCTGGTGCCCTCTTCTGGTGTGTCTGAAGACAGCTACAGTGTACTCATATAATAAAATACATCTTAAAAAATGCTTTAAAAAAAAAAAGGGCCCCATCTGCACGCATGTGGTTCTCTGTGAACTATTCCAGGCAGAGAGGCTGCACCCACGTGGTTCTCTGTGAGCTATTCCAGGCAGAGGCTGAGGACTGATCTAGCCTTTTTGAGCATCTGGATTTGTACTTCTCTGGAGCTACAAGCAGGGCAGGACGGGGGCCAACTAAAAAGAATTCTTTCCAAGCGGACAGACGGTGACCATGTAGTCTCCTGGGTGTATAAAGAGATGGGAATAGAATCAGGGTCAAGAGGGCTCTAAGGAGTCAGAACTGATACAAGGAAGGATAATGGAAGTTTCAGACACTTCCCCTTGGCCTGTCAGTGACTGGAACAGGAGAGACCCAGGAACTGGTTGATGATACGGGCCTTTGGGGGGGGGTTGGATGATTGGAATGAGGATCATATGTTGTGTAGGGCATATTTGCTCTCAGTGTACTGTAGACAGGCAGGGTGTGAGCGATCTGAGAGGCTGCAGTGTACTTGGTGCTTGTTCAGAGCTGGGAATCTGTGAGGAAGATCTTGGAACGATGCAGAAACCAGTATGTTGGAGAGGGGTGGAGTCAGGGCATGCTCAGGGCGTTTTGTGCGAAGTAAATGGCCTTGATGTGTGTCTGGGAGGTTGAACAAACATCAGGAGCTCAAGAGTTCAAGGCCTGGGAGTCATTGATGACATCGTTGACAAGTGGAGTGGATGATATTATGTGGAGAGTTGAGGAGTATAATCCTGGGGACCATTTAAGGGTTGAAAGAGAAGCCTGTGGGGGAAGGAGGAGAAAGAAAAGGGAGGCATGAATGGATACCAATCAGCTCCAGCAGACACTACATCAGAGAAGAGGTGGTACCAGGCTAGATGCCATTAACACAGAGAATGAGTTCAGGGAAACTCGAGGTCCCTGGCAAGTTGCAAAAGTATCCTAGGAAAAGTGTGGGAAGGAAAGGTGAGTGGTTAGACAGCAGTTAGTGTCCTGGGGTGGGAAGCCGGGATGAGGGTAAAGACAGGGATGGGACTTAGACAAACAGTAGTGTCCTTTATAGCTCGCTTCAGTCTTTGTTACATCTCATAGGACCATCCTTTCCCTAGTCATAGATGCCTCAGGCCTCACCTACCCTTTAAGATCACATGAGGGCAAAGGCCTCGTCTTATGTGGACTTCAGGGACAGTTTCTAGTCTGGCTCGTAGGATGGGCTGAAGAGCTGTAGCACCTAGGAACCCAAGAAATGGTGTGTTCTCCCAGATTTTCCTGAAGTCACTTGCTAGCTCCCCCACCCCAAGGGCATCACGATTCTATCTAATCCTCTCGGCTGAGATCCCGTCATATCCAAGGGGTGAGGTCAGCAGCCGTGTTTTATTGGCTATAAAACAAGATCCCTGGGGGCTTCTGCTAAAGAGACCCTTGCTCTGGGCTCTGCCGCCTTTTGCACCTCATTCACACCCAGTTCCCAGTGTGAGCAGCAGCAGTGTGCCCAGGGCATAGGGCTGAAGCCTGGCCATGAGGTGACTGCCATGCCTGGCACATATGCTGGGTGGGACCTCAAACACCTGAGCCGGCATTTGAAGCAAACCTGGCATCCTTCTACCCAAGAGGTCAATGCTCAGTAACTTGACACTGGGGGCTACCAACTAACTGACTTCTGACTTGACTCGTGGATCCTTCTGTGAGAAGCCTGTTGCCTAGCTTCAAGAAGGCCCGCATGTACAAAGGGGACACTTTGGTGTAGGTAGCACATTCCTAGCCAGTGCCTGCTATAACTGCTTCTCTGTACCTGGGTGCTTCAGGGAGGCCAGCTTTGAAAACTCAGATCCCAGATCGCCTTGTAAACCATTTCCTTCTGATCCCTGCTACCGCTCCTTTTTGATCTTGTAAAATTATTGTGAAAGGCTTGGAGTTTAGACTACCTCCCTAGAAAAGGAACCTTTTGGTTCACAACACCGATCCATGTTGGCGCCAGTGACGGGCTCTTCCAGTTTCAGGGCATTGTTTAGAAAGCTGTCCTGCTAAGGGCTGACTCTTCACAGTTATCAGTCCTATGCAGGTTGGAGACGTGTGGCTGATATTTTCTTTTCAGAGATTGAATTGAACCATGGGATGCATGTCTCTACTCAGAGCTGAGGAACATACAGCTAGGTGTGGCTTTTCTCAACACTCACATGCTTGTCTGCTTGGGTGTGTATATCCTCTGTGATGTTTTATCACTTACACGATGTAGCCACCATGTTCCCTGAGGCCCTCGGAGCATCGCAGATGCATCTGTGTGTGTGTGTGTGTGTGTGTGTGTGTGTGTGTGTGTGTGTGTGTGTGCGCGCGCGCGCGTGTGCTGATGCTTATGCAACTCTTAAAAGCCAACAAAGCTCCGAAGACCTTTAGTCTTGCTAAAAGATCCAAAGGACAGTAGTGACCCAATGAATGAAGGAGAGGACCAGCTCCCAAAATATGTTTCTGACCTATATGCCCCCCACCCCCCAAACCAGCAAGGAGAACATAATTGTCCTGTGATGGTCTAAGGATTTCAGAAGAAGGAGGCTCTATATGCATTACAAGCCAAAGATGGACAGTTTGCACAGTCTGAACAAAATATAAGTACTCTTACCAATAAATAGGTTTCAAAATGATAAATAAGGCTCTCCCCTTTGGCAGCCTGGAATCCCAGTGAGAAGTGATGGGCACAGACAGGCACAATGAACTATGTACACAGTGTAAACAGTAAGGCCCCGGGGCGGGGGGTATGGTGAGGGGAACATACAGTTAGGAGTGTGGGGAAGAGGGCAGTGGGCCCAGAGCGGAAGAGCAACAGATTTGTTCGGCGGGCATCCAATACGCCACCAAAACTTGCCGGATGGCAGGTCCTATGGTAGGTCCATTGACTTCCTCCAGGTGGCAGTAAGGAGTAGAAACTGTCCACGGATCTTTTCCCTGGGAGCAGCAAAACAAGAATTTGTACCTCTTCCTCTTCCTCCCCAAGGGGAGAAGCCATACCTGAAGCCTTCTGCTTAGACACTAGGAGTTGACTAAGTAGTTTCTTAGACTGGATGAGAAGGGCGAATCCTGTAGCCTTTCCCTTTCAGGAAGAGCTCTGGACAACTATGTCCAGCAGGCGGCACCATAACCCATCACCTTCGAAGTGCTCCGACCCCCAGGTCCAGCTCGGGTTGCTCTGGGTGAGATGGAGCAGCCACCCTGGGCAGTCTTGGATCCGAAGGCAGTATCCCATAAAGCACCCCACCCCTGGCCCCCGCACTTTCCCCAGCACCTTCCCCAGCCTGAGTTTCGGTCCTTAAATGTCAGTCTCTCGGAGGTTGCTGTAGTCGCCCGGCTCATAAGCCTGGCAGATGACAGCTTCTGCCCCATCTTGGGGAACATTTAGGGACACTGCTTCTACCTCGGAGCGCAGGGCACACGCAGTCTCCGCGCGCCGCGCGCCCCCAGAGCGAATCTTATGGGACAGGCTGGACACCTTCGCACGCAGCTGGGTCGTGGGTCTCTGTAGCGGCCCGAGCAGTCTCCACTCCCGGAGGGCGGAGGCTGGCTTTCGACTGCTGGAGACCGAATCCTGCGTCTCCGGCGTGTCTGCCGAGCCCGCACCCGGGTGTGCAGTGAGGGCTAGAGGGGCCCCGGGGGGAGCGATGCGAGGGCTGGGGGCGCAGTCGGAACGCGCGTCGCCGGTCGAGGCTCGCCAGTGGTGGCCGTAGACTCGCCAGAGGCGGCGGCGGCGGCGGCGACACTGGCAGCGCAGGAGGCGGAGGAAGGCGCGCTTGAACTCGCGACTGGAGCAGGGGTAGATGAGCGGGTTCACACAGCTATTGAAGTAGCCCAGCCAGAAGATGACCTTGAAGACACCCTCTGACGGTTTCAGCTGCGGGAACAGAGAGCCTGCAGGGAACAGAGACCAGGGTAATTAACTGATGGGGTTAGGAGGGAGGTTGACAAAGAACTGCTGCCGACCTCAGAAGCCGAGTCGCTATCAAGATGGTGGTGGTGATGGAGGTGGCGGTCACTCTCTAAGACCATAGATGAGGAGAAAGAACTATCTTCCTGTTTTCTGAATCTAACTTGATAGAAAACTATTTGGGCACAGGCAACAAACCCCGACCGGAAAGACACCCAAACCACATGTAGCAGGTTTCATACAGAAACCAGAGACTGCGTGTGCTCTGCTCTCAGAGAGGCAAGCAGTGTCCCTAAACGTTCCTCAAGATGAGGCAGAGGCAGTCATCTTCTAGGCTTATGAGCGGGGGTGGGGGGGTCGGAGGGGGGCTACAGCAACCTCTGGGAGACTGACAGAAACTGGCTGCACCAGTCCTTGTGGTGGAGCCTAGTTACTGCCGCCTGTATGGCGGTCTCTCTGCTGAGGGCAGTCAGTCTCTAGGCGACACCAGCAGGTCTTGTTCTTTAAGGCGTTGATGGGGAAGCACAATTCTGCTACAAGTCTCATGTAAAAATATTTTGGCAACCTTTCCCAGCAAAATGAGTTCTTTGCAGTCTTTTGTTATAGCGTTTTATGGTACTCTGTGCAGTGTACTCTACTGCCTAAGCACAGAAAGGGCGAGAAGGTTTGCCCAGTGCTGGGTACTGGGGAGGAGTCATGAAACGTGGTGCTGGCTCTGGGCGACAATGTGACTGCCAACGGGGCACGGGGCTGATCTAGGCTCCATAATGGAGGACTTTGAATGAAGGCACAGCTTTCCTTCTGTGGGGAGTCAGGAGCCCTGGGTATCTGTAAGCTGGTGACAGTCAGTCCAGAATTAATCTTCAAGTGCACAGTACCCATGCTTGTCAAAATGTAGCCCTGTAGGGCAGGGAAAGTGTTGAGGAAAAGCTGGGGTGGTTTTATGTGGGGGAACAGGACAAGTGCAAATGGGCACTAAGACCTCGTTTCCCACAAACATCTCCACTATTTCTCCAATATGAACCCTAAGGAAGCCATTCTCAGGGAACGGGGACTGAATGCAAAGGTGCAACCCAGAGGCCACCTTCTCACCTGCCTCATCCACAGCAAAAGCTTCATTCTAGACAAAATGGGATTCTAATCTAAATGTGTTGGGCTAGAGATATATAGATCAGTACTAGAGAACTCAGGCAGCATTTGAGAACCCCAGGTTCAATTCCCAGGACAGTAAGCAAACCAACCGACCAACCAACCTATTCACCCACTCACCCAACCCCTGGTATCTACTCACCCCTCCTCCATCCTGTGGCTTTTCAGAGAGGTACCACAGACCTGGGAAAGGACTGCTGTCTATATCTAGGGAGTGGTCAGAAACAGTAGCTGAAATATGGTGGGGTTATGGGTACCAGGGCTCAGTAAGGCTTATTTCCCCTGGGAGAAGGGTTAGGCAGTCCCTGGAAAATGCTTGAAGGACCCTGTCCTATAGGAAGATCACCCTCCATCAACGGTTTCCAAGTCAGGCCAAATGCTGGAAATACTACTCTGACTCAGACCCGCATCTTTTCTGTTTAGCTGTGGCTGACACATCAGTGGACTATGTTGTCCAGTGTTTGTTGCCAGCCTGGTTTTATTCAGATCTGTGGACAGCATGACATGTTTTAAGTTCTGTCCCAGTATTATTGCAAGCATTGAAACTTTTTAATTTATGCACAACTGACTTGTGCAGAGTCTTCCTGGAATGGAGAATTTCTCACACACAAAGGGGCTGGGATTCAAAGGCAGCCTTCCAGCCCCAGCAATTGCCTTCTGCTTCCCTTGAGGTCTGACTTTTTTGAGTTTTCTCAGAAGCAAGCTCTGAGACAGTGTTCGAGTGCAAGCCTTTAACCCGAGAGAGAAACACCTTGGGTAGCCGCTGACACAGGGAGAGGGGTGCTAGGAAGTCAGTTGCTAATGTGGGAAACTGAGACTTAACCCCAAAGGGACTTTCTTGGATTTTCCCACCAGGGGAAGAGGGGAGGGATGTGGGCACCTACCTCTCGTCCCCAGTGAGTCTCCTGCTCACTTCTCGAGCTATTAAATTTCCCCACTTTTTGCCTGCTTCTTGGGTGGACTACAAGAACAAGTAAGTTATGGAAGCCTCTGGGTAAGAGACACAGGCAGGCACTTAGGAGTGGGCCTGTACAAACTGGAGGTCTGAGGGAGATAGATGGATGGGTCCCACAGCCTCTGACACAACTGGTTCTTACTCTCTTTCTAACCACTGTGTGCAGACATACTGCTTAGAAAATCCAGGCTTCTTGCTGCAGATGGCTGCAGGCTCTGGGATGTGGTAAAACCTTCCCGTAATGAATTTCTTGTTGTGGTCCCAGGTGGCCGGGGTGGATCATGTCACTTCTGCCTGGAGTGCCCTAGCTCCACTTCCCTCTACCCCTCCCACCTCTCTCCATGCTTTCTCTGCAGCTCACACACCTGGCAGGGATCTTGGGTCTCAAGGGGTGTAGGCATTTCCCTCCCTGTTTCACAATATGTGTGGGGTAGGGAGCTGTCCCAAGACCCCTGAAGACGGGCATTTGTAGGGACAGTGTCACTGGGGTATCAGTGGACAAATTCTTCTCAGCCATTACCATGACCCCTAGTCTGCCAGGGACAGCTGTTGGACCCACCAGCTGCTTTACCTGCCCATCCTCCTTTAGTGCATCAGCTCTGTTACCGGTGCTGTGGAAGCTTGATCCTCAATGTATACTGAGGTGGGACAATGTGTAACAGATGGGGCCTAGTGGAAGGTAGGTAGGTTGTGGTGGCTCCATTCTCATAGATGGGTTAATGCTGTCTGGTGGGAGTGGGCCAGGTCTTGTAAGACTGGGACAGCTCTCACAACACTGGGATAGAAAGCCAGACCACCCCACATACCTGTTCCTTCTATACACAGCCATTCCCCTTCCTGCTTCTCTTCCATAAGCCCTTTCTGGATACTGATGATGGTGTTGTCTGGGCTTCCCAGATACCAGAACTATGAGGCAAATAAACCTCTTTTCTTTATAAGGTAATTAACCTCAATTGTTTGGTGATAGCCACACAGTACAGACTAAGGCTGCGAAAGTCTCAATGGGAATATGGGAGTCTTGGGGCCAAGGCTACTCTTCTCAGCACTCGAGCTCCCTCCTGCTCCTGCCACAGCCTTGCTCTGGCACTCTCTGTCTGCTGTGTGTCTTTGCATGAACTCTTCTCTTAGCCTACCTTCTCTTGCATGGTTGTCCCTGGTGCTCTTCTTACACACCTGACAGTGTGTAACAAGTGACAGCTTCACATGTGGCACCTTCTAACCCCTTAGACACAAGATGGTGCTCCTGCTTGGGCCTCCCTCGAGCCCCTCACCCACACCCCTGTTCAGTTTCCACCCACCTGGCTTGGTTGCACCCAGCTGCCTTCCCACAAGTCCTATATGAGAGTCGTTAGATTCCTGGAAGGTGTGCTCTCCCAGTCCATGCAGCCACTGGGAGGTGGTGGGACCTTTAAGACATAGGGACTAGCTAGAGGATTTAGGTCACTGGGGGTGTGTGTGACTCCTCTTCTGTTTTCTAGCCATTCACTGCGGCCATGACATGCTGCCCCACCACCTGCCACCAACCAACGATCTGGCCAATCAGACTGCAGCCTCCCAAGCAATGACCCAATAAGAAAGTTCTCCCTTTCCAGTTGGCTGTCTCAGGATTTGTCACAGAGCCTGCAACGCTAACACCGATGTGGTTTAGAGGTCTAGCTTAGTGTCCTGAAATGTGGACACATCTGGTCAGCAGGTAGATGTGCTGGCTCTCTTGATCCCGGGCTGGTGTTATCTCCCAAGGAGCAGAAAGGCAGGCTGAGGAAGAGTTCCTGGGATCTGGGGTAAGACAGAGAGACACACGAGCAAATAGGCCAAGCCCTGGGGAGGATGGGCAGCTCTGAGGCTGAAGGGCAGGCTCTGTGATTAACAGTCTCTTCTGGCATCCCCAGAAAGGAGCGTGTTCTTGGCAGGTTGTCAGAATTCGCAGCCAGCCCTGAGCATAAGTTGTGGCTGGCCATGAAATATCAGGCTGTGTCCCCCACCCCCTGCTTTTTGCATTCTCTCCACTACTGACCTCTGTTGATAGCATGCTATCCTTACAGCTGAGAGATCCAAGAAGGTAAAAATCCACCATCTTCTGCCTCCTCCCACCAGCAGGGTCAGGGGAGAGCATTTGGTGGCTCTTACACTGGAGCTCACGGTCCCTCCTCCTCAAGAGACTCGACCTCTGTCCCTTACAGCCAGACAAATGTCTCTGATAAAGTACTTGAACTGAGGACCTGTAAGGAGGACCCGCAAAGGAGGAAGCTAGGCATTCATCTTGGGAAAGTAAATTCTGGGTAAAGGAAAGGGCACGAGCAAAGGTCCTGAGGCAGCAAAAAGGTCCAGAGCTGGCAGAGAACCTTGGCCTTGGCCTGTGATATGGGTTGAGACATAGGACATGGAAGGGCAGCTCTCAGAGTTCATGATGGACGTGGAGCCCAGGCTCTTAGTCTCTGGCTTCCTGTGGGAGTGTCCCGGGTCCTACAGTTTACCATGGTCTCTTCTCATCCCCCTGCCCATCTCTTTATTCTCCCACTCTGTCACTCCCTTACTGGTCTGCCCTGCTCCAATCCGTGGCCTCATACATGCTGAGTGACAGGGCTTCAGGTCTGCCCAATGGCCCCTGTGCTCAGTCAGGCTGACCTGGCTCCAAGAAGAAGAAGCACTCGAAGGAGGGTCAGCTCCTGCTAGGAAGGTTGACAGTTGTCAGCACAGAGGACATGTGCGATATTTGGCTGATTTGTTTAGGCGGGGCAGTGGGGATGGGAAAATGGGGCAGGCTGGGGAGAGAGAGAGAGAGAGAGAGAGAGAGAGAGAGAGAGAGAGAGAGAGAGAGAGAGGGAGAGAGAGAGAGAATAGGTAGAGTGGTGTGGAAGAGGAAGTGAAGCTGATGCTCAGGCTGTGGGCACCAGAGGGTGCTGAGACGCCACTTGCCTATGGGAAGATGGTAGACAGCAGGTTCAGGGGAGTGGAAAGGTGAGCCCAGGAAGGAAGAGCAGTGTCAGGGTGTGGGGGTACAGGTGGAATGAGGGCCCCGGGATGTCCAGACCTTTCACGGCTGTTGCAATCAAGCCGGATTGGCACAAGGTAGTCACAAGGACCCAGTAGGGGGTGAGAGTCGTAGGGGGTGGTGATGTGATAGTGGACACCACAGAACTCATGCAAGGAGGAGGGACCAGAGCTGTCTCCAAGACTGCAGAAGGTCAGCTGACATCTTTTCCCTAGATCCTCTAGGGAGACAGCCGTGCCAGGACCTTGATTTGAGGACTTTTGACCTTCAACCCCAGAAGATGATTCATTGTTTTAAGCAGCTACTAAATCAATGGCCAGTTGTTAATAGCGAGACAGGAAATTCATATGGTCGGAAGGCCTGGAATGTGGACCTGAAGTTAAATGGGGATCAGAGGGAGGAGAAGGGCCTCCTAAGGAGGCTGAGGGGACCACCAGAGAAGTGTGCATGCAGGGTAAGACCCGAGGGATGCTGAGAGTCCAAGAGGCAAGGCTGATGCAACAGGAGAGGATGAAAAGACTTGAAAGCACTCTGGAGTGTGACTTCTGGGTTGCTGCTGGTAACAGTGCCAAAGCCAGATATGTGCCTTGGGGGAGAGAAGCTAGCCCTGAGTGGGATGAGACATTGCTGGCTGGAGGAAGAGGAGGAGGAAGAGGAGGAGGAGGAGGAGTATCAGAGTATTCTTTAAGACGTGGCAAGGGATGTTTTACAAGTAGCTATAAGGGAGGAAAGATACCAGTGAGATGGTAGGTAGAGCAAAGGAAGTCATCATGCCGGGGTATGACAGCTCTAGGTGAGGTCTATGTGCTGTATGTATGAAGGGAGACAGAAGATACAGAAGGTTGACAGAAACTGGTGGAAGCAGATCCATTAGAAAGGAAAGAAAGTAAGAGAATCAGAGCTGAAGGGAACCTATGAAAGCTCCTGAGGGCACCCTGCGGCTGTCCCTGGGCAGAGAGCTACGTAGATATCTCTTGGCAAGCTCGGCTAAATAGTTGGTACTGGCTCTTAAAGCTGACCGTTCCATTCTTTTTTTTTTTATTAAAGATTTTATTTTATTTATTTCATGTATGTGAGTACATCGTCACTGTCTTCAGACCAGAAGAGGGCATCAGATCTCATTACAGATGGTTGTGAGCCACCATGTGGTTGCTGGGAATTGAACTCAGGACCTCTGGAAGAGCAGTCAGTGCTCTTAACCGCTGAGCCATCTCTCCAGTCCTGACTTCCATTCTCAAGAATCTTATAAATTGGCTGTCTGTGTTTTTGAGTAGCACAACAATTGGCTATGATGAGAATATTTGCACCACAGGAATGGGTAGGTGCTGCAAATCCCAGATGCTACAAAAACCCCAGAGCCAACAAGAATGCATTACCACTGTACTACACGGGAGAATGGTGGGCCCAGTTCTGGACTCTGAGACTCAGAGGAGTTAAGAGATGAGAAGGAGTTAAAGGTGCTCAGAGCAAACGAAGTGCTAAGTCATGGGATTGGCCGACTCTCAGGAATGGGAGGCGAGAGCTAGGCAGAGACTGAGCTCAACATAATGGGGAGCCAAGGATGGAGGACAGAGCAGGTCGACTCAGACAGAGATCGCTGAGGTAAACAGGAGGAGCAAGGTGGGCACAGGAACTCCAACACTGGAAGGACAGGGGAGAGGAAAAGCCAACCTAGTCTGGAGGTCAAGGCGCCATCATAGACCACGGTGATGACTAGACCAGGAGTGAGAGTGGGGGGAGACAGTTTATGACCCTAATATGTAGGTATGTTAAGTGTTTCTGGGTTTCCCAGAAAGTACTGTCCTTCCTAGCTCTGTCTCGAAACTGAACCTGAGCCGATGGCAAACGAGGTGACAGTGTCAGCCAGCAGCCGAGAGCTCAATTTGTGGTTGTTAACCATCACCTTCCCATGAGAGAGAAACAGTGAATGCCAGCTCTGGGGCCGGAAAGGTACAAGTCAAACCTGAAACTCTCAGTCACCTGGAAAGCAAGGGCACACATGGATCTCCAAGGCTTCTCAAAGGTTTCCGAAGATGATTTGTGGTCAAGCGCACAACCTGTGGGGCATCACGCAACAGCACAGATGCCCTTCTCTCCCCTAATCATGGCGCTCTTGAATACCAGAGAATGGATGTCTCTTCTGGGACCTCGGTTTCTCAACAGGAGCTGTTAAAGCTTCAGTCTGGTAAGTTGACAGGTGCTAGGGACCAGCTGTACCACACTGTCCCTATAGTTAATAATACCGTGGGCACACTTATGATTTTAGCATAAAACAAACAACAAATGCCACAATAGTCCGATAAGATAAAGTGAAATGGAATAAACTGCAGGGCTGTTCTGCGCCCTCCAGACCCTTGGAACGCAGGATGTGCAAAGACACGGGCTCTAACACTTCCCCGAGCTGCATAAATTTGTCAAGCACCTACTCTGTGTAAGGTGCTACACAGACATAGACCAGGTTTTTGCATTTGCATGCACTAGTGTAAGTGTGCATGTAACATGATGATGACCCTTGCATCTGTCCCTGAGCAAGATACAGAACATTTTCAGCACCACAGAAAGTTCTAGCACTTGCTTCCAGTTGGCACTCATTGTCCCCATTCCATACAGACACGATTCCTTTTTTTTTTTTTTTAAATATCACTCTGGTTGGATTTCACCTGATTTTGAATGTCTTACACATAGAATCAGATAGTACACACTATGTTCCTGATCTGGCTTACTCTTCCCAGTAGAATGCCCATAAAATTCACTTGTTATTTTTCCTTGTTGTATAGTAGTCCAGTCTATGAATACATTGTTTATTTCTCCATTCTCCTGTTTGGGCTCCATCTCTGGATATGTTTTCTCACAGAGCTGCTCATCCCAGGTTTGTCAAGCTTGGGTTTCCCACCAACACTGCCACTCTTCTGTGCCTATCAGATAAGACTCCTCCATCCCCACAATGATACACATTGAATGCTGACAGCATAGTGCATTGAGGCAAACAATGAACCATGTCTGAGGGCCAGAGATGTTCTCTGTACAATGGAGACAGGCTATGAAAGAGAGGCTCAGTTATGGCTTCCAGATGGTAGAATGGGTTCACAGGGTTTGGATGGACTGTGTGCACGTCTGTTAGAGCCTCTGAAACTGCCCTGGGTGGTAGCATTTGGGCCCAGGGGTATAATTCAGTGGTGAGCACATCTTTTAGGGTTCTGACCTAATCACTAAAAAATGAAATAGCTGCAGAAGCCCGTGATGCTTGGCAGTCAAAAACCAGAGAGCCGGAAATGAAAACCTAGGATCTGTCAGTGTCATCGGAAGGCTAGAGGTGAGGCTGGGTTCCGTATGTGGAGGTTTCCAGGGCAGCCCTACTTCTGGGCCTCATGGAGGGGCATTTACCATATAGACCATAGAACCTTGGAGACTCTGAGGTGTGACCCCAAAGGCTCCCTGAACAGATGCTCTCCTTCAACTGGGCGCTTACGAGGGGCCCCTGTTCCCTAGTTCCCTTTGGCATATGGGCATATAGGAAAGGCTGCCTTATGCCTAACCAAAATGGCTGGGGCTGAGCAGACCCATGCTTCACACATCTTAGGGACTGGAACTCTAATCAGGTGCACTTCTGCCTGGCAGCGACCCCTACGCTAGCCATGCTTCATCTTGAAGCTTTTCAGAGAAGTCCTAGGGAGTGGCTCTGACTGCTGTCCTTGTCCACACACACCAAAGCAACCAGGATCCATTTATATAGTTTTTTATGATGTTCTTCACGGTATCTAGCTCTGTGCCAGCTTGCTTAGGACCAGAGGAAATGTGTCTGTCCTTGGCAGGCTGTCAAGAGCTCCCCCCCACCCCCCACAGGTTGTCTGTATTCTTTCCCATCTGTCTTGGAATGCCTCTGAGAGTGGGCAGCAAGCACTGCCCAGCTCAGCTCTGTCCTGTGGAGGTGCTGGCATGCTTGAAACAGACGCACATCGAGAAGGCAGACAGGCCTGTGGCCATTTACCAGGGCAAGGGTTGCCGGTGTGCACACACAGCAGTGGCACCGGAAGCTCCCTTCCTGTGCCGCCTGGAGCTGCATGTAGTCCCAGACAGGTGGTGTCTAGGATTCTCATTAAGTACCCTCTGCCTCCCTCTGTGGAATATATGCCCCATGCTTATCCCTCACAGGGAGAGTGAGGCAGACAGAAATGATGTAATAAGACGACCCATCGCTTTTCTGGGACCTTTATGATTTTGTGTGCCTGCCTGACATCTGTCCTCAGGAGGCCTCACAATTCAGTACACCTGTTGTTGTTGGTCCCTCTTTGCAGGATATTTGGCTTGACCAATAACACATTGCTCCTTTGAGAGAGGACAAGGTCTCACTAAGCAGACGGCTTCAGCGTCCTTAGTGCTTGGGTTATATCTGCTACGACCAGCCAGCATGGTGGGGCTGCTAGGTCAGTCTACAGCTCTCTGTCCTAGCATCCTTTGGGATTCCAGACTTCCCCCTTAAGCTCTAGCTACTGCACAATTTGTGCTCATCAGCTACATCTGCATTGCTGCCGGGTCTCCTGGACACGGATGTGTGAATGGGAGCCCTGTGGGGTGCTGGAGGCTTCCCGATAGTGGCGTGTGGTTGCCTTCAGTTCTATAGCCATGGCCCTTTGTAGACACACATTATGCTTTTCCAGTGCTTGTGTCTGGTGCTGGCTGGCACACTCCTGTGGACCTGAAGGTTTCCCGCCTGTGCAGCTGTATCTTTTCCTCTTGAAGCTGTCTTTCTTGACTTCCTTTTGGTTCTTTCTAAATCGGTGCTCCCCTGGCTTTCATCTGTCTCCTGCTACCTTCCCGGGATACTGTACTCCATATTCCTGCAAATACCCTCACCCCAAACCTCTCTTTGGAAATCACCTAAAGTCTTTACCCTAGCACCTCCAAGGCAAGACATGCTGGCCCCTCGAAGGCCATATTCCCTACAAAGTGTCACAGCTCAGAACGCTCGTTCGAGGGCACATGTTCCCTCACAAGCCTTGGGCATGTCTGTGCCTCCTGGCCCCCTTCCTGCCTCAAAACCCTCCAGTCCACTCTCTCCCACAGCAGCCTCTGCCCTCCTCTTTGCCCTCCAAACGACACAGGGCCGAGTGGAATATTCTGCTTCTTTGGTTGGCATCTGTCCTGCTTGCTCATTATTGCCAGCTCCTCAGGAGCTGCCAGGAGTTTGAGTTGGCATGCACATCCTAGAACACACAACTTAATGGCTTTGCATATTCATACATCCATGAAATCCCCTCTTGGAGCCAGATATAGACATCTTTAAGGCTCCCATAGCATGTGGGAGGAGCAGCAGAGATACAGGGACAGGGAAAGAGCAGCGCACGCCAGCAAGGGGCAAGAGTCACGGAGATGTAGAGAAGGTTTCCTGGAACACATAGTCTGGGCCTCAGAAAACAGTGGCGGTCTTTTGCTATCTTGATCTTAACTATGAAAAACAAGAACAGCCTAGCATTCAGGAGGAGACTGGATCGGCACACCATGCAGCACTTTCAAATGCACCAGTAATGGCCCCACCCTGCATGAATCTCAAGGACACAAGGCTGGATGAAAAACGCAGCCTGAAGAATGAGATGCACAGTGAATGCCTTTGGTACAGATTCTGAAGACACACAGGACGGTGCTTCGGTTCAAAATGAGTGCAGATGCACGTGGTCCGAGAATCAGCACACACATGGGGGTGGTAAATGCCAGCATCCTCTCTGGAAAGGTGGAAGAGGAAGAGGGCATGGAGTTCAGCCGTCATCTATTCTGTGAAAGCAGCAAGGAGAGGGGGTAGAAGGTAGATATGGCCAGATCAGCATGTGCTCAGTGTGGGTGACCACAGGCCCACGGGTGCTTATTATAATAATTTCTCCTTATTTGTGCTTTATTCTGTAACAAAAATAATTTAAAAGAATTAAAGGAAAATGTAAAAAAAATGTAGATGGTATTTTCTGCCCGGCCTAGCATTCCCTGTAGAGACTGGGGTGAGCTAAGACACACACAGGTAGGGGAATAAGGTGCTTTTGAACAGGTTCCAAGAGGCAAGGCCAGGGCAGGGCTGTGGGGGTTGGCCTTGGAGAGAGAGGAAGAGGGAGAACATGCACAAAGGTCATTGCAACATCTTTCTTCTGGCTAGCTGTCCCCTCCTCCAACTTCATAGCTTTCACATTCTCCAACCCCAAATCAGACTCTGGCTGGATGATTTTCAAGTGGGGAATTTATTCCTTCACCTGAGCTGGGGTCAGTGTATGACATTCACATATGCCTCAGTTATATTGATGCATAACACTTTACTGGCTCTCACATGTGTTGAGGTCAGGGTTATCACCACCACCACCCTCACTTAAAGATGAAGAAACAGAGGCCCCAGGCTACATAGGTAGTGAGAGACAGAGTTGGGATTTGAACTCAAGCTTCCTGACACCCGGGTCTGTGCCCCAAGTGAAGAACGATATAGCCCCTCATAGGCAGGAAACCATTCTGGGTGCTCTTGAGTTCAGTGATGATACAGTTGAAAGAAAAATCTGGAAAGCCAGTGAGGGTGTGAAACACAAGCCAAAGGGACATTTAAGCAGAGACCCACAGGTTGGGCGTTAGATAAGAGGTTTGGGGGTAGTCCAGACGGAGCTAATTAAAGAGAAGACCAGAGCTAGGCAACAGGCTTGTCAAGGGACTAACCCACTGAGGGTCAGGGCAGGACAGAGAGAGGCAGCCCTTCCTGGAATAGCCACTTTCAGATAGGGAGGGCATTTGCTGGGGATTCCTGCAGTTCATGCCTGTGGTCCTATTGTAAATACTCAGAATGACCTGTTTTGGTGTGGACAATAATAAACTTGAAGACTACCCTCTGTAGACTATGGAAGGCAGTTTGGAGTTTGTATGAAAACATCCAGGGACTTGTAGAAGGGTCACACAACTGAGTTATGATGTACAAAAGTCACTGTGCTGCTGTTGCTGGTGTGTGTGTGTGTGTGTGTGTGTGTGTGTGTGTGTGTGTGTGTGTGTGTGTGTGTGTAGGGACCTGCAAGAGATCAGGAGCAAGGCCATTCTTTCTTCCCTGACTTAGTCTTAGTCTCATGGGTACAAGCAACCAGATGGGGGAGAGGGAGGAGAGGCTCTGGTTGCACCAGGAGAGGTTGCAGCCATGAGCAGTGACTCAGAGCAAAGAGCCTTAGATATGCTGTCCCTTTCTCCTTTCCAGGATGGTTCAGGCTCTTGGGGCCTTCAGAGAGGCTCAGGGGATAGGAAGAATCCCTTAAGAACAGTTGTACCTCCCCCAGGACTGCAGGTCCCTTGTAAGGGAACTAGTTCACTCTGTAAATGACTATAAACAATAGTTAACTGTCCACTTGACAGACTTCCCATCCTGTTCCCCACCCCACCCCCGGTCCCCGCCCCACATCCCCTCCTCCAACCCCTTCAAGAGAAGATTTCAGAAGGGAAAGCCCACAGGGCTCTCACAGATCTGGTGGGGGCAACGGAATGGATGCCTTTGGAGGAAGCAGACTTTCTGTCACCTGCTGAGATACAAGGTGGCTGACTGGCTTGGGTCTGCTGCCAGTGAAAGATTGTATGCATGTGGGACCACCCACAATATACTTATTTCCAGAGATGAGCATATGTGTGTGTGGGGGGGGAGGGGGGTTACATACACTGCTGATCACATAATACAGGGAGATGTTTGCCCAAATTTCCAAGGAACTAAGCAAGGGCAAGGTTTCTGACTGTAGAGGGTGAGAAAGCGAGAAGCCTGTAAAAGGAAGAACACATTAATATCAAGAACCCCTTGCGCGAGGGGTTGGGGATTTAGCTCAGTGGTAGAGCGCTTGCCTAGGAAGCGCAAGGCCCTGGGTTCGATTCCCAGCTCCGAAAAAAAGAACCAAAAAAAAAAAAAAAAAAAAGAACCCCTTGCGCTCTCGCTCTCTCTCTCTCTCTCTCTCTCTCTCTCTCTCTCTCTCTCTCTCTCTCTCTCTAACAGCAATCCACCAGAAAGTTGATAAACTTCCATAGTCAGGTTGTGGGACTGGCTTCTAGGAAGGGACTTGCCAGAGGGTAAGTGTCTAAAGTGAGGGCATCACTCACCCAGAGGCAGGACGAAGAAGAAGGGGAACCAGCACAGGACGAAGACACCCACGACGATGGCCAACGTCTTGGCAGCCTTTTTCTCGCGGGAAAACTTGAGCAGCCTCACGGAAAGCGAGCTGCGCAAGGTGTGGCCCTTGCTACTCTGTGTTCCGGGATATCCTTTGGCGCTGGTCGCTGCGCCGCGACAGTGGATCCTCAGAACCACCTCGGAGGCCTTGCCGGGCTCCCTCTTGATGCCTGCCTCGAGGCTGCGCGTAGTGCTGCGTGCGACCACGTACACGCGGCAGTACATGACCACGATCACTGCCATGGGTAGGTAGAAGGAGCACACGGAAGAGAAGATTGCATAGCCCACCTCCTCGGTGATGCCGCAGAAACGCTCATCCGGGGGCACTGGCTCCTTCCAACCTAGTAGCGGTCCCACAGATACCACCAGGGCCACCGCCCAAAGCAGAGCCAGAATGGCAGCGGCCTTGCGCTCTGTCATAATAGCTGGGTACTTGAGCGAGTGGCGCACACCCACGTACCGGTCCACAGAGATGGTGCAGAGGCTAAGGATGGAGGCAGTGCAGCACAGCACGTCCACCGCGGCCCACACGTCGCAGAAGGTTCGGCCGAAGGCCCAGAAGCCTAGAACCTCCATAGTGGCTGAGAAGGGCAACACAGCTGCACTCAAAAGCAGGTCAGCCACCGCCAGGTTCACGATGAAATAGTTGGTGACCGTCTGTAGGTGGCGGTTGCAGGCCACCGAAAGGATGACCAGCAGGTTGCCCGCCACAGCGGTGAGGATGAAGGCCGCCAGGAAGACACCCACTCCCACGCCCTGAGCACTCACCACTAGCCCCCCGACGGCCGCCGAGCCATTTACTTCGCCGCTCGCCGCGGCTCCCGGTTCTCCCGTGGAGCTCTGGTTGTCCTCGCCGCTGCCGGTTCCCACCACAGCGCCGCCGCCTGTAGCGCCCGGCACGCCGCCCACCGCCGGACCCTCGGGGCCAACCGTGCCAGCTCCGCCGCCCGCGCCGGAGCCCCCAGTGCTACTGCTCGACCGGGGTCCTTCGAAAGTGACGCTCAGGATGTCGCGGAAAGTCATCTCACGGCGCAGCCGTCGGGGCCCGAGCCCAGGCACAGGGCGAGCAAGTGGAGGGGAGAGAGCCCGCGGGCATCGCCGCAGCGCCCGAGCCAGCCCCGTGTGCCAGTCCCGTCGGTCCTGCCCAAGTTCCCGCGGCAGAGGGGCTGCAGGGGAGCAGTGCTGCAGGTAGAGCAGGACAGAGGTCACCGGGCCGTGAAGGTCCCAATGGGAACGTTGGTGTGAGGGAACCGACTCCGGCGGTGGCTGCGGAGTCACAAGGAAAGAAGGGCCGGGGCCGGCTCCCTGCTCCCCTCTGCAAGCGTGTCCGGGAGAGCGGCGGCTCTAGGAGTGGCAGTGCAGGCGGCGGCCTCTGCAGCGCTGGGGACTCCGCGCGGGGGCGGGACGGAGGAGGGGCGGTCGAGAGGGAGGAGGGGGCGGCCGGCGCGAGCGTAGGCTACCGGCCAGCGAAGGGGCTCCGTGCGTCCAGCGGCTGCGGGGATCCTCGCCGGTGCTCACGACCGTCCTCTGCCCTAAGCTGTCCCCTTGTCCTCCTTTCTTCAGCTCTCCTGCATCCCGGCCTTTGCCCCAGCGCGTCTCGCTGCCTCCCTTCCTCTCTAGACTTACGGTCACTCTCTGCTTGCCCTTGCCCTAGCGGAACATACAAGGTGCGATTCCCCCGGGCTCCGGGCTCCGGGCTCCCGGCTTCTGCCGCCAGAGTGCAGCAAGAGCCCAGGATCTCTGGGTTCAGGGTTAGATGGTAAACCGCTGCCTCTTGAGATCGTCTGGATGTTGTCCGAGGCCCCTCCTCTTTTCTCTAGGGCGACTGGCAAAACCCACTACGGTGTGATGGTGGCACTGAGACAGCCCTGAAGGGGTCAAGATACTTGGACGTGGGTTGAAGATGGGCGTGACTGGCGTGAGACCAGACGGTGTGGTCACAGCCCCAGGACCTTGCCCACACTCTGAATAATACCAACTTTGGCCTTGCTACTTTACTTTGCATCAGAGGTCGGAATAAATCTTCCTGTTGCTACTCGAAGTACTCGGGACTCCCTCTGGGCAGAAAAGGTCAAGTTCTGGAGGCTGGGAAAGACTGCATGGTGCTCAACTGGGAAGGAGCAGAATAGTTTGCCTCCACTATTCAGGCTTCGCCCTTATTTGCCACAGGACCTCCTTGTGCCTCCATTCCTCACTGTGAAAATGAGAGTAAGATTCACTGTGTTAGCAGCGCCACCTAAGTAGTGCCCACACTTCTCAGAAGAGTGGAGACTAGTAGGGTAACACCTGAACACGAAGAACAGAGGCAGAGGGCCTGTGGCAGTGCTAGGAACCAGGGACACAAGGGAAAGGGAAGGGAGGGGAAGAGGAACCTCCCATTGACTAACAGGACCAAAGGGGAGAGACACGAGGTTATTTTATGGGATTGTGGGGGTGGGTACCTGTGCACACTCACACATGCACTTACATATGTGTGCCCTTGAAGGGTCGAAGGACCTTGCACGAGTCAGGCAAGCGCTCTACCGTGGAGCTACATCCTCAGTCAAGTATGTTAGTCTCCCTGCAGGAAGCATCTATGATTAGAGTGGGACCTATCTGGGGTGTCTCTGAAGTCTGAATTCCTGGACCAGGCGGTTTGGTGAAGGAATGATCTAGCCATTTTGGGAGAGCAAGTTCCTCTGGACAGTGTCTACTTGTGTGCAAGACTAAAACACAAGTCTCATGTGAGAGTCATTTTGGGTACACCCAGAACATCTAACCCAGGTAAACCTCAGAGCTATGTGACCCAGTCTCAGAGAAGCACCAACTTTAAAAAAAAAACAAGCTCCTCATCGTGCTTCCTGTAATGACCTCCTGTGACTCTCCCAGACCTCCGGGGATGGTCGGCTCATATCAGTCCACAAGGGTAAAAGGAGCAAAGAGGACAGACAGGGTTTGGAAGCCTGTGAGTATGTCAGTAATGACAATGCACCAGAACCAGCTTTGGGGAGACATCAACCTCACTTGGGGTGATTCAAGGACTCTATATCATTTTGGGTTAAGGGGTTAGGAATATCGGGTACAGAAGCCTCATTAGCATGGGAAGACATTCCAGGGATCTCAAGTGCTAGCTAAAGAGGTTCTTATCAGGGGAAAGAAAGTTGGACCTGTAATTTTTAGTTAGGCTATATGATAATTTTGAAGGTAGAGGTGTGTGTGGGTTAGGATCAGAGAAGGGGAAGTCCTGCTGGTAGAGAGAGTCCTACATTTTGCACCCAGCCCAGAGGACTATCCAGACATTTTGACCTTAATTATCAGGGCAACAACATCCCAAACAGTTTTGGTTTCCATCACTATTGCCACTCCAATAAGAGAAACAAGAGCCCACTGCTACAGGACCAAGTGTGCCAGGGACTTATGTGGAAGCACAGTCTTGTTTAGAGAGGCTACCATGATAGACTGGAAGGAGGTATTGCTGGGGTGGAGATGAATATTGTATTGAGGAACCATCAGGGCCTGAGCTTAGGTAAAAATTATGTAGAGAAGAGGTAGCTTCACAAGCCATCTGCAGAACTGGCTAGATTTGTAGGAGGGGAGGAATTTAGGTTTCTAGCTATAGGAACCATGTGGATGATGTTTTTGTAGCCATAAGGAACCAGGCAAGTTGAGGATTGAGGGCCGGGGATGGTGAGTTTAGTTTAGAATGCTTAATTTGAAATGCCCATGAGTGATCCAAGCAAAGATGTGGTTGTGAGTGCCATGTTGGGATGGGGGCAAACTTTAGCCCGGCCCCTTCACTGCTGAGACTTGTGAGTGTGTGTGTGTGTGTGTGTGTGTGAGAGAGAGAGAGAGAGAGAGAGAGAGAGAGAGAGAGAGAGAGAGAGAGATTCCCCTGACAACCTCCCCACCCCCAATTTGAGCATCAGGTACAGGAAATTGACCACTCTTGTTCTTCCTGTCCTGACCCCACCCCCAAAGCTCCAGAACCCCCAGAATTCTCTTTTGCAGACCCTTTTCAGACCAAGGCTGAAGGTGGCATGAGGCTCTTCACTTTATTTCCCTGCCATGACTCAAGCTACCTCTGCCTTAAGCAATGGCTTCTGCTCCTCTCAGACTCACCTTCCTGTCAGCTCTAGTGTTCAGACTGATTTCTACTCAGAGAAGCTAGGTTTAGTTCCCAGTACCTACCTACACCAAGTGGCATATGGTCATTTATAACTCCAGTTCCAATGCCTTCTTCTGGCTTCCTCAGGCAACTGTACCCACGTGGTGCACATAAACTCATGTAGTAACATGTGTGCATACATACAAGTACAGGCACAGATACATTTTCAAAACGCTGTCTTTTCACCATTTCTTCCTTACCCTGACTTGACTTATGGAAATGAGGCCATAGAAATGCTGGAGGAGGTTCTGAAAATGTCATGTGTATGACCTTAGTGCCTGGTTTATTCCGTGTTTATTCCTGTTTATTCCGTGCAGATGGTGAGATGATAGGAAAAAGGAAAGCCTCAGTTGTGGTGTGATATGAGCTTTCCTCTTCTCCCATCCCGCCAACCAGTCATTGAACTCTAGCCACAAGAGCTGAGTCCTTGGCAGGCAAAGTGTGACTTGCACATACGCTGCCTTCCTAGGGCAGGAATTCTGATAGGAACTCATCCCTGGGGAGCAAATACTGGAATTTTCTTACTGTATGATCTTCAGCCACTCTCACTGTCTTCTTTACAGTAGAGGGCAAATAGAATTGGACTAGAACAAAGTAAGGCAAGACTTAGAAAACCAGCATCTTAGAGACGTGTTGAGGATTAGGGCAATCCAATTGGCATTATTTGCAAGCCTCCCCACTGGTTCTCTGGAAGACTAAGTTCATGTTATGTCAGAAACAGACATGTTTGTCTTTCTATATGTCAGGACTCGTTGAATAATCAGTAAAATCACAAGCTATATTAGATCAGTTGATTGAAATAATGCTGATGTTGCTTGATAACTGGCTATAGCCAGTCACTGGTTCCCTCTCTCTCTCTCACACACACACACTGGTGCATGCATGTGTGTGTGTGTGTGTCGTACATGTGCGCACACATATGGGTGTATGTGTAAGGAGGACAGGTATCGACATTAGGATGACTTTATTAATTGCTTCTCTCTTTTATTTTTTCAAAATCGTTTTATTAAATGTATTTTAATTTTGTGTATATGAACATTTTGCTAAGGATTGTGTATCTGGGTATTCAGTGTGCAGAGAGGTCAGGAGGGCGTATTGGACATCTTAGGATTGGAGTTACTGCTGGTTGTGGGCCAATATGCGGGTGCAGAACAAAACAGGGCTCCTAACTGCAGATTCGTCTCTCTAGCCTCCACTTTAATCTTTGAGACAGGGCTTCTCACTGAATCTGGGCCCTGCTGATTAACTGGCAAGCTCTAAAATCCACAAGTTTCTGCTATTTCATGGCTAAACTCTCAGCACACACCACTATACCTGCTTTTATGAAAGTACTGGAGACCAAACTCAAGTCCTCATGTTCGCCCAGAAAGCACTTTACCCACTGAGCTATTTCTTCAGCCCTAAATCACTGGTTGTTTTAGTCCCATCTTAATTACTAATATTAATTCTCAGGTCCCACTTTTGTATTTTATATAATAATGCTAGAGAATGTCTATGAAAGGGTTAAAGAGACCTCAGGGTTCAGAGAAGCTGTCCTGAAGTTGGAGGCATGGTGCTTCTACAGTTGTAAGAGAATGTGTGGCTCTTGCTCTCTTCTTCTCTCGCTCTTGCCCTCTTCCCCCTTGTCTCTTCTCTCTCTACTCCCCTCCTCACTTCCCTCCACTTGCTCATGGCCAGCCTCTATTCCTCTCCTCTTATTCTCTCATTAAACCTTTCCACGTGGAACGAGAGAGAGAGAGAGAGAGAGAGAGAGAGAGAGAGAGAGAGAGAGAGAGAGAGAGAGAATGTAGGGAGTAAGAAAGGAAGCCTTACAGGTGTGGGCACAGAGTGTACAGTTTGGGTCCGATGGCAGGCCATTTGAGGGTCAGCTTGCTGGCTGAATGTCATGGGCAGGAGAAAGTTCTCTAGAGCAGGAGCCTAAGGACAGAGGCAGAAGTCCTGTACTGCATAGTTTTCTTGGATGAGGCTCTTGTGCTGAGTGACAGGGTGACTAGCCAGTACGCTTGCTCCATTTCAGTCTTAGGATGTACTTTCTGTTACAGTCCCAGGTGAGCTACATCTAGTGTTATTATTGATAAGCTTGTGAGTCTGGGGTTTCAGGTGTCAGAATTTACAGCATCAGCAAGTTGTCAGTTTGTGCCTCTGGGGATGTTGCATGTGGCCGTTGTTTCTTCCTTGTGTAAAAAAGACCAGGAGTAATTTCTAGTTATGTAGACTCGAACCTGGGTAGTTCTGGTCAAGGCTGTTGCTTCATTTATTCAAGGCTGGACAGGAAAGTTGTTACTGAACATAACATGCTGCCACCCAGAGCAGACTCAGTTTGCTTTCCTGAATCAGTGTTTATCCTTTCTTCCATTGTTAGGTCCCCCTGGAATGTTAGAAATCAAAGGGAAAGGCATTACCATCATGGCTGACAAGTTCTGAACTCAGATCACCATTGAGCAGACTTGAAGGAACTCTGTAAGAAGTCATGTGGAGTATGAGGTGTTTTGGACTAGTGCCTCTCCTGTGCAGATGGTATAGGTTGGTTGGCACCGTCAGAGTCAGAATGTCAAATGGTAACAATGTTGACAGAGAAGGCATTATGGCAGATACATTCATTGTTGGCACTCTCTGGTCAAGTTCTACTAATACACCGCCAGCTCTGGGCACCATTAATTAATTAATAAATTCAAGGCAAGATAACTAAGCATCAGTACATGTAAGATATGTTCTGGGCACTAGTATACAACGTTGAACAGAGTTGTGATGGCTACTCTTGGTTGTCAACTCATCTGCATCTGAAATCAACTAAAGCAATACCTCCTGAGGGGGATTTTCTTTTTAGATTATTTGAATCAGAAAGACATAGCCAGGATGGGAGCGGTACCGTCTGGTGGCAACCCAGATAAAAGTATATAAAAAAACGCAAGCATCACTTTTTTCCTGCTTGCTCTCACTCTCACCGGTAAGTTCATCTAGCCCGTTGCTGTGGCATTTGCCCACCAATATTAGAACCAACTTCTTTTTGGATTCCTGCAAAAGCATGATACCAGTAGCTCTCTGGGAATTCCCTAGGTCCAGGTCTAAGCACCAGACTGGGACTGTTGAGACACCAGCCTTGTAGAGAGCATAACTACTGGATTCTTGCCTGTTGGACTTGGACGACTTGGACCATTTCCTGTAAGGCAACCTAATAAATCTCTCACAGCATGTGAAACACACACACACACACACACACACACACACACACACACACACACACACACAATCAATTCTATTTCTTTAGAGAACACTGGGTAATATAAGAGTCAAATCCCTGCTGTCCTGGAGCTTGTGTTTTAAAGGCAGAAAATACTTCCAGGAGATTTAGGAGGAGTTTGCCTTTGTCATGAACAAAGGTTTTCTCTGGGTTTGCTATCTGAGCACTGAAGAGTTTCAGTTCAGTTTCAGTGAACTCTTTTCCATCCCAGGATAGCCATGGGGAGCTGAGCATGAACTTTAAAAGGATACAAATGTGTGGGTGTCACTAGCATACTTGCTAAAGCTGCTACTTTTGGAGAGTGGGCTCCTGTGAAGGATGTGGATCTCTATTCTGTTTTTCATCTCTAAGCTGATCTCCATCCCTGGCCTGACTAATCACGTGATCCTAATCTGTCCTGATCCACAGCCTCAACTGACCCATCCTTTCTGATTGTCTCAGTTAGGGTTTCATTACTGTGAAGAGGCACTGTGACCAAGGCAACGCTTATAAAGGCAAACATTTAACTGGGGCTGGCTTACAGTTTCAGAGGTTCAGTCCATTATCACCATGGTGGGAATCATGACAGCATACAGGCAGACAAGTGCTGGAGGAGGAGCTGAAAATTCTATATCTTGATCCAAAGGCAGCCAGGAGGAGACTGTCATCTGCAGCTAGCTAAGAGGAGGCTGTCTTTCTCACATAACTAGGAGGAGGCCAACTTCTTCAGGCAGCCAGAAGGAAGGTCTCTCTTCCACACTGGGAGGATCTTGAGCACTAAAAGACCTCAAAGCCCATCTACACAGTGCCGTACTTCAACAAGGCACATCTATTCCAACAAGGCCATACCTCTTAATGGTGCCTCTTCCATGGGCTTAACATATTCACCACTGCACTGATCCTTTCAACTGTTCCCTCCTTCCTGTGATGCATACTTTGGATAGCAGGGGCTTGCATGAAGAGCTAAGGATTCAGTACCTCTTTTCCATCTTATGAACATCAGACTGCCTCTCAGGTGATGGATTTGAAGAACATTGTTTCTGCAGCAAACATACCAAGTCGATTTTTCATTTCTAGTTATTCCAACAGGAGCTGGAGGAAGCTTGGCTCCAGTTATGATTTGGCTGTTCATGATGATGTTTGACTAAAGTCAATGACGTTGGAAATTAACTACCATATCTCCAGTAGAGTGGATATGGTGGAGGGGGCAGTCAATTGATGCTCAAAGCTGACAAGCAGTCCACTGTTCCCGGGACCCTTAGAGGGGTTTGGTTTGCAGCTTAGTGTGTTTTCCTCTGCTCTAAAGAGACATTCTTTTATTTCCTTTTACTTTCTTCAGAAGAGCAAATAGGCTGGGAATCAGGATATGGGACAAAGTGGGAAGATTCAGTAGAATCCCTTGGGACAGGGCATAAACTCAGAAATAGGTAACCCTCAAATTCAGGGCCTTAGTGCAGCAAGACTCTCCTTTGTTCAAAGTCTTGTAGGATTGGACCCAGCTGAGCAGGTCTTGGCAAATCTTTTACCTGTTTGGGACCCCAGAACCCACTGCTTCCTCGTATTTGCTAGAAACCCAGAATTCTTCAGAACCCTGGAGCCCTCTTATAGATTGTCTACATTGGTGTCCAAACACAGTATAGAGGATGGCATGAATCTTTAGGAGTCAAGCACATTGGTTTAAGTTCCTCAGTTCCACATACCACATACATGCAAGGAAGAACAGTGGCTTGGCAGTGTGTACGGAAATAGAGAATGTGTTTGCTAACGACCCAGCCTGCTCATGCCGACAAGCTGTAGGCAGAACGGATTTGTGCATGAGCTGGCAATGCCCGCGGGCCATATTGTGAAAAGACCAGTTATAATGGCTGCTCTGATCCCCAGTGAACACTCTATCTAGGACCTGATTTTACATCAGGTCATTCTTTCTGGATTAGGCTTCATATACACATATCCAGCTTGAGTGTGTGTGTGTGTGTGTGTGTGTGTGTGTGTGTGTGTGTGTGTGTCTGCTGGTGATGGTTCCAGCCTTCTCACCTTTGTAAATGAGGTAGAGGTTGAGGGATCAGCTTGCCTTGTGTTAACCTCCAGGGTGAAATTTCTCCTTATGGGGTCTACCCCATGCCAATGGGAATCTCCACCCTGCTTATCCTGGTCTGGTAATTCCATGTTTTAACATGGTTCTCATTACATCATGGATTCTTCACAACCCCTAATAAATGTGACACACAAGGCAGCTGCCCCCGCCTTGCGAGCTGGGAGATTGAGGTAAGGAGCACACTTCATGGAAGGTTCTATGGGAAGCAGCAGTCCCAGACTTGTACTCTGCAGACCTCACAAGTTCTCTGCCTCCTAAAAGGAGCAGCAGGTGCTAATGGAGGAGGCTTCCCAGCACAGAGGGTTATGGCTAATCCACGCCGGGAAATGATCACAAATCAGCTGGTGAGGCCAGGCAGGCCGGGATAACTCCATTCCTAGTTATGGAGGATGAGACAGTGTCAGCTGGGAGGTAAACACCCCAGTTCAGGAATGAGATGGCCTGAAACCATTTTCCATTTCCGTTTTCTCTGAGCCAAGATTCAGTCTCTGCAGAAGTCAGTGAAGGGAGGAGGGGGACTTCCCTTAGTAATTATTCCTTGGAGAAAAAGGAAGGGTACAGGGAGAAAAAGATTAACAAACTTCTCCAAGAAAAAGAAAAGAGAAAGATAGTGGCTTGGACTCCTTCAGTATTCTCTGTGTGGTTTCTCTGGGTTGCTAGAATTCTCCCTGCTCCTCCTCTCTGTGGATTGGTCCAGTAATTGCTTTGCTGTTCCTTTTACATTGTAAAATGGTGATAAAGTCCTTCCCAACAGTGGGATTGGGAGTATAAAATCCTATTTACCCCTCACCTCTGTGTTTCCATTATCTCTATTTATCTGTAGAATAATGTCTTGTGATTTCATTGTTTACCTATCTAGAGATAGTGTGCTTGGGTGTTTTTCAGTGATGACACATTTATCTTTTAATGCTCTTGAAAGTGCTTTGTCAATGTCAGTTGACTCAGTTGATGGAAGCAGAAGTTAAGAAGCAAACGAATGCCTGAAAGTGGGAAGGACTGTGCACCTCTGAATGGAACTGAGAGTAGTTGTATGTCTATGTTCTAGGGGTTCAGGCCTTCTGCAAGAGATGCCTAAAGGGGACTTGCAGGAGCCTGATCTCTCTGTGACAGGAAAGATATTATTCTCTTAGGAGGAGCTCTTGGAGAGATACCAAAAGAGAGTTAGAATAGGAGATACTTCATGTTCCCATTCTAACCTGGGAGTGACCTGCTCACGGAGTGGAACTTAGCTCCATATGCCATGAGCCTTCTCTGAGAAGCTATTCCTTGGGGAAGACACCACTTCTTTGTAGGTCAGTCTGTCTGGGTATAGTGATGCCATATGTCATTGGAAGAGGCTCTGGAGCTCAGTTAACAGGCCCACTCAAGCCTCAACCCAGGGGCTGGCTTCCATGCAGCAAACTGCATGTCTGCTCCAAGGAAGGCAGGGCAGCATATTCTCTAAGTATTTGTGACAGGGGAAAGATTTGTCTGTATGCCCACGTAGGTTGAGAGTTTCTGCCTCTGGTCATTGTTTGACTCATGGGTTGTTAGCAGTGATGAAAGCGGAGGGTTGAGATGTGCTTGTGTGGTTAGATTTGTGTCTCGTGCTTTCACTCTCTCCATGAGAACAGCACACCAAGATGGCCATTGAACCTTTACTTCAGGCACCAGAGCAAGTCACTTGGGGTGAAACTATACTGACTGTGGTGGTTTGCATATGCTTGACCCAGGGCACTATTTGGGGGTGTGGCCTTGTTGGAGTAGGTGTGTCACTGTGGGTGTGGGCTTTAGGACCTTTGTCCTAGCTGCCTGGAAGCCAGTCTTCTCCTGTCTGCCTTTGGATGCAGGTGTAGAACTCTCAGCATCTCCAGCCTCACATCTGCCTTGGATGCTGTTCCCATGTTGATGATAATGGACTGAATCTCTGAACCTGTAAGCCAGCCCCAGTTAAATGTAACCTTATGAAGGTTGCCTTGGTCATGGCGTCTGTTCACAGCAGTAAAACCCTAACCAAAGCACTGACCAACCAGTAGATTACCAGCGTGAGAAATAAATACTTCTTGTACCATGCCATTGAGATTTTTTTGTGGTCGCTTGTTATATAATGAGAACTGACTGATTCAAGGAGAAGCAGGCTGTTGTGGTTTCAGGCTCATTGATATTGGCAGTTGGGGAAATTATTCTCTGCAATGCAACTCATGTTAACACTTGATATGTACATAGCCTGTGACTTATACATAGCCTGTGATATAGACATAGCAGGCTCACTTCCTAACACACTTGCATCGAATGTTCATAGTAACTTCATTTGGAATACTAGAAGCTGAAAAGAACTCAAACAATCTTCACCACGCTGCAGGAGGTTGAAAATGGGCTGAAAATGAGAAAATAGAGAATGGGATTTGTTGGGCTTGAAAGAAAGAACAGCAGCTGGGGGCAGTATGGGGTAACAGTGGCCCTTTTCGAGCTTGACTGGAGTTGAGTGTGTTACAAGCCTGAGGAGGAAGAGTGGCTGGAAATAGAAGCTGGGAGCTTAGGAGCAGCAAGTCAGTGAATGGAGCCAGGATCTCAGTAGGTAACAGGAATAGGGATTCAAGGGTGTGAGAATTTTCTTTCTGGAGAAGGAAGGGGAAGGCTAAACAATATGAATCCCCCTTCTCAAAAGGTCCTCCTGTCAAACTAATGCTGTCAAACTATTCCAGCAAAGTCTTCCTCGGGTATTGATGACTTTATTAGGCTTACTCCCAGACCATGAGTTATGGATTACTGCGGTGATCTTAAAGCAGCCACATAGGTCTGATGGTTGGCATAATGTTTTTGTGCACTGTGTAAAGATTATTCTTGTGCTATTCAAATGCTGATTTCTCTGACCTGTGTCTGGATGCAATCCTGACATAGCATTGTAATGCTTACTGTAAGTATTTCCTGTCTCAATGTTGTGCTAACCTTGCTCCCTAATTATCTGATTTGTAAATAAAAAGCTGACCAGCCAATAACTTGGCAGGGAAGATCAAAGGGCTGGACTTCTAATCCTAGCCAGGGAAGGTTTAGCGGGAGAAGAAACAGGTTTTTTGTTTTTTGCCATGAAGTAAGGGACCGGAAGCCAACATGAGAACACACGGGGAGCAGAGAGAGCCACAGTAATACTAAAATGCAAATATCTTGGGGATTTTGTTTGGGAAGTAGCTTGATTAATTTAGAGGAGTAAGATAGATTAATATCTTCAGTTATTGTGGCTTAAACTGTTAAATACATCTATTAGTCTCTGTCTCAATAGCTAGCTGGATTAAAGAAAAGTCATCACTTCTAAATTTGCACTAACAGATGATGAATTTCACCACGACTGTGCAGATGGAGCCCTCCAAGCCTTCTCTAGCCTATATACTTTAGTCCCTCTCCAAGATGCCCAGACCATATGCAATTAGGGCAGAATTGCATACAACTGGCTGAAAGGAGGGTGATTAGATACGCATCTGAGCGCCTAATGCCTATTTCTCTCTCTTTTTTCTCTGAGGAAATGTCAACAGTCAACAAACCCAGGGTGATAACCTTTCTTTCTCTCTTTCTCTCTCCGTTTCCTTCTTTCTCCTCTCTTTGTGTGCAGACACAGACACAGCTGTTTTTAGGAAGGTGGTGGCTGTTCTGCTGGGAGGACAGTGCAATACAACAAAAGTCCAGATGCAAACAAGTAGAGAGGAAGATAATGCTTGTGGAATCTGGGTGGAGGGAACCTAGAACACAGTGCCTGAACGAGGTAGTGGGATTGGGAGATTTGAAAATAGCAATGAAAATGTCTAACAACTTCTGAAAGATCTGGAAAAGGCTCCAAGGGTAACCATGATTCCCCAGTATCTGAGGGTCCAGAAGAGAAGAGTAACTTGAGAAATCATTGCTTTCTAAGTTCTAGAAACCTTTATATGGGATTCAAGAAATGGAAAGATTGGTCTGTCTTGTGGCTGGGGCTTTATGGTATAAGGAAGACCAAGGAGCTAGGGATTCTGTTGGAGAGATGCACAACTGGGTCAATGTGCCTACCTTTTCTGTGTATATTAGAGGAAAAGAAGAATATATGCTAAAAATTCAGTATTATATGCACCTAAGAGAGTCTGCTGCTGGCAGGCACTGTAGGGTAAGAGAGACAGAATGAGTCAAGATTTACTGACTTCTGCTCTTTTACTCCTGCCTGCTTTGGCTGAATCTCTTTCCTCTTACCTGGGGAAAAATGAATGCCTGTGAATCTACTTTAAGAAATACTAGAAACAGCTGTCTGGTTAGACATCAAAACCCTATTTCCTAAAGCAAGCAACCACGTCTAACAGGTCCCAGCAATGCCCATGTCAGCAGACCTGCTCGGACTACTGTAGATGCTTTTTGTGGGTCAGGGGACCCAGAGAGCACCCGCAGGTAGTCGGAGAGTCCAACACTGTTGCTCAAACTCTAAAACTACAGGGAGTTGAGACTCTGCAGAGCTGCAACTTAGTGCATTGCCTGCTAACACTGCATGGGTAAGACTGAGCTCTCCAACTCTCTGAGTACTTCATGGTTTCTCAAAATCCAGATTTCCACAACACTCTGAGCATATGAATATCTTAAAGCCTTGAGGGTTGGGGTTGTCCACGCATGACTTATGGCCCAGATGCAGTCAAGGATAGGAAATGAATGCGATTCAACATAAAACCATGAGCTTAAAACAGCGTGATCCTTTTTTTGGGGGGGGGGATTCCTTTTTTGTATTTTAGTCGCACCGTTCTTGAATGTGAATTTGTCAGATGACAAAACCATGTTGCAAAAGGTTGGATACATTTTGAAGGGTACAAGAAGTCCCATAAAGTCTCATGATGTCATGAGGCTCTTCCCTGCTTTGTTCCAGCAGAGTGGCTCAGCTATATATCTTTTTGGTAAATCAGATTCCCGTTCCCAAAATCAACTTATTGAAAAATAGTTCTCACACAAGTTACTAATTTAAAGTGTGCAATTCAATGAGTTTCAATTTATCAAGTTTTCATATGTATATACACACACATATTTATGTGTGCTTGTGTGCTTGTGTGCTTGTGTGTGTGTGCGTGTGAAGCATCACCACACTTAAGACAACCAACATATGAATTACTCTTCAAATTTCCCCCAGTCTCCTTTGTAATCTTTCACCCATTTTTTCCCCACTATGAACAAATCTGTTTTAAAAAGAAATTTTGTACAAATGAAATAATATAGTCTGTATTCCTTTAAATTAAAGCTCTATTCAGCATTAGTTGTGCTTGATGCATTGATAATCACCTGTTGTGGTGGTGGTGGTGGTGGTGGTGGTGTGTGTGTGTGTGTGTGTGTGTGTGTGTGTGTAAATGTATATACCCATTCTAGCCTTTGGTTATTATATAGAATTTGTATTTAAATATGGACATCTGCTCTCTTGTGTATTTTTTCACTGGGAAAATATCTAGGAGCAGAATGGTTGGGTCATAAATGATGTTTGCTTAATATCTGAAGAACGTGTCATATTGTTTTCCAAATGGTTTTTTATCACTTAGAATTTTTATTAAGACCTGCTTAACAGAAGGGAATTCATGCCTGGCACTGTAAACCTGCCTGTGGCTGAGGAGTCCATGGACTCTAGAGGAGAGCTCAGTGCTCCACTTTCCCAAACGTTTTAGTTTCTTACTCCATTATAAATATTTATCCTTCACCCACAGATAGTGTAGTTCTCATTCTGCATGAAAGAATTTTTTTTTTTGCAGCAGACAGAGACCATCTCAGAAATCCACAACTGGTCAGAATTTAGAGAACTGACTGTGGTGTTCAGCCCCAGACGAGGCATCTACAGTAGAGTTCTATACTTAAGGAAGAGGGGGAATAGCGATTGTAAGAGCACTAACTGCTTCAATACTGTGTCTTCTATATACAACGGGAATTCTGCATCCATGAGAAGCTCATAAGATGGCCACCTAAACAAGATTGCCCAATGATAACACTAGTCAACACACCAACGTGGGGGAAACATCACAAGGCCTCATCGCTAGATGGAGAGCTACAGGCGATTAGTGGCTCCAGAGAGAGGGAGACTCAGTCTTCTCCAGGGAAGAGCTCTTGATGAGTTACCCAGTCTCAAGTGGTTGACTCTAAACATATGCACATACAAGCAACCAAACTAAAGTGGACTGGGCAGGACATATATCGATTCATCGAGAATAATTAGGGGTCAGAGGAGGTTATGGCCTTGCTCCTTTCCAGCAGTGGTTTTGGATGAGCTGGCAGGGGCAGTGCTGGAGAGCTTACCCTAGTGGTGTGGGCACAAGAGAGCTGACCAATTCACCTACCTTCAGGCCCAGATCCAGGGCTTTGAGTTGGTCCATTCCAACATCTCCCCTATCAGTCCTGCAGACCCACAGCTTCAGGACCTCTATGACACAGGGCAACAGCAGGATATCCAAGAGGAGTCCCTGCGAGGATCCAGTATTGATAGCATAGCAGAAGCCAGAGGCCCTGAACCAGACCAAGGACTCACCGCAATGAACATTTGCAAACGGGTACACGGTAGAACACATGTTGACACATGGTGATATCTTTTAAAATTCTTTTCTATTCTATTTCCCTTTTCTTTTCATTGTTTTCTTTTCCTTTGGGGAGAAGTTGCAAGGAAGGAGGCTGGACGCAAAGGGATGGGGAGATGAATGGGGTTGGAGTGCACAATGTGAAATTCACAGTCAGTAAAAATTAAAAAGAAGAAGGGGTCATGAATTTGAGAGGGAGTGGAGGGGACAGAGGAGGAGTCGGAGGAGCCTGGGAGGGGTGGAAATGGTGCAGACACTATACTCATACATGGAATCCTAAAACAGAGTCCCACTTGCAGCTTGGAGACACGGCTGCTTCCTACCTTCCCTGTCGTTCATCGTTAAGTTTCTAATAGATTTGTGTCTCCCTGTGTTGTGAACTTGCATTTCCTCATGAGGAGCTCTTTTTTAGGGAGCTTGTTTGTCCTTCATGAACCAGATCGTTCCCTTTTAGAATAGGCCTTTTATTCATTTCCAGGGAGTAGGAGCTATTTAATTAGAACCTGTATTTTTTAAAATAGATTTTACGAGTACTTTATAGGTTTTATAGCATTGCTCCCCATCCATGCTTGTTTTTAAATTAGTTAACTTTGTATGTGAGTATGAACACGTGCACACATGTGTCTGAGGATGCACTTGCCGTCCAGGCATGGAGGCTAGAACACAGTGCCGGATGGCTTGGTGCTGGAGTGAACAGGTGTTTGTGGGATGGTTGGTTTGCTCTGCGGTGCTGAGATCAGCATGAAGGACCTCGAACGGCTGCACAGCAAGTGTGTACAACCATTCAACACCCCTTCAGTCCTGGAATTTTGTTTCTTTCCATTTTCTTAATAGTGTGTTTTGAAAAGAAGACTTTAAAACATTTTATGAAACACCAAAGGATTCCTTTCCCCTTCCCCCCTCTACTGATCATGTATTTAATCTTGTATCTGATAAATCTTTAAAGCTGAACAGCTTGTGCTACTGTCCAATCTGGTGAGATGCCCCCTTCAGTCTTAGCCCACCTGCTCCATATCCAGCCTTTAGCCTAGCGTAGGATGCGCATCTGCATGCAGATTCAGCCTGGTGAGTCTCGGAAACTTGGCCTGCTCATGCCTTCCAGCCATTAGGATGTGTGCTATAGCTTGTAAGCAGCCTTAGCCTGAGGTAACCTAGAACCTCATAACACATGCACATGACCAATGAAAGACGTTCACATGCCCAGGTCTCATCACAAAATGCTAAATAATATAGGTCAATATCATATATTGCCCCTACCCCCCCTCCCCATCTACCAGCCCTGTAGACATATTCTCCAATGATAATTACTTAGATGAATCTCAGGACACAGAACTTGAAAGAACAATCATAAGTTTCATCAAAGTATCTAATGAGTTTAAAGGCAAAACCAAACAGCTCAATTAATGAGACCATTAATAAATGAGAACCTAATAAGAACAGTAATATATGTAAAAAAATCACATACACTTGAATGAAATGAAGGAGACAGTCCAGGATTTTAAAACTGAACTCAGAAAGGTGACATAAATATTGAAAAGAATTCAAACGGAAATGAAGATGGAATTGGAAAATTTAATAAGGACTGGAAAAGCCAGGGGACACTTTACTAGTAGAATAGATCAAGTAGAAGAAAGAATACCAGTACTCGAAGGTAAAGTAGAAGAATTAGAGCACACAGCAAATAATATGAACAATAAAAAAAACCCCACACATGAAAGGGCATGCAGAACCTGTGGGGCACCATGATAAAAACAAATATTTGGATTTTAGGCATAGATGAAAGGAAGGAATCCCAGGTCAAGTGCACAGGACAGATCTTCAACAAGATCATGAAAGAAAATCCCAAAATTATGAAAAATTATGTAAGGGGCATACAGAACACCAATAGACAGGCCCAGAAAGGAAGCTATCTATAGCCGATGATAGTTAAAACACAGGACATACAGAACAAAGGGATCGTATTGAATACTGCATGTTAAGACTCAAATCATGCAGAGGAAAAGCCACCAGAATGACACAGGATTTTCGATGGAAACTTTAAAAGCCAAAAGCAACTGGGGCAATGCACTTGAGTGTAAGAGATCAGGGATGCCAGTCCAGACTGTTGTACTCAGAAAAACTGTCTGCCGTATCTGCAGGAGGAGAAAAACTCCACGGTGTAAGCATAATTACATGTCCTAGAATAATCATGTCCACCAAACGAGCCCCACAGAGAACACTGGAAGCAATACTTTGGGCTGAAGAGAGGAATAAGCATGGTCAAGAGACCATAGGAAAAAAGGAAGAAAGGAAGGAAGGACAAAAGAAAGAAAGAGAAGCTATAATTATTGAAACATAAAATAGGACTAAGAACATAAATAGCAAAACCAAACCAAACCAAATCAAACCAAACTAAACCAAAAACCAAAACCAAAACCAAAAAAGCAAAATAACACCTCATCGATCTACCAAGCAACCAAGCAAAAAGGAAAATGAAGAAATGGCCAAAATGAACACATGCCTTTCAATAATAATTTATTAATGGTCTCAACTTCCTCAATAAGACCCAGTTTAGTTAACTGCATTAACAAGCAAAAACTACAAAAATTTCAACCAAAAATGTGTCCTGATTACAAGATGTGCAGAGACAAAGATAAAGCAGAGATGGAGGGAAAGGCCAACCAATGACTGGCCCAAATGGAGAGCCATTCCGCAGGCAAGAACCAGTCCCTGATACTATTAGTGATACTCTGTTGTGCTTGCAGACAGGAGTCTAGCATAACTGTCCTCTGCAGGTTCCACCTAGCAGCTGACGGAAAGAGATGCAGAAACCCATAGCCAAACATTAGGCAGCTCTTGGGGAGTCTTACAAAAGAGTTGAGGGAAGGACTATGGGGCCCAAATAGGACAGGGACACCACAAGAAGACCAATAGAGTCAACTAACCTGGGCCCTTGGGGGCTCCCAGAGCCAAAGAGTGAGCCAGGGTTAGACCTCGGCCCCTGCACATATGAGGCAAATGTGCATTTTGGTCTTCATGTGGGCTCCCCAACAGCTGGAGTGGAGGCTGTCTTGAATCTGTTGTCTGTCTGTGGCTCCTGCTCCCCTAATTAGCTGCCTTGTCTGGTGGCAGTGGAAGAGGTTGCACCTCCCACTGAGGCCAGTGACTTGATATGTGGGGAGTGGGGGTGATACCCAAAGTGGGGCTTCCCCTTCTCAGAGGAGAAGGGGAAGGGGAGGGGGGAGGAACTGTGTGAGGGGGTACTAAGGGCAGAGGGTGTGCTGATACTGGGATATAAAGTGAATACATTAAAAATAGAGAGAGAGGTTGGGGATTTAGCTCAGTGGTAGAGCGGTTGCCTAGCAAGCACAAGGCCCTGGGTTCGGTCCCCAGCTCCGAAGGAAAAATAAAATAAAATAAAATAAAATAAAATAAAATAAAAAAGGCATGGATCATGAGGCCCAACTTTCCCTTTAAAAAAAATAGAGAGAGAAATGGATATCTGGAGTTTGAAGAAAAGAAAGAAAGAAAAAAGGAAGAAACAAAATCTAGGTGTGGTGGTATAGGTCTTTAATCCTAGCAGTTGGGAGGCAGAGGCAGGTGGATCTCTGAGTTTGAGGCCAGCCAGAGCTTCATAGTGAGACCCTTTAATATATCAACAAACAAACAAACAAACAAACAAACCCCAGAAACAAAATCCATCCTCCTGCCATCTACAAGAGCCTCATTTTACCTCCAAACATGGCACCACCTTTAAGTAAAAGCCTGGGAGAGTAGCCTTGCTTAGTTTTATGTCAACCTGACACAGCTAGAGTCCTTTGAACAGGGACTTTCACTTTAGGAAATGGCCCATAAGAGTGCAAGTCTATAGGCAAGTCTTGTGGGCATTCTCTTGACTAATGTTGGGTGTGGGAGGGCCCACATTATCGTGGGTGATGCCAACCCCTGGGCAGGTGGTCAAGAGTTACATAAAAAAGCAGACTGAGCAAGCCATGGGGAGCAAGCCAGGAAGCAGCCCTCCTGCATGGCCTCTGCTTCAGTTCCTGCCTGCAGGTCCTGGTCTTCAGGTGCTGCCCTGACTTCTCTCAGTGATAGAGTGTGAGCTTCGAGCTATAAGCTGAAATAAACCCCTTCCTCTCCAAGTTGGTCGTGGTATTTTATTGCAGCAATAGAAACCCTGACTAAGAAAAAGGAATTTCAATCAAGTGGGACCAGGAAGAAAATAGGGTGATTTTCTTTCTTTCTTTCTTTCTTTCTTTCTTTCTTTCTTTCTTTCTTTCTTTCTTTCTTCCTTCCTTCCTTCCTTCCTTCCTTCCTTTCTTTTTTTAGAAGATTTATCTATTTATTTATGTATGTGAGTGCACTGTAGTTGTCTTCAGACATCAGAAGAGGGCATCAAGTCTCATTACAGATGGTTGTGAGCCACCATGTGGTTGCTGGGAATTGAACTCAGGACCTCTGGAAAAGCAGCCGGTGCTCTTAACTGCTGAGCCATCTCTCCAGCCTGCAATTTTCTTAATATTTGATAAAACAAGCTTCAAAACCAAACTAATCAGAAGAGATAAACAAGGACACTTCCCTCTGATAAAGTGAAAAATTAATCAGAAAGATGCTATTATCCAAACATATATCTATTAAGATCTGGCACACACTATTTCATTAAAAGTTTCTAGTGGAACTAAAGACATAGATCAATTTCAACTCAGTAGTAGTAGGTGATTTTAATCTTGTACTTTCTCTAATATACAGATCATCTGGACAAAGAAATAAACAGAGAAACATCAGAATTAATCAATGTTATATATCAAATAGACTTAATAGATAACTACAGAATATTATACCCAAACACCAAAGAATATAAATTTTATTCAGTAGTCTGTGGATCCTCCTCCAAAACAGACAGCACCTTGGGATAGAAAACAAATCTTAACAAACACAGGAAACTGAAATAACTCTGTGTATCTTTTCTGACCACAAGGTAATAAGACTTAAAGTCAATGGCAAGCAAGCATCTAGCAGTTGCACAAGTTCATTGAGATTGAATGACTCTTTACTGAATGATGAGTGCGTCAAAGAAACCAAAAAAGATAAAAAAAACCCACAAAAAACGAACAGACCTGGGCTTAGATGAGGATGACAGCACCCCAAAGCCTCTGGGATACACTGAGAGCAGCCCCAAGAGAGAGATGTACAGTTCTGAGTGTCTGCATAAAAAGTATAAAACACAAATAAATGACTTCTTACTGCAACTCATGAATTTGGAAAAACAAAAACAAACCAAACCCAAACTCAATAAATAGGAGAAATAACAAAAATCATAGCAGAAATTAATGAAATAAAACCAAAGAAAACCACACAATAAAAAAAAATTCAGCGACTCTAAGAACTGGCTCTTTAGAAAAAAAAAACAAAAACAAAAACAAAACAAGATCAACAGAACTTTGCTAAATTAACCAAAAGAAAGAAAGAGATAACCCAAATTATCAGTGTCAGAGATGAACAGTGAAACATTACAACAGACACCAAATAAATTCAGAATATTCTAACAGAACACTTTAGAGACTCATGGTTTATTAAAGTATTTTTAATAGAAAACCTAAAAGAAATGGACACATTCCTAACTGTTAAACCATAAAGAGAACAACAAATTAAGTAGATTCATAATGGGTAAGGAGATTAAAAAAGTAACAACAAAAACAACAACAACAACAACAATAATAATTCCCCGGCCCAGATGGATTCAGAGCACAGTTCTAGCAGACTTTTTCTTTTCTCTCTCTCTTTTTTTTAATTGGGTATTTCTTATTTATAGTTCAAATATTACTCCCTTTCCCTGTTTCCTGTCTATAAATCCCCTAGCCCCTCCACCTCCCCTTCTATAAGGGTGTTCCCCTCCCCATCCACCCTTCCTTACCACCCCCCCAATCCCTGGGAGTTCAACCTTAGCAGGACCAAGGGCTTCTCCTTCCACTAGTGCCCAACAAGGCCATCCTCTGCTACATATGCAGCTGGAGCCAGGGGTCAGTCCGTGTATAGTCTTTGGGTGGTGGTTTAGTCCCTTGAGCTCTGGTTGGTTGGCATTGTTGCTCTTATGGGGTTGCAAATCCCTTCAGCTCTTTCAGTCCTTTCTCTAATTCCTCCAAAGGGGACCCTGTTCTCAGTTCAGCGGTTTGCTCTCTAACAGACTTTCTTCCCCTTTCTTTCTTTCTTTTTTTTAATTTGGAGCTGGGAACCGCCCTTGCTAGGCAAGCATTCTACCACTGGGCCAAATCCTCAACCCCTCTAACAGACTTTCAAAGGAGAACTACAACCAATACTTCTTAAATTATTAAGTAATATACAGAAACAAAAGAATTCCTTCTATGAAAGCAATATTATTCTATTACATAGTATATGTATTATAGGTAATTCCCTATAAGATATAGTTATAGGAAAGTAGGAAAGGACTTTTTTTTTCTTTTCTTTTTTTCAGAGCCGGGGACCCAACCCAGGGCCTTGCGCTTCCTAGGTAAGCGCTCTACCACTGAGCTAAATCCCCGGCCCCCCCTAAGGACTTTCTTAATAGGACATCATTTGCCCAGGAATTAAGGCCAACATTTGGGAAGGGGGAGAGATCCCACAAAAATAAAAAACTTCTGTGTAGCAAAAGCAACAACAATGAATTGTGTGGAGTGGAAGCCCGCAGATTGCAAGAGAATCTTTGCCAGCTGTACACTTGGGAGATGATTGATATCCAGAACTCAAACTGCTGAGGTAAAAAATGGCCTAGTGAAAGAATAGCCTATGCTTCTAAACAGAGAGTTGGCAAAAGAGGTAAAAACAAAAAAAAATTTCAAAAAGTGTTCAACATCCTTAGCAATTAGGGAAATGTAGATTAAAACTGCTCTGAGATTCCATCTTCTCTAGCTGGGATGGTGAAGAAAACAACTGGCAACAAATGCCTGTGTGTGTGTCTGTGTGTGTGTGTGTGTGTGTGTGTGTGTGTCTGTGTTGGGTGTCTGTGTGTGTGTGTGTGTGTCTGTGTGTGTGTGTGTGTGTGTGTGTGTCTGTGTTGGGTGTCTCTGTGTGTGTGTCTGTGTTGGGTGTCTGTGTGTGTGTTGTGTGTCTGTGTGTGTGTTAGGAAAGGGGGCCTTCATCCCCTGTTGGTGCAATTGCAACTGGTGCAGCCACCCTGGAAATCAGAGTGGAGAATTCTCAAAGACCTAAAAATGAAACTTCCACATGACCTGACTATATTACCCCCTGGCAAATGCCCAAAGGACTCAGCATCCTGCTTTATAAACATCTGCTCAGTCATGCTCCTTGCTGCTTTAGTCACAATAGCGAGGGAGTGGAAACAAGCTGCACGTCCTTCACGTGACGAGCAGATAACGAGAATGTGGCACAGATACACTATGGAACACCATCCAGCTGTAACGAAAAACTGAAATCATCAAACCTGCAGGTAAGGTGATGTGATTGGACGATAGCGAGGGATGTCACCCAGACTCAGAAGACAGATGCTGTATGTTCTCCCTTATCTGTGGTTTTTAGCTCTGAATTCTTAGTTTGAGAATATAACCCAAAGTAACTGCTTAAAGCAGGGATGAAACGGGCCTGGGCGTGGTGGTAGTGATAGGTAAAGGAGCTGTAGAGAGATAGCAGGGCAGAGGGGGAGGGGGAATGAAAATAATGATGGGGGGAGCTTTAACTGGGAAGGTAGAAGGGAGGGAGGAGGGATAATTAATACTAAGGATGCTTAAGAAACCCCAGGGAATCATATGTTTACCTAAAATTACATTATAGATGTATGTGTGTATTTGCGTGCATACATACATACATACATACATACATACATACATACATATAATTTCAATAAAGTTACACCAGTAAAAGTAATAATCTCCTTTCTTCCTTCCAAAAGCTATGGAATAACAAAACCCCAATCTTGGTCATGAGAAAACTTGTTATTGGTTAGGGGAATCCAAGGCTCTGCCAAACAGCTACTGATGTTGAACTTGGCTGCTTTCCAGACTTTGAAGGTTAAGTCCATGTTGATGAAGACACCACATACTTTGGACCCAGTACTTAATGGAATTGAGATGGGACTGACCTGGAAGACTCCTCCATGAAGAATAGCTCTCACAGTCTGGAAGGCGCTGTGCAAACTGCCAAGAGAAAAGCAATCAATAGCTCTACCAGCAGTGTGGCCCCTGAACCAGCACGAACAGGAATCAGCAATTGTAGCAGCTGTGAGGCCTGTGGTATCTCCAAGAGCACAAGAATGGCATTTACGGCCTCGGGGTAACCCACAGCTGTCTAACTGGACGAAAGGCCTGCTCAATGGAAGAGAATTCATGCCGGTACTGGAAACTCAGCTAACTCCCCAGATCTGTCGAGGCTATGTGACCTACAAGAGAACATTTTCTAAGCTACTATAACTTCCGACTGTATTCTAAATGTGTATCCTTCTACCCAAGGAGAAGTGTACCTCCCTCCTTCCCTAACCCCACATCAAAGAAGCTTCTTTTTACTGAAGATGGAGACCATTACACAAAGCTGGTAAAATTATTGATTAAAATGTAGAAATCAACTGATTGTGGGGTATTTATACCCAATAGATACAACTACAACATAACCCTCTACCCAAGGCTCAGGGACTATCATGGGGGATGAAAACATTGCAAGATCCAGAAAGGAGATGTCTCCTGATGTCTGCTGTCGGTGTCTTCTCTACAGGACAGGGAAGCAGCATCCATGGAATGTCAACAATATGGGGGCCTATGCAAAATCTACAATGATGGCTCAGGTGACATGGTAGTGTGGATGGGAGAAAGAAATCCACAAAGCCTTATCCCTAGATGAACTACAAGCAGTTAATGATTGCTGAGAGGGAAAATCAATCCTCCCTAGGGATAGTCCTCTTAATTGGTTATTCAACACCAAGTGGTCAGTCCTAAAAAATCACCTTTATATGAGCAATGCTAAATGGATACATCCAGTTGAATTGATATGTATGTATGAATGTCACAATATAATTAAAATAAAAAGAAAGCAATGGGGACAATACATGCAAGTGGGATGAGGGCTTGGAGATAGGTGAGCAGACGAAGGGGCACTGGGTATGATAATGGGGCACTAAAGATGATCAATTATATAATAGGCATGTATATGCACGTGTATGCAATATCATCATGAAACTCATTATTTTTTACAGTTAACAAATGCTATTAAAATGGGGGAAAAACCCTGGACTCAGCAGGAAATATAAATCATCTCCAAGAGGGTGAGAGAAAATGACACCTTTCTCTTGTCTCCTAAACTTTCCCTCTCTTTCTGGCCTTATGATGAATTATCAATGTCCTGTTTTGGGAAGTTCTCACTCAACACAAAAAAAAGGAGATCAACACAGGACAGAACTGCCTGTGACTGGGTTTAGGGTTCAGGCCAGGGGGAGAGTGAGGTTTAGACTGTACTTCGATGGAAGATTGGGGCACATGCAGGTGAGTGCTCAGAGCTGGGCAGGAGGGTTGACCAGAAGCCTCTTTCTGAATGTGGGCTACAATGTAGGGCTCACTCTTTGATATTGGCTCAATCAGCCCCACTTACGACCAGCTCTGACTTAAGGTCACAATCTTCCTACTTTTCAATCATTCCCTTTGGTATTGACGCCTCTCCTAGCTTTACCTGGTCCCTTGTTGGAATACTTTTAGGCCTATTGAAAGCTACAGGGAGAATGTGGTGTGGTTTTGATAACTAGGATCTAGTGTGAAATTACATCTTGCAGGCTCCCCCTGCTGTGTGTTACCAACGTCATCCCACCTGCACAGGAAGACACTTTGAGCTCCACCTCCTCTAACAGGCCAGAACTGCCTCTTGCATTGTATTAAGAAACACGATGTTGCAGTGTCACAGATCTCCCAGGTAGGCAGAGGTGTGAGAAAGTGGCAGGAATGACAAGGTCTTTGTTCATTTCTTTGTGTTGTTCAGTATATTTCCTTCCCCATGGAAGGTTGACTGTAGGATACCGGTAGTCCATAATTTCTAGGCACTGCCCATCTACCCCCTCTGCTTAAGGTCGGCAGTGAATACGGCAGAGGAGTTGCACACACACACACACACACACACACACACACACACACACACACACACTGGGCTTATGCACTGTGGACTCTTGAGGTGTATAGTTAGGTGAACAGAGTTGAGAGGATGCACAATTGGGCCAACCAAGCATCAGTGAATGGCTGTATTATTGTTTTACTTGTCTGGGTTTGGCATGATCTTTATACATACCACAAATATTTAGTATAGGCATAAATTATGTCTTGATTGCCATCCTGGCCAGTGGGGATGAAATGCTGAGTGGGAGAAGCCTTGATTTTCATGGATCTTCCTGTGTGGAGACGGATGGTGAGAACAAAAGTGTGGTCAACCTAGTGCAAGAAGCAACACACCCTGGCACAATGGCAGCAGAGTGGAGGCTCCTGGGTAATTTAGGTGGATTAATGAGGGGATGCTTTCTTATAACAGTGACGTGTGAACTGAGAGTCTGAGATGTTGGGATAACCTCTTGTGCACTGTATAAAGGTTATCTTTGTCTTATTCGTATGCTGACTGCTGAACCAGCAGAGATTTGAGTACAGCCTGGATTTCGGTATTGTTCTTTCTATGAAGCATCACGTCTTGGCGTTTTGTAGGCATCTTCTCCATCACCTTCTGATTGGTTTAATAAAGAGCTGGATGGCCTATAGCAAACCAGGAGAAAATAGGTGGAACTTCTTCTGGGCAGAGAAAGGAACTCTGGGAAAGACAGAGAGGCAGGAGATTCACCAGTCAGACACAGAGGTAACTAATGGGCCATGTGGCAAGTGGGGATTAGAATAAACAGGTTAATTAAGTTAAATGAGATAATTGGGAAATAACTTAAGCTTGGACCTAAACTTTCAAAAATAAATGTAAGTCTCTGTGTTATTACTTGGGAGCCGGTGGGTGGAGACAGTCAGGGGATACTGAGAAAACTTATGAAGAGTAGACACATCAGTCAGAAGAAAGGGGCATAGGACAGCCGTGGCATTCCTAGTGGCAAAGAGAGGCTGACAGCAGGGAGCATGAGAGTTGAAAGCTTGAGGTGCAGCTCGAGAGGCATCGGGATCATGTAGAAATGTGTCCTTTGAATTCCAAATACATAGTTAGAGGTCATGGAGGAAATTGTGGTGGGAATGTTATATGACAATGGTATTTAAATTCAAAGCTGATAGAGATTTAAATGATATATTCATGCTTTAAATAATGTTGTCTTCTATAATGGTAATTACTTTTGTCTTTATAAAAATGATCTCTGTCAAGGCTAGGGAGATAGCTCAGTTTGTAAAGTGCTTTCTGTGCACTAGGTCTGAGGCTCAGAACTCAGGTAAAAAAGCCAGTGTGGTTGTGTATACTTGCAATTCCAGCTCTGGGGAGATAGAACAGATGGAGCCCTGGAGTTTGCCAGCCAGCCAGCCAGCCAGCCAGCCAGTACAGCCTGTCTAGGTAGCTCTAGGCTCTAGGCCAGTGACCTTTTCTCAGAATTATAAGGTAGACAGTTTTGAGGAAGACTGTGAAGGTTGACTTCAGTCTTCTACACACAACCACACATGTATATCTATACATACACATGGACACATATCTCCCATAGATACATACCAAGTAATAATAATGATGACTATGTCACAAATGATCCTTGTTCAGTCTATGAATGACGTGCATTAGGAAACTGCATCTGTAGAGAACAATTTCCCTTATGAATATTGACGTAAAAATACTCAATAAAATTCTGGCAAACCGAATCCAAGAGCACATCAAAACAATCATCCATCATGATCAAGTAGGCTTCATCCCAGGCATGCAGGGATGGTTTAATATACGGAAAACCATCAACGTGATCCATTATATAAACAAACTGAAAGAACAAAACCACATGATCATTTCATTAGATACTGAGAAAGCATTTGACAAAATTCAACACCCCTTCATGATAAAAGTCCTGGAAAGAATAGGAATTCAAGGCCCATACCTAAACATAGTAAAAGCCATATACAGCAAACCAGTCGCTAACATTAAACTAAATGGAGAGAAACTTGAAGCAATCCCACTAAAATCAGGGACTAGACAAGGCTGCCCACTCTCTCCCTACTTATTCAATATAGTTCTTGAAGTTCTAGCCAGAGCAATCAGACAACAAAAGGAGATCAAAGGGGATACAGATTGGAAAAGAAGAAGTCAAAATATCACTATTTGCAGATGATATGATAGTATATTTAAGTGATCCCAAAAGTTCCACCAGAAAACTACTAAAGCTGATAGACAACTTCAGCTGGGTATAAAATTAAAATTAAAAAATTAAAATTAAAATTATAAAATTAAACTTCAGTGGCTGGGTATAAAATTAACTCAAATAAATCAGTAGCCTTCCTGTACACAAAAGAGAAACAAGCCGAGAAAGAAATTAGGGAAACTACACCCTTCATAATAGACCCAAATAATATAAAGTACCTCGGTGTGACTTTAACCAAGCAAGTAAAAGATCTGTACAATAAGAACTTCAAGACACTGAAGAAAGAAATTGAAGAAGATCTCAGAAGATGGAAAGATCTCCCATGCTCATGGATTGGCAGGATTAATATAGTAAAAATTGTCATTTTACCAAAAGCGATCTACAGATTCAATGCAATCCCCATCAAAATACCAATCCAATTCTTCAAAGAGTTAGACAGAACAATTTGCAAATTCATCTGGAATAACAAAAAACCCAGGATAGCTAAAACTATCCTCAACAATAAAAGGACTACAGGGGGAATCACTATCCCTAAACTTAAGCAGTATTAGAGAGCAATAGTGATAAAAACTGCATGGTATTGGTACAGAGACAGACAGATAGACCAATGGAACAGAATTGAAGACCCAGAAATGAACCCACACACCTATGGTCACTTGATTTTTGACAAAGGAGCCAAAACCATCCAATGGAAAAAAGATAGCATTTTCAGCAAATGGTGCTGGTTCAACTGGAGGTCAACATGTAGAAGAATGCAGATCGATCCATGCTCATCACCCTGTACAAAGCTTAAGTCCAAGTGGATCAAGGACCTCCACATCAAACCAGACACACTCAAACTAATAGAAGAAAAACTAGGGAAGCATCTGGAACACATGGGCACTGGAAAAAATTTCCTAAACAAAACACCAATGGCTTACGCTCTAAGATCAAGAATCGACAAATGGGATCTCATAAAACTGCAAAGCTTCTGTAAGGCAGAGGACACTGTGGTGAGGACAAAACGGCAACCAACAGATTGGGAAAAGATCCTTACCAATCCTACAACAGATAGAGGGCTTATATCCAAAATATACAAAGAACTCAAGAAGTTAGACCGCAGGGAGAGAAATAACCCTATTAAAAATGGGGTTCAGAAGGGTTGGTGAAGCGCTCAGTGGTAGAGTGCTTGCCTAGCAAGCGCAAGGCCCTGGGTTCGGTCCCCAGCTCCGAAAAAAAAAACAACCAAAAAATGGGGTTCAGAGCTAAACAAAGAATTCACAACTGAGGAATGCCGAATGGCTGAGAAACACCTAAAGAAATGTTCAACGTCTTTAGTCATAAGGGAAATGCAAATCAAAACAACCCTGAGATTTCACCTCACACCAGTGAGAATGGCTAAGATCAAAAACTCAGGTGACAGCAAATGCTGGTGAGGATGTGGAGAAAGAGGAACACTCCTCCATTGTTGGTGGGATTGCAGACTGGTACAACCATTCTGGAAATCAGTCTGGAGGTTCCTCAGAAAATTGGACATTGAACTGCCTGAGGATCCAGCTATACCTCTCTTGGGCATATACCCAAAAGATGCCCCAACATATAAAAAAGACACGTGCACCACTATGTTCATAGCAGCCTTATTTATAATAGCCAGAAGCTGGAAAGAACCCAGATGCCCTTCAACAGAGGAATGGATACAGAAAATGTGGTACATCTACACAATGGAATATTACTCAGCTATCAAAAACAGTGCCTTTATGAAATTCATAGGCAAATGGTTGGAACTGGAAAATATCATCCTGAGTGAGGTAATCCAATCACAGAAAAACACACATGGTATACACTCATTGATAAGTGGCTATTAGCCCAAATGCTTGAACTACCCTAGATGCATAGAACACATGAAACTCAAGATGGATGATAAAAATGTGAATGCTTCATTCCTTCTTTAAAAGGGGAACAAGAATACCCTTGGCAGGGAAAAGAGAGGCAAAGATTGAAACAGAGACAGAAGGAACACCCATTCAGAGCCTGCCCCACATGTGGCCCATACATATACAGCCACCCAATTAGACAAGATGGATGAAGCAAAGAAGTGCAGGCTGACAGAAGCCGGATGTAGATCGCTCCTGAGAGACACAGCCAGAATACAGCAAATACAGAGGCGAATGCCAGCAGCAAACCACTGAACTGAGAACAGGACCCCCGTTGAAGGAATCAGAGAAAGAACTGGAAGAGCTTGAAGGGGCTCGAGACCCCATATGAACAACAATGCCAAGCAACCAGAGCTTCCAGGGACTAAGCCACTACCTAAAGACTATACATGGACTGACCCTGGGCTCCAACTGCATAGGTAGCAATGAATATCCTAGTAAGATCACCAGTGGAAGGGGAAGCCCTTGGTCCTGCCAAGACTGAACCCCCAGTGATGGTTGGGGGGAGGGCGGCAATTGGGGGAGGATGTGAAGGGGAACACCCATAAAGAAGGGGATGGGGAGGGGTTAGGGGGATGTTGGCCCGGAAACCGGGAAAGGGAATAACACTTGAAATGTAGATAAGAAATACTCAAGTTAATAAAAAAAATTAAAAGAAAAACATAAAACATCTTAGGTCCAGAACATCTTATTTTTTTTTAACCTTTTTTTTTTTTTACTTTTTTTTTTTTATTAACTTGAGTATTTCTTATATACATTTCAAGTGTTATTCCCTTTCCCGGTTTCCGGGCAAACATCCCCCTCCCCCCTCCCCTTCCGTATGGGTGTTCCCCTCCCCACCCTACCCCCATTGCCGCCCTCTCCCCAACAGTCTAGTTCACTGGGGGTTCAGTCTTAGCAGGACCCATGGCTTCCCCTTCCACTGGTGCTCTTACTAGGATATTCATTGCTACCTATGAGGTCAAAGTCCAAGGTCAGTCCATGTATAGTCTTTAGGTAGTGGCTTAGTCCCTGGAAGCTCTGGTTGCTTGGTATTGTTGTACATATGGGGTCTCGAGCCCCTTCAAGCTCTTCCAGTTCTTTCTCTGATTCCTTCAACGGGGGTCCTATTCTCAGTTCAGTGGTTTGCTGCTGGCATTCGCCTCTGTATTTGCTGTATTCTGGCTGTGTCTCTCAGGAGCGATCTACATCGGCTCCTGTCGGCCTGCACTTCTTTGCTTCATCCATCTTGTCTAATTGGGTGGCTGTATATGTATGGGCCACATGTGGGGCAGGCTCTGAAGGTGTTCCTTCAGTCTCTGTTTTAATCTTTGCCCTAGAACATCTTCTTAAATCTTAAACAACTTAAACTTATAGTACAACTATGACTACCTAGTCTTCAACTTCATCAAAGACTGGAGAAGGAGTAAATATTACCTGAGTATGTAGGAAGTTCAGGGACACAGCTTTCAAAAATTATAGAAATGACAAAAACAGCTGACAGTCCCCAATATTCTATAAAATATTGGAACATCATTTCCAATCTTCTGGTCCAGAATATCTGACAGACTTTTGTGAAACAGGATTATGAAGGACTTTCTTACCCTGACTTGGCAGAGCTTGGCAGTTGACTTCTCTGTGTCCATTTGTCTTTTCTGGACAACATTCTGTCAGCAGGTGAAGTTAGGGCATTTTCTTTGCCTGGTGGCTAGCTTGCCACAAATAAAGCCATCTCCAAATGGAGGTCCTTTGATACTCATCATCTTCTTCCAAGTTGAATGGGGTACTGCCAGGGGCTGACATATCTCCATGTTGAAAAAGATCTGAAATTAATAAAAAACATGTTTAAACGTTATAGTCTGTGAGTCTCTGAGGCTTTTGAAGGTCATTTATTTATAACATATCTGAACAAGCAAACATTGTGTTTCTAGCTATTATCTGTTCAATCCAAGATGCATATTTCTATGATAATCCTGACTAGTATCTGACATGACCATGAGTTTGATTGACTGATCATTAATTTGTATTTCTTAATCATCCCTAATAGTTTGCAATAGCAGCTATTAAAGAGACTTGAATTAAACCTTGCATGTTCAAATAAGCTGCAAGACACAACTATATTAGAATTAAAACATACATATATTATATTGTAACATAAATTGACCTTAAATTTGTATCACTATACAAGGATTTGTACCAATGAAAACCTTAAATTTGTATCAATATTCAACATTTTGCACCAATGTATCAAAATAACCTTACTTGAAAATGGCAATAATTCTAAGCTCAACAGTAGATTTAATAATCTACTTTCTATTCTATTATTTCTATAGGACAATTCTACATTCCCCTCTTTTTCTTCACCCCCCCCTTATCTAAGAAAGAAAGGATAGAGAAAAGGAAAGGAAAGATAGAAATTCTCGAGTCTAAGTTTCTTATTTTGTTTCCTCCATGTCCAAGACAATAATTGTTTGTAACCATCTCCTTAAATGACAACATGTCTATAATTTATAAAATAATCAAAACCATTCACCCCAACTTAGTGGATTGGGAAGGCAGTCTTCTTATAATTGCTTCCTGCTGATTTTGGACATAGAATTACTTTTTGGGGATTAGAAAAAAGTAAAATTAAAGGAGAACAAAGTGGGATAAACAAATCCACATAGAAGAGATAAAGAAATAAAATTGATCTAAATGTTTTCAAGGGTTCATATATGCTGATAAAATTCAGGGTTCAATTGAAGTTGTGACTGGACCAGTCTATAAGGCTGGGGTCAGCAGCCCTTCCTGAAGCTGTTCTGGAAGCAAGTCTCTCAAGAAAACAGTATCAGAGCAGTCTGAGGTAGGATCAGATGTCCTAGCATCCTTGAGCATGGATCTTGTCACGGCTGCTTTTTTTAGCCTTCCATTCTGTAACATACAAACTTTTACAAGCAGCATATAGCTCTATAGAGACATCTATATGGGATGTTCTGTGTGCACAAATCAAGTAAAGATTTTCTGCTTTCTGTCTGAGCAGGTGAAAAGACAGCTGTCTTTAGAAGTTAGTTTGATCATTTAACAAACTGCAATATAAAACTTCATTCATGCCATATGAAAGGATGGCTTGCAGTAATAAGTTATGAGAACTCTGCAGCCAAGAAGATTTATTGGCTGTGCAAGCTGGAGTTTTGGCTGGAGACATTTTTTGTGTCAGCCAGTCTCAGAGCTGCTTCCAAGTAGCAGGATCACCTATATAGGTTACCTGTATTGATCTTGATTTGTTTCTTCTTGTCTGTAGCCAAGATCTGAGGGAATCTTCCTCTGACAAATCTAATTTTTTTTTTTATTTTGGATGGAATCCAAATCCTTTTCTCCTTTTCTGGTGACAAAAACAAAAGGCTCGTCTTCCAACATAGCACATACCTTTTGCCCAGAAGTTTGAAGTCATTAAAAGTATAGAGTTATTCGATCTAGCAGCCCCCTTTCTATCCAGGTCTGCTCCATTTTGACCTCTCTAAAGCAGAGTGTATGTAATACCACCATTACCATTGAACATAAAACCATTCCATTTTGATAATTTAAAACAAGATTGTCTGGAGTCTAGATACTCTCCTCTACAATGACATATATTTATCATTATTTATCGAGACAGGGTTTCTCTGTGTTGCCCAGGCTGGCGTGGATTTGCTTTGTAGATTAGGCTGGCCTTGAACTCCCAAGGAAACTATCTGCTTCTGCCTTCGTTTCTCAAGTATTGGGATCTAAGACATGAGTTTGTTTATTTGGTATCTATGAACCCTTGCAAACATTTGTATCAATTTTTATTTCTTTATCCCTCTTTGGAGATTGCTATCTATGTGGATTTATTTATCCCACCTTGTTCTCCTTTAATTATATATTGTTCTCTGTATTTGATTTTATTTAAGTCCCTTTCTGTCTTAGTGCATAAGCAAACTCTCAAGCAACATTGTATTTGCTCAGAGGCCTTGGCCTGGGTTATGTGTCATGTGCTAGGCTGTGTAGGCTTATATTTTTTAAATAAGGATTCTTAAGTTCTTTAGCCCCCCCACCCCCTTCTAGCTTACCACCCACCAGAAGTAGTAGAAAGGAAAGGTTTATAGGGCAAAGGGGGATGTGGACGTGTTTAGAGATGGTTCTTTTGGGTGATTTCAATCTTCGTTGTCATGATGTCAGCAGTTCAGGTCACACAAATTAGCAGCGGTGGCTCGAGCCACTTGCAACCAGCATTCATGAATCAGCAGCGGCAGTTTGATCCAGAAGTCATAAGGCTCTGCCCATTGGCTTGAGTCTATGGAAGTGGCAAGAAGCTGCCTGAATCTCACAAGAAGTTCTTTGCTGTGCTTCTCTCTATGAAGTCACAACTAACGGTGATAACTGAAGAAGGCAAGGTGAACCAAATGCCACAGGGTGATCAGCAAAGACCAACATCATCAAAGCCCAAGGAAGACCAGCAAAGAGTGGCAAGGGGAACCAATGCCACAGGGTGGTCAGCGAAGACCAGCATCAATAAAACCCAAAGAAGACCAGCAAAGAGTGGCAAGGTGAACCAATGGCATATAGCATGGTCTACTATCTGTTGGGTTATACTTATATCATTTCCAAACATGTTTCCTCTCAAGTGTCCACTCTCTAGCAGAACATCACATGTCCTTTTTACCAGTCAGCTTTCAGAAAAACACCACATGTCTACTCTCAGCAAAACATTCTCCCACGTATCTACTTCAGCAAAAATATTCTCTCATAAGATAGTTTCCAGAAAAACATCACATGGTATAACCGAGTCTCCAAAGAAACTAGAAATTTCCATGCTATTTTTAACTAGACCATCATTGTCTGTCAGTGTATCCAGTTGAATACTCTGATGGCAAAGTTACATTTCAATTGGCGCTAATTTCTTGTCCTCTCAAATTTAAAACAGTATCACATTGTCTCTATGACCTGTGTGTTTATTTGGTCTATTTATCTTCTCTGAGAAAAGGCATTTGTATTCTGCATTGCCAAGCTGATAATTAATATGCAAAACATCTAATGAGCTTAACAGTACTACTCTTTAGATGTTTCTCTTGTCCAATGGTCTCTGGGTTCCTTAGTTGGACACTTGCTTTTCCTGGAAGGATAAAAGCAAACAACCCTGTCCCAACCCTAACTCTGGGTCCTCACATTGACTAGCAGAATACATCTTTCCTAGGGCAAAATACCCCTGGGATATAAGGGCAAATGCCTTTGTTTTTGGGAGCCCCATGCTCCCAGAAATCAGTCTCAGACTCAAAATATATTTACAGATACCTCGGCTATATAGCTAGGCTCTTCTCCGACTAGATCATAACTTCAAATAACCCATTTAGATTCTGATCCTTGTAGGCCTTGGAATGCTGTTGTAGGCAACAAGGGAGTGAACACAGCAGAGAAGGCTTCAGTGTTTATGGACAGCCAAGCAAATAAGTGAACAAGATGGCTTAGCTAACGATGAATCAGAATAAGAACCCCACAGGCCAAGATAAGGTGGAAGCAGTGTCTTGAGAGTCACAGGTAGAGTGTGGGAGCCAGGAGTCAAGAAAAGCAAAGGCTGTGAGGTCAGAGATCGCATGGCTGCTGGAGGGGAGAGAAACTGTGGTAAAGAGTCTGGGCTTCATTACAGATGTTTTAGGAAGATCAAGGCAGAGCCATGTGCATGTCCAGGCAGGAGCTGGCAGCAACTTTGAGAGGCAGACAAATGCACAGATTTGAAAGATATATGCAATCTGAGGAGGCTCCTGATGTTGGCTGTGGAGAGGGATTTGGATGTCATGGATGGATCACATGTTTCTGAGTTGTATACCTAGCTGGACGGTGACAGGTACCGGTTAGTGACTTGGGGTCGGAGGTCGTATCTAGAATACCGCAGGTTGGAGATGCTCTTAGGTGTCCAGGAGGAGTCCTGTGGAGAGGAGTGAGGGCATTGGTCTGTGTGGGATGGCACCTAGAAGATGCAAAAGAGAAATGCAGTTAGGCACAAGACTGAGGAGAACCTGGTAAGGGCATGGAAGAGGGACTGCTGGGGAGGGTCTGGAACTGGGGAGTGCTTTGTTAGGTTAGGTGTTTTTTTTAATGTTCCCTGGGTTGAACAAAGACCAGAGCAGACAGACTTGCAGAAGGATCTTCCCTGGGGTTACCAGAAGGGACAGAAAACGGGAGTTCCTCAGACCTGAGGAACAAGCTTGTGCTCAGCTTTGTTCCTTCTCTTGTTGGGATGGCAGCTGCTCCTTTAAACTGTGGCCACAAAGACCCCTGAGGCCTGGAGAGGGCAGATGGGAAAGGGAAATGGCAGAGAGCCCAATGTTCTTGTTGAGATTCACTCCTGTTTTTGAATAAATGCTATATGATTAATATACACCCTAGTTAAATTTCAGAGTCCTGAAAAGTTACCAATTTCCTCATCATTATTATGTGAGAGGATTTTCAGAGGTCCGTTTGTACTCTGTGGCATTGCTAATGTCAACCCATTCTGTTATTTTTAGTCTTAATTGCTTTTTGTGGTGCTTGGGATTGAGTCTTTGGTCCCACACACCAGTCAGTCCTCCCTGCAACTGCAGCTGTGGGCATGGATAAAGTCCGGGTGAGTGAATTGTGTATTGTTGTCATGGGTGCAGCTCTCTCAAGGACACCCACGGGAATAGCAAAGCCTTTTCCGACTCAGACTCAGGGAGTAGGCAGAGCTTCCCTTTAGACCAGCTAGAGTAGATTTTGACAGTGTGTGAAAGAAACTATCAACCACAGCGCCCCCTGCAGGATGACTGCAACCGGAGTCTGCTCTACAATAGAGACCTCACACCGAAACTAGCTAAGCTGTCTCCTTGTGTCATACATAATATGCTCTGAGTTTCCAGGCTGCCCAATGCCCCCCGCCAGAGCAAGCACAGCCCACTGGGTCCAAGTTTTTCTGTATGTATGCCTCTCACTTCTTCAGTGTCTCTTGCTTCTTTACTCCAGTGTCACCTAAGGTGGGTTTGCAGGACCACAGTGTGCAGGATGTGGCCCTCGGCTCGACCTAATGGAGGTATTTTCTCATTTGAGTTTTCTTCCTTTCAGATGACTGGCTTAGGTCAAGGTGACATAAAACTAGCTAGCACATACATGTGGAAATGTGTGTGTGTATGTGTGTGTGTGTGTGTGTGTGTGTGCACACGCTTGAGCAACTGCAGATACTGTACACGCTGACCTTTAGAAAGGGCCCAAGAAAGCGGTAACATTTCCCTTTGTGGAGAGAAATGGCCCAGGGGCAGGGCTGCTTAACAACTGCTTGAATCATTTTCCTCGTTTGTTTTTCCCCTCTTGAACTTTGCATCTTTCATACACATTATGATTTACACTAACACAAACTGAATAGCAGCATTAAATACATGTTGGGAGTGATGGGGGACTTGCATGAATTATGGGAAAAACTATTGGTAGAGAGGCAAAGATAGAGATGTTTCCTAGGATACCATGTGTCAGGTCTCAGGGGAGAGGGGGACTCCTGAAGAGAGCATACCTGTCACAAGAAAGGGACAGAAGCAGGAAGCAAACGCACACAATGGTTTTCTGAGGTGGAAAATCACCATAAGAGGGGAGTGGTGCGAACCCTGATGATACTCAGTGCCGTGGGGAAGTTTTCATAGTTGGAGTACAAGAAATAAAATCAGTCTGTGATCCTGGGACTTGGAAGGCGGAGGCAGGAGGATCTCAAGTTCAAGGCCAGTCTAAGGAAAAAAGATCAGTGTTGACTTGCTTCGCTCCCCCATTGAAGAGGCGGGGTAAATGTTGCCATAGCATCCTTGGGAAGGTGAGCAGGCAGCATGGATCTGAGAGAATGTAAAAGACAGACTCCAAGCAAAAGAGCTCCTGACCAAGTGTGGAAGTGCTGCAGTCCCTGCTTCTCCTGTGGAGATCTACAAAGCCCATTAGTTAAGGTTTTTATAAAAAATGTTTATCTTTATGTTTGGGTTAGTTTATGTCAAGCTGACACATGTTAAAGGCCTCTGAGGGGAGGGAACTTCGATTAAGAAGATGACTCCGTAAGATCTGCTGTAGGCAGACCTGTGGGACATTTTCTTAATTAGTGATTATTGGGGGAGTGGGGAGGGTCCAGCCCACTGTGGGTGGTGCCAGACCTGGGCTGGTGGTCCTGGGTTCTATAAGAAAGCAGGCTGAGCAAGCCATGAGGAGCAAGCCAGTAAGCAGCACCCCCCATGGCCTTTGTATCAGTTCTTGTCTTCAGGTTCCTGCTCTGCTTTCGTTCCTGCCAAAACTGCTTTTGGTGATGAACTTGCTTTGGTCCTGGTGTTTCATCACAACAATAACAGCCCAAACTAAGACATTGTTACTTATATTTTCCACTAACAAAGTTTATGTCTGTATTAATTTTTATACAGTTTTCCAGTTCTTCCAGCTTCTGGCTATTATAAATAAGGCTGCTATGAACATAGTGGGGCATGTGTCCTTGTTATATGTTGGAACATCTTTTGGATATATGCCCAGGAGTGGTGAAGAGATGGGGATGATATATAGAGGGTCAGGAATTTGAACAGAGATGTGTAGCAATGGGAAATGGGGAACTGGGGGTAGCCACCAGCAAGTCCCAGATGCCAGGAAAGCAAGAAGCTCCCAGGACCCAGCAGAGATAAGATTAGCTGAAATGCCCAACAAAGGGAGAACCTGTAGAGACCATACCCAGAGGTTAGGCAAGGCCCCTGATTGGGAGATGGGGCCTCCCACTCAACTCCAAATTTTTAACCCAGAATGGCTTCTGTCTAAAGGAAATACAGGGATAAAGTGTGGAGCAGAGACTGAAGGACAGGCCATCTAGAGACTGTCCCATCTGGTGATCCATTCCATATACAGACACCAAACCCAGACACTATTGCAGATGTCAAGAAGTGCATGCTGGCAGGAGCCTGATATAGCTGTCTCCTGAGAGGCTCTGCCACAGTCTGAGAAATACAGAGGCAGATGATCACAGCCAACCATTGGACTGAGCACAGGGACCCCAATGAAGGAGTTAGAGAAAGGATTAAAGGAGCTGAAGGGGTTTGAACCCCACAGGAAGAACAACAATACAACCAATCAGATACCCCAGAGCTCCCAGGGACTAAACCACCAACCAAAGAGTACACGTGGAGGGACCCATGACTCCAGCTGCTTATGTAGCAGAGGATGGCATTGTCTGGCATCGATGGGAGGAGAGGCCCTTGGTCCTGTGAAGACTCAATTCCCCAGTGTAGGGACTGCCAGGGTGGTGAGGTGGGAGTGGGTGGGTGGGAGGGGAGGGGAGCACCTTCATAGAAACAGGGGAAGAGGGGGATGAAATAGGGAGGTTCCAGAGGGGAAACCAGGAAAGGGGATAGCATTTGAAATGTAAATACATAAAATATCCAATTACAAAAAAAGCAATGTTGCCAGTATGAACTTAGTACTACATCAGTACAGGAGGTTTATTTAGAGAGGGAATGAGCCAAGACAGAGCATCATACCAGGACTCAGGATCTCCAGGAGTTCCCTTTTATAGTTACATCATCTTTAGTTTTTCAGCTTTTGGTGTCATGGTTCCATCATCTGAAAACTGGTCAGATTTTCAATTTTCTTAGTCTGTTAGAGAACTAAGTACTGCAAACCATAAGACATGAATCTCAAAGGGACAATAAAAATGTATGTATTTGGATTGACCCTGGACTCTGACCTCATAGGTAGCAATGCATATCCTAGTAAGAGCACCAGTGGAAGGGGAAGCCCTGGGTCCTGCCAAGACTGAACCCCCAGTGAACTAGACTGGTGGGGGGAGGGCGGCAATGGGGGGAGGGTTGGGAGGGGAACACCCATAAGGAAGGGGAGGGGGGAGGGGGATGTTTGCCCGGATACCGGGAAAGGGAATAACACTTGAAATGTATATAAGAAATACTCAAGTTAATAAAAAAAATATTAAAAAAAATGTATGTATTACCCCAGTTTGCATTCTCTAAGAACGAGAGACCTTGAGATAAAGGCTTAAGCACAAGTGGTTTATTTGCATGCTATTAAGAACAGGAAAGAGACAGGGTGCCAGGGTGGGGGGTGGGGCGTGGGGCGTGGGGCGTGGGGCGTGGGGGACAGTCAACAAGAGCATTTCCCAGGAGTCATGGAGGTTGCAGGGAAGCTCCCTGGAGTACTCTGGGATTTGGTGGAGGGCACACACCTCAGAATTTCCTTCCTGTGGGGTGGGGGTAGTGGAGTATCTACACACCACTGCTGTGCACCCTCCTGCAGTGGGAGTTAACCTTCTGTCCTTTCCAGTCGGACTCTACTCAAGCATAGACAGCTCGAGCACGTGACAGGACAGTCCCATGGATAGAGCGGCAGGTGGGGGAGATTGGAAGTATGGAAAGGGTGGTCCTGTGTGTACACAGAGGTAGAAGCAATTCTTATACTCACCTTTCCAGGTCCAGTACAATCATTTTAATAATAATTATCAACAAAATTAATGTTTGGGTAGAGATGCTTTGGCATTTAACACAATCCCTTTTCTAATCACTCTCACAAGTTCTATGTTGGAGACCCACCTTGGATCGATCCAGCCCAGGCTCCATCATGATCGACCTCTATGGCTGAGCTGTTGGTCTCTGCTTCCCTTTTCCACCTTCCGGTGAAGGAGCAGAAGCACATACATGCTGGGAAGGGATTAAAGTCAGGGTGAGGCGTGGGTTACCTCTCATATATGTCTCCATTTAGATCCAGAAGTTTCATTTCTGAGCCAGATTCATCCTGATCAGTTTCATCCTCAGGAGAACAGTGTGTGAGGGGGGCCTGCATAAATAAAACCCATCCACTTAAAGATTAAAACGCCACCCCCCCTCCGTTTTTCCTCCAGCGAAATGGTTATTAGTGGGACTGTCCGCATGGAGAAATGTAACTGGCTTTAAGGGCTACTTTAAAGCGGCCCTCTTCTTTCAGAACCTTTCCCCCTAGAGGCCAGCCCCTCCAGCATGGCCCCATCTGCGGATGCTGTCCCATGTAGCAGGGTACAGCTCCTGCATCATTTGCTGGTTTGGCTTCCCTCTAACTCACATGGAGGACTTCCAAGGTTGCTTTTTAGCTGGACAGATGGACTTCCCATCAGAAGAGAGCCTCTGGCCTAAACTAGCCGTGAGTGAGGACTGAGTGACAGAGAAGGGATGTCCTATAAGAATTTGTCTTCCATTCCTGCTGGTGTTTTAAGGCGGTACTTGCTCCTGGGAAACAACTAAGGTTCTTGATTTCCACCCCCCCCCCCCATTATTAGGGTTTTCTGGTTCACAGGAGGTAAAAGCCCCAGGAAAAGTCAAAACAGTGCCTAGAACAATCCATTGCATGTTCTCAAAAACGCCAGTGATCTGCCTCTGGCTTTATTTTTTGATAATATAAAACAGTGCTTTCTGCATTTTTCCCACTCAATTGAGTGACTTTTTGATGGATTTGACTGGTTGTTTTGGCATCGCCTAGGCACAAACTCAGAACTGGGGCTCCACAGAGGCGGCAAAATCAGACATGAATAATAATCACAATAAACCTTCACAGCGTTCAAGTTCCCAAAGAACTTTTCCTACATCTACCTTATTTTATCCTAATGTAACCTGCGGCAGTGAAGGCGCCATGGCTCTCCTTGCTGTACTGGAGGGTGAAAGGCCCTGAATGGGCATTGGCTTATCACTGACCCTGACCTTATCACAAACACACACACACACACACACACACACACACACACACACACACATTCACACACACACACACATTCACACACACAACCCCCACACATGACAGTGAAAACTATTACTGACCATATTAATGACCACCACAGTGACCATATTGATGATCAGTCAAAGTGGAAATACAGGTGACCACCGGAGTGACCACCAGAGTGATGGCTATCCACCACACTGACCACCACAGTGACCACAGTGACTGTACATCACAGGGAACACTACAACTGGTCACCACAGTGATTATTATGACTGACCATTGCAGTGACCACTACAACTATCACAGTGAGCGTTGCAACTGACTAACATAGTGACCACTATGATTGACCATCACAGTAGATACTGAGTGACCACTGACTGACTATTACAGTGACCACAAGTGACCACTTAGAGTGACTATGATGACCACTCTGACTGCCAGTAAGTGTACACTAAAACTGACCATGACACTGACCACGATGGCTGAGCACTACAGTGGACACCACAACTGACCACCACAGTAACCACTAGAGTGACCGTTCTGGATGGCCACATAAATTATTACCACAGTGTCCACTATGACTGACAATCACAGTGGACACTACAGCTGATCGTGACAGTCACTGTAACATTGTTCATTGTGGTGCTCATTGATGTGGTCAGCTGTTGTAGTCACTTCTGTGGTTACCGTGGTAGTCAGTTGCAGTGTCCACCGTGATGGTCAGTCATAGGGATCCCTATGGTGGTCATCGATGTGGTGTGGTCACTGTGGTGAAAACTGATGTGGTCACCCATTGTGGTCAGTGTGGTGATCCTGCGGTGATCAGTTGCAGTATTCACTCTTATGGTCAGGCATGGTGGTCTAGTATGGTGGTCATTTGTAATGTTCACCATGATGGCCAGTCATACCGGTTACTGTGGTGGTTACTTTTAGTGTCACTGTGATGTTCAGGGACATTGTTCACTATGGTGGTCATTGATATAGTCAACCATACTGGTCACCAACATACACACAAAGACACACACAGACACATACACACAGTCACATAACCCATGCATATACAGAACCTCACTCCCACAAACACATACAGAAACAGGGGAGAGAGAGAGAGAGAGAGAGAGAGAGAGAGAGAGAGAGAGAGAGAGAGAGAGAGAGAGAGAGAGAGTTGGTGAGGAGAACTCCATGGCTGAAAGTGAAAGCTAGGGCATAAATGGACCCAGGGCTGACCAGCAGGGCTTCAGAGAAGCAGGTTCTCTGAAGGGAGAGTGCCCTAGTTAGTGAGTGAAGGCCACCAGGAGATCCCAATCTACTGTGCCATGCCACCCTTAGAGGCCTCCCCCTGTCTTAAGTTTGCTTTCTGTCACTGTGACGAAACCCATGACCAAGAACAACTTGAGTTTATTTGGCTTACACATTCCCATTTAGGACTAGGAAGGGAAGTCAGGGTTAAACTAAAGGCAGGGATCTGCAGGCATAAATTGAAGCAGAGACCATGGAGGGGTGCTGCTTATTGGCTTGCTCAGCCTGCTTTCTTATAGAACCCAGGACCTCCTAAGTTGGCATCACCCACAATGAGCTGGGCCCTCCTACATCAGTTATTAAGAGAAAACACCCCACAGACTTGCCTAAAGGCTAATCTGGTGGTAGCATTTTCTCTTTGGAGCTCATGTCAATTGACTAAAAACCTAACCAGAATACTTTCCATTCTTTTCCCCACTTCCCCACAGCAAAGGGGCAGTCACTCATCACTGTCCAACAAGATGCTCACGGAGTTTTACGTCATGATAGAGGATCATGATTATGTAACTAACCAAATGACTGTTTCTCCCAAACATAATCACAAAAATGCCCGTGAATTATTTTTTTGTCATGGTTGCCTTGTACAGCAGCTCACTAGCAAGCTGTATTCACTGGATTTCCCTCTCCTACACTAGCCTTACCTGGCTGTTGGAGACAACCACACATTTGTAGGGATTCCACCATAGATGGGCCCAAGCCCCGTTAGTGCCTTCTATTTCTTTGGGGCTTCCTTCCCTCTCCTCTCCCTCCTATGCTGTGGTCACATGCTCATTGTGGCTCTCCCCTGTCTTCATGGTCTCCACTATTCTTATTACCCAAACCTAGGCAACTGACACAGTATCTCTCCCTCTAGACTCTGAGACCTGGAGGAAGAGGAGGAATGGAACGGACCGTTCATGGGGGATTCTTGTCCTCTGAGGCAGATTTTGGTGAAGTGCTGAGTCTATCTGGAAGCTTCTGAATTAACCAGAAGAGAAAAGGGCCGGGGTTTGTGACGATTACACTGAATTGACTCTCTTTTTAAAAACTTATTACTTATTGTTATTCACAGATCTTGGCTCTGGTCTCTAGATGATCACGGCAGACAAAGAGTTCCCACTTTCTCAGAGGGCATGGTGGTTTGAATAATGCCCTCCATAAACTCATATATTTGAATGCTGACTCCTCATCGAGTGGCATTAGTGAACGGATTAGGAGGTGTGGTTTGTTGGAGGAAGTGTGTCAGCATCACTGGGATGGATTTTGAGATTTCAAAAGCCTACCCCAGGCTCAGCATCCTTTTCTCTGTGTGCCTATGAATCAGGATGTAGAGCTCTCAGCTGCTTCTTCAGCACCCTGTCCTACTGTGTGCTACCATGATCCCTACCATGGTGATGGAGTAATCTTTAATTTTTAAAAGTGTAAGCCAGGCCCCTGATTAAATATTTCTTCTGTAAGAGTTGCCTTGGCTATGGTGTCTCTTCACAGCAATGGGACAGTAACTAAGAAAGGGCCATCACATGGATGTGATGCTGTGCAGCGGTGGGGTACAATAAAGACGAGACAGATGCGACAGAGCTCAGTGTTACTCCTGGTGGGGCCACCTCCCCTGGAGACAGACATCCTTGCTTTGGTCTCAGCTCCCAGACTGCAGGTGCCCTTCCCCTCTCCCATACATTGAGATATAAGCAGTCAGCATGGGTCAGCCCTGAATTCACAGCTGGGAAACTGGGCGCTGACAACAGTGAGCTCTGGCTACTGTACTTGATACAGGGTATAGGCTCCAGGTTGCTCCTGATGTGATCTGTTCCTCTGGGGACCATCGTAGCTCTGTCCCCTTTAACCTGACCCTTCTCTGGTCACCCTGTGAAGGGCCACTGCCCCTGCTCCACAGTGCCAACTATGAATCACATTTGATTTTACGGCATTTTTCTTTCAGTGAAAAACACATAGTTTGCCTCTTTTAGGCTAAGCCCCTGACTGAACTGGAAGTGACTGGAAAGGACGTCCTGTCCGTATGGCCGACTGCCCCTCCTGCTCCTGTTTTCTTTTCCTTGGTCACGGTTCAGATTTAGAGGGAGTAAACTGTGGGCACTTTGTCTGGATGGCTGCTGGGATCCAGATTCCAGCAGAGTCCTCTGGCCCTGGAGTCCAGACCAGGCCTGAGTGAGCCTCCAGATTAAGAAGGGACGGAAAGACCCACATCACCTTCATCTGCTGGTGTGGGCTGAGTCCACTGGACTCAGAGGAGTTTAGCAGTAGTGCCAGAATAAGAAGACAGGGCAGTGTGTGTGTGTGTGTGTGTGTGTGTGTGTGTGTGTGTGTGTGTCTGCATGCATGTGTGGTGTATGTGTGTGCATGTGGCTGTATGTGTACATGTGTGCATGTGTGCATGTGTATGTGCATGTGTATGCATGTGTATGCATGTGTGTGTGTGTCTGCATGCATGTGTGGTGTATGTGTGTGCATGTGGCTGTATGTGTGCATGTGTGCATGTGTGCATGTGTGTATGCTTGTGTGTGCATGTGTGTGTGCATGTGTATGCATGTGTATGCGTGTGTGTGCCTGTGTGTGTGTGTGCCTGTGTGTGTATACAGTGGCTTTGCACATCCTAGAGCTGGGTCTCATGCAGAAGAGGGAAGACTTGGTTGGTGTGACAATGCACTAAAGGCAGCAGTGGGTTGATATGAAAGTCACTTTGGAGACTTGAGAATCTTTGAGCAGGGATAGGATGTTCTGAGTGCATAGAGGGGCAAGCACCAGAAACATGCGCAACCTACTACCAAGGGACCCTGCTTTTACCCAAAGGCTTGACAGGCCTGGGGAGAGTGAGTTGTAGAAGAGAGGCAGGAGGGAATTCAGGTAGACATGTGTGTACCTGGCATGGTTTCAGGAATTCCTACATGCCTCATTTTATTTTACTGAGAGCCTGTTAGCTTATTCATTTGATGTTTCAACAAACATTTACTAAGCAAAAGACCATGCTGGAGCATGCCTGTAATTTCAGCACTTGGGAGTCTAAGGCAGGAGGGTGGAGAATTTGAGGCCAGCCTGGGCTGCTATAATGAGACTCTGTTTCAAAAACACACAAACCACACTAAAAACACATTTCCTGAGAGTCTCTCTCATTTATTTGACATGTTTCTAGACTCCAGGTATAGAAGTCAATAGAAGTCAAATGACAAACATCTCTCATCCAAGAATTTATAGTTCAGAGGGAGGCATATGTGGGCCATGTTGGATGAGTGGTCACGGCCTCCTGGAAGAGGAAGCCTTTAAGTTGTATCTGAAGAGTTTAATCAAGAAGTAAGACAAGAAATGCTTAGTGTCAGTGGAGTACAAAGAATGTGTGTATATGCCAGAGATTTAAAACTATGGTATTTTCCAGAAAGTGTCACTGGTTTCGGGGTCTTGAGGCAGGCTCAGAGGAATGAGGCAGGGTCAGGGAGTCCTGAGGAGGCTCAGGGGCTTTGGGGGGGGGTCTGATCATGATGGGAGCTTGTAATAGTAATTTGTTTATCTATCATCTGTCTGTCAGGTGTGACAAGATTATATTCTTAATATTCTGCCCTGACATCAGTGTTTGAAGGGTCACATTGGCCTTGGAGAGTCCTGTGACTGTGCTGAGGGAAGGGTGACCAGCTCTGGAGTGGGACATGGCTTCAGAGATGTAGAAGAGCAGGTTATGGAATAGAGGAGACATGATCGTGGGGAGGGTGGCGCTGTGGTGATTTGAATAAGAATGTCTCCTAGAGGCTCATATATTTGAATGCTTAATCATCAGGGAGTGGCACTACTTGAGAAGGATTAGGAGGTGTGGTCCTGTTGGAGTGGGTGTGGCCTTGTTGGAGAAAGTGTGTCATTTGGGGTAGGGCTTTGGGGTTTCGAAAGCCCAAGCCTGGTCCAGTGACTCTCTCTTCCTGTGCCTGATGTAGAACTCTCAGCTCCTTCCCCAGCACCATGTCTGCCTGTGTGCCACCATGCTCCCTGCCATGATGCTTATGGACTGACTACACCTTTGAAATTGTAAGCAAATCCCAATCAAATGCTTTCCTTCATAAGAGTTGCTGTGATTTTGATGATGTGTCATCACAGTAATAGGACACTGATTATATATAGGGATCACATTCACATCTTTTAGAATACAGTTGGCTTGTGAGCCATGCTGTGGGTGGGAGGCATTACCGGAGAGGGTTGCAAACATGGCAACTGTTCACATGACCTAGCAGGGAGGACAGTGAGTGAAGAGTGGCCAGTATGGTGCCTGTGGCCACAGGTGGAGCAAGGGGCCCTCCTGAAGGGATGGTATCTGGTACATCTATCTAAGGAGATCAGGGGTGCCCGATTTTGGTGGGGAGGAATTGAAGCAGAGGAAAGAAAGCAGGACTTGGCACTTTTCCTCCTTTCAAAAATGGCAGGGCCTCTGAGGGGGCCTTGCTGGCTGACGGCCAGCACACTCTATGAAGCACACGCTACATCAGAACAGCAGGGCTGCAGTTTTAGTGAGCTGAGTCCTGGGAAACTTCCATATGTGATGTCCACGGCTGCTGACCAGAAAATAGAGGCGTCTCTTACCACAGGGCTCTGGAGTGGAAATTCAGGCTCAGTTCTCTCAATCTGTCTACAGTCACGAAGCCCTGGCAGGAATCATGGGAACAGTCGACTTCCCCTCTCTTTCCTTCTCCCCTTTCCTTGTCTTCTTATTCTGCCCCCACTCTTCTCAGCTAAAGCACTACACAATTTGAATCAACGGGTCTTTGGGAAGATAAAAATGCGTACACATAGTATTCAAACAACTCATGAAGGTGTAGTGACTCCTGACCCCGTGACCCTGCCCACACCCCCGTGCTGAGCTAGACTCTTACATATTTATCCTTACATCTTCTATGTCTGTCAAACAATTTTATGGGGGATGGAGAGATGGCTCAGCAGTTAGAAACACTTGCAAAGGGTCTGAGTTCAATTCCAGCACCCAAGTCAGGCTGCTAACAATCCCAGAGAATCTGTCCTCTTCAGACACCTGCGTGCACATATATGCACGCATGTGCACACACATCTTTTAAAAAAATCCAACTTTATATAAATGTTAGCACAGTGTACTTTCTTTTCCTTCAAATACTTAGCTACCAACCACTTCATCTTGTTACTAAAAAATCTGTCTCCTTTACACAGCTATACAGGATTACTATGTGCAACTCATAATTTAATTAAACAGTTCCCTGTAACCAGGAATCTAGAACGTTTCTATGTAAACAATATTGCTAAGATACTCTTGCACACATAAAGTTAGCTAGGGGCTCATTTTGGCTACATGTGATTGAAATACACACAAATAAAACTGAGATTTGGTCTTTCTATGTAGTGAGAACTCTAGAGATGCTGGCATTGGTTTAGTGGCTCAGTGAAATCCTGGTGAGTTCTCTGTGCCAGTTCCATGGTCACAAAGCAGCTGCTCCAGATCCAGTGACCAGGCCATGCCTCAGGCAGATGGCTGTGGGGAAGAGGAGAAGGGGGTGCCACTTGAACCTCTTCTCTTTTCAAGGTATCCCAGAAGCTTTCAAAACAATTTTTCTCAGAGTGGCTGTCTCAGTCAGTGTTCTGCTGCTGTGAGGAGAAGCTACGGTCATGACAACTCTTATAAAGGAAAACAAAACATTCACTGGGCATCTGGCTTATAGTTTCAGAGGCTTCATATCCTAGTGGGGAGCATGACAGCACACAGGCAGAGATGGTGCGAGAAGGAGCTGAGAGTTCTATATCTGGAGCTGCAGGCAGCAGGAAGAAAGAAGGGGGGGTGTTGCTGGCTAGAGCTTTTGAAACTTTGACGTTGATCCTGAGTGACACATTTTCTCCAACAGGGCCACACCTCCCGATTCTTTCAAATAGTGCCACACTCTGGAGACCAAGCATTCAGATCTATGAGCCTCTGGGGCCATTCTCATTCAAACCATCACAGCTGTCAAAGGGTTTCCGTTCTTTTTTTGTTGTTTGTTTGTTTGTTCTTCCTTATTGCTTCTGGAATTTTTCTTTTTCTTTTTTCCATAAAGCATGAACGTTGATTAGATGTCTAGTTCATTTTGGTTGTGCCAACTTTTCTTAACCTCAAGGGGGTTTTTACCAAGCACACTCCTGTTGTGCCCCAGAGTGCCACGTCCACACAGCTGCCCAGAATCCTGCTTTGTTAATCTCATGAGTAAGATGGTTTATCCTTTAAAATACACACCACGCTTGCTCTAAGTGGGGCTGAGCATCCTTGCAGGTCGGCATCGGAGGGTGATTGACACTCGGCAAGGGGCAATTAGAACTGGGGACTGGAAGGTTTGAAATCAGGACAGAGGAGAGTAAAGAGCAACATCCCAGAAAAGAGTGGTCAGACAGGGACATGCAGAGGCCACTGGGGTGACAAAGACAAAGGGTAACATGGAAGCTACTGTGACTCCATGGAAGAGAAAGCTGGTAACCCTCATTCCTAAAGTCTTGTTGTATTTTTTGGATGAATAAATGCATCCAAAATGTTAAACAACTCCTTCAAAGTCAGGGAGCTTCTGGTGGTGAAGCTGGGGTTTGAAGCCAGTGGTTCAGGTTCCTGGAATCTCTGGAGTGAATCCTATAGATACAGTGGCAGAGGAGAACAGTGTTTGGGCCTAAGGGACTTTTGAATTTGTGCATTCACTTGCCCCATTTTAAATAAGGGAATCAAATGTTTGTGTTCTCCAGCCTTCCACCACTATAACAAAATACTAGAGACCATCAACTTTAAAAAGAAGACTTATTTTGGTTCACCATTTTTGGGTTTTAGTCATGATTGCTTTTCATTGCATTTGTGTGGTAAGGATCCACATTGTGGCAGAATGTGTAGAGGGGGTAGCCCCACCCTACGGCATGTCTTCATCCGCCTAAGACCTTTCATGAGCTATCACCTTATAAAGGTTCTGCCATTTTCTAACAGGGCCATGGCCAAGAAATCAGGTTTTGCAGAACCTTCCAGATCCAAACTGAAAAGCTTCACTAAAGCAAAGATACTGGGCAGAAAGTGTGAGGTCCTAAGGACTTGGCCATGCTTGCTAAGCTGTGGCATTTTTCTTGGTGCTAGTCAGTAGCTTGGGCATAACAGAATCCCTCGGGGCCTGTCAGCTCTATGGACAAAGTCACATACCTGGTCCTAAAGGACGGTCCTTTGCTTCCTTATTGGAAGAGACCTGGTCAGACTTAAAACCAAAAACAAACAAATAAATGAGAAGAACACAAATCAGATGATTGATAATTTCTGGGCCCATTTGGTCTTCCTTTGGGAATGATCTGGGAACTTGGAGCAGACACTGTCCCCATCTTCTCTCGTGACAGATTCTCTAAATTGTTCTGCCTGGAGTTACCAACCTGATTTATCACCTCCATTTAGCTCTCAATAAAGCTGCCAGATGGCCATACCTCTAGGCTGCCTGATGACTCCTCATCCTTTCATCTAAAACATTGTTATAACCAGGCTTAAATTAATTTACTGATACTCTAACAAAATGCTGGGTAGCACTCAGAAGTTCCCAGCTGAGAAGTGCGTCTAGCATGGCAGTGTGCAGCCTCTGAACACGGGCCATGATTGGGCCAAGCCAGACAGTATAGTTGGTGTTGCTTTTTCTAGAAATTCTTGCAACTAGAAGGATCATGATCATGTGACATGGTTCTGGCCAATGAGATGTAAAGACAAGCATGGTAAGAGAGCCCTGTGGCCTTAAATCATCTACCTTCTTGTCTTGAGTGTGGATGTGGTGCCTAGAGCAGGAAATGACTGCCAAGGATGGAGAAGAAGAGAGTCCAGTCCTCAGCAAGTTCCCTGCTATGTGCAATAGCCAAGTCCCTTCACTCCTTCAGCCACTGTGAAGGGTATTTATAGGTGAAAATGTTTTAGTCAATCAATCACACTAAGGCTCACCCACTGGTTAGTGAATCAAGTAATTTACTTTGGATTCATGCATTTTAGAGGTTTATTTAAATTGTTGTACTTAAATCTGCTTAGTTCTTTGCTTTTTACTAAGCATAGCGTATTACATGATGGTAGACATATGCAGTAGTTTGCTGCCTACTTCCATATTGGTTGAGGATGGAATTGCTTTTAGTGGTTGTCTTAGTTACTTTTCTATTGTTATACCAAAACACCAAGGCAACTTATAAAAGAAAACCTTTAATTTGGGGGGTTTTACTTGCAGAGGATTGGTCCATGATCATCATGGCAGGAAGCGTGGCGGCAGGCAGGCAGGCAGGCATGGTGCTGGAGCAGTAGCTGAGAGCTTACATCGGAGACACAAACGCTAGTCAGAGAGAGCTGACTGGGAATGATGTGGCCTTTTAAAACCTCAAAGTCTATCCAGTGACACACCTCCTCCAAGAGGGCCACACCTCTCAATCCTTCCCAAACAGTCCTGCCTATTGGGGACCAAGCATTCAAACACATGAACCCATGGGGCCATCCTCATTCAAACCACCACAGTGTCTTACTACGCTATAGAAAAGACTTGACAAGAAACCTAAATATGAAAATCAGATTCATCTCGAAGTTAGACTGGTAACCATGTATGATGTGATACTGCATGAAGTGTACCACTGTGGGCGGAGTTGCCCCACCATCAACCATCAACAAACATCCACTAGCAACATGTGAATGCCTGTTTCCTCAGCAGAGCCTCCATGCTCCTGATGGCACGATCAGTTTCAAAAAGACACATCAGACTTCAAAACTGCATTTCATTGTCTGTTGTTCGAGTGCTATGTTTTTCCTCATGTTTATTAGGCATTTACAATTCTCTTTTGTAAGATGCTTTTATTCTACTTTCCAATTACTCTGTGGGGCTAGTAGGCTCTCTCTGATTCTTGCAGGTGTGTGGTGTGTGTGTGTGTGTGTGTGTGTGTGTGTGTGTGTGTGTGTGTGTGCTTTGACATACATTTTTGCTATGTTGCCTGGAGTTTATCCTTTGTTTATCTTAATGTGTTTTTTTTCACCCTTGAAGTGATTTTGACTTTGAGGTACCTGTCTGTGTGAATCGTTTCCTTTGTGGCTTTTGGATTTTTAACTCATTCAGGGAAAGTTTTAAAGGATTAACTGTACATTTACCATTTTCCCCTCTAATACTTTTAGTATTTTGTGCTAAGGAATAAGATAAGGACTTACTTTTTCCAATTAGGCCTCTGTGCTGCTGGCTCAGAAGGAGTGGCCTTGAATCTGAGGCCTGGATAAGTCAAGGCTGCCATTTCTGTCACTCAATGTGAAGACACCAGATAATGTTGCAACACAGGAAAAGGACACCATGGGGCTCTAGAATAGGGCAGGGGAAATGGTAGGGTGGGGGAGGAAAATTTGGGAATGGAGGTTCTATTCTGAGTCTATTTTGAAGGACCCATTTTGAGAAGTCTCCTGGGGACTACATTTGAAGAACCCAAATGGTTTTCTTTTTACCCGGCTAAGTCATTAACCAGAAAGCACCAGGTAATCTCCAGGGATCTTACAGACCCTGTAGAGGCAGGTGGCAGATGGCCAGCCACAACCTGTCCTATACTAAGTTATCCAGTGGTCTTGAGGCTTCCCTAGGCTCCTTTGTGGGACCAATCCCACCCCCAGAAACCTTCCCATTAAAATCCCAAGACAGAGATTTTCATTCTGACAGGGCACGGTTATGGTAAAACCAGGGTTCCTGGCACCAAGGGAGTCAGATCTTAGTACAGAGCTCTTCTCGGTTGGAGCTCTTTGGATCTAAATGTAAAACTCTTTACAATTTCGAGGATGTGGATTCTGTAAATGGACTTGCTCTGATACTGTTAGATTCTGATTATTTAGTTTCTGTGAGAATATCTAAATAAATAAAAGTGACAGATTGCGGCATTGGCAAAAGGTATGGAGTAACCAGACTTCAGGCATCCCCTGTGGGACCACACGGCTACTTCATACAAGCACACCACAGAACGGTTGACCGAATCTTCTACTATGTCCAAAGGTTCGCACCTTACAGTGCAACAGCTCTTCTGCTTGGAATATATATGGCAAGTATTAGAAAGGTCTTGAGACTCAGAAAACATGCAGTAGAGAGAGTGTATTGGTTGTGCTGGTCTGATCTCAGAACTCAGGAGCTGAGGCAGGAGGACCCCAAATTGAAAGTGAACTGGAGTTACATAAGTTTGAGAGCAGCTTGGGCTATCTCTGTTTCAAAGTCATCCAACCTTCTTCTTCAACCAGTCAACCAACCAACCAACCAACCAACCAACCAACCAACTAACCAACCAACCAAACAACCAAATCAAAAGTAAAAAAGCAACTTAAGAATGTCATATCCCAGAGGTATCGAAAGCCGTAATGTTTACAATAATAGAGACAAGTCAAGTGTCTATCAGTAAGAGAAATGACTGGTCTGGGTAGAGTGGAATATGATTCAGCGATGAACAAGAATAAGCTGGACTTGGTGATAGTGTCACCTACCCTGTGTTTTTAGTTGCGGAAGGGACAAACCATCTATTACTTTGTTCACAAGGTGTTAAGTGAGTTTTCTGTATTTTATTGTTTTAGACTTTATAAGAAATACTTTGCCATGGTTTGTTTTCAGTAGAGGCCTTCTGTCCTCTAGCCAGTGGGTGAGTGACAGAATATTCATTAGGTACAACTCTGCAGCATAAACCAATGTGACAGGGAATTGGGGGAGGGACTAAGCCAGAGTAAGGGAGGTAGTCTTTTGAGTACCAGCCTATGGGAAAAGAGGGCAGGGACCTCTCCAGACCAGGGACTTTTTGGAGTGCTGAAGAGCAGCTCAGCACCAGTAAGGGCACTGCTTTCTCCTTCAGAGGACTTAGGTTTGGTTCCCAGTGCCCGCATGATGGCTCACAGTCACCTGCAACTCCTGTTCCAGGGAATCCCAACATCTCTTCTCACCTCTTCTCATCGTACCAGACACGGATGGGGTGGTGCATATACACACGTGCAGGCGAAACACCCACACGCATTTAACCAAACAAAACGAAAGAAAAGAAAAGACCCCATCATTGTTCGATAGTAAACCATCATGCCAGCCATTCACGTGGGGCACATAACAAGTAGGCAAGCACACATATGTGTAATAAATAAGTAAACCTTTGTAACTCACTGGGCAAGTCAGGTGGAGGGGTGCATATCTGTAATTCCAGGACTTGGGACATGAAGGCAGGGAGATCAAAACCAGCCTCAAGTTATGCAGCCCACAGGATGCGAGCAGAGGCTGTGTGTGACCCTATTTCAAAAAAACAAAGCAACAACAAATCAGTGCGAAAGAGAAGTTTGTTCTGTATCTTCTGGATCATTCAAATGGCCCACCTGAATTCAGCTGAGGGTAGACAAAGGAGAAGAAAAGGGAGGAAAAAGAGCCAATTGGTATCAGGTATCTGTTCTGTCTTCAGTTCGAGTACCAGTGCCCCTAACCTCTAGTACTTCAGAATACTGAAGGAGACAATGATATAAAATGAGATATAAAATAGTGGTCCCCAATTCAGCATAACAAACAATCGTCATGAGAAAAGAGGTTAGGATGTGCATACACACAGAAGGCAAGCCAAGCAAACTCACAGAAGCCATCCAAAGGAGTCAAGCAACGAGTCCTCAGAAGAAGCGAATTCACTGACCCCTGCAGATTTCTACTCACTGAAAAGGTGAGAAAGCAGATTGCTGTGGTTGGAGCTATGCTGTCTGTGACACTTGGTTATGATCACTCGAGCAAGCTGACAGAACCCAGGATAATGTGATGAGTCTCAAAGCCACGGAGTGGATGGAGCTGTGGAGTAGGCACGCATACTGCAAGCTCCATTTGTGTGAACTTAGGAATCTGTGAACCTAGTCAGCTCTGAGGGGTGTGCCTGGCCTGGGAAGGGGCCCGGGATAGATCTCTGCTGTGTTGGAAAAGGTTTATGTCTTGACTTGAGCAGGAGTCTCATGGTTATCCACACACGGTGCACACAAGGCTTTTTGCAATGCGCGCATTTTGGTGTTTGGAAGCCATACCTAATAAAAGAGCAAAAATAGGAATCGGGAGCAGAGACTTGAGCACTATGGGTCACGTCACCTCCGTGTGGCTCATTCCGTGGCCTTTACAAAGTGGTGGGAATCCAGGCCAGACCAGCAGTGTCCAAGTCAGAGGCAAAAATAACCACGCCTCAAGTATGTTCTTTCCTTTTTTTTTTTTCCAAATGGGAAAGGCACAGACTTCTTTTTTTTCTCTTCAGATTCCCAGGAAGAGGGAATCTTTCTCAAACTTTCCATAGAGATTCTCCTTTAGGCAGACACCAAACATGGATGTTTTCTACCAGGGAACAGAAAATTTGGGACTTCCAAGCATTCGAAGAGGAAATATGGGGAAATAGCAGCAGGTCTGTTCCCTAACTGGACTTTCCCTGTCTCTGGGGAGCCAGGCAGAGAGCTCTTCTGTGTTTCCGCCCTCCTCCAACCCATGAGGGTAAAGGGCTGTCACACCATCTTGAGGATTTTGGGGACAAAGGTGGGAAAAGAGCTGAGCAAAGCAGCCAGGCTCCAGCGTATTCTGGACAACAGGCTCCCCTGTCTGTGAAAAGGATTTGGATTCCCCAGCCACTCACCAGAGGAAAGGAAATCATAGGGATCCAAGCTATGGATATAAGGAAGCCCCGTAGAGCGGCCAGTAACAGAGCATCCTCTTCTGCTTGGCTCTATCCACCTGTCCAGCATGTAGAGAACTCTGTTCTCCCATCATCCCCCACCCACCACTATACCCCCTCCCTCCTGTATAGCTTTTCATTTGTCTTGCTTTCTATTTGTCTATGCCTGGATATGGGACACATAGGAATCACTCTGTGGGGGCAGGCACTGGGACAAAGCTGCCTGAGGGGTCTCACTTTTCAGGTGAGGACACAGAGATGGGCAAGTGAAGCGATTTAAGGAGTCAGGATTCAAATTCAAGACAGCCGAATGCTTGGGTTCTGACTATTGGGCTCAGCTGCACCGGCCTGCTTCTCTTGGGAAGGATGTTGAGAGACAGTCATGGCACCTCCTGTCTCTCAAGAGAAATGAAATATGCCATTATGACAAAAATCAATACACAAATTCATGATGAAAGATTAGAGCTTTAAAGACAGGATCAGTATCGCTGATTTCTCCTCTGTCACTGCTGTGCTAATTTACTTGTGGGGTCTCATCTCCTTTCTCTTTCCTCTAGTAGGCAACGATGTGCCCAGAGCCTACTCCTGGGCCCACTGTTCTCCTCCATCTACTCCTTGTCCTTAGAACACTCATGCCTTCAATGTACATTGCAGTGTTGTTAGCACCACTTCTGTTGATGTCAATGAGGCATAACAGATCCTAGGTCACTACCTCACTTCTACTGTTTATGAGAACTGTCCCCTGGAAATTGCTAACCACCTAAAGTCAGCATGCCCCCGCCTGAATTCTGTCCTCCACTATCTGGTCCTCAGGTCTCCTCTGGACTATTGTTCTGTTTGTCAACACCCCTGGCTGCTTCTGGTCGTCTGGCTCCTTCCTCATGTTATCTTCTACTAGTTTGGTACAAAAAGAATTCTACTTTTGGACTGAGAATTTTAAATCTTTACAACTAGGCTCAAACACAGCTTTATTAATGAAAATGGGAACCATTACAATAAACACATTTGCCAATGAGATTTACGTTCGTTTATTCCTGTGGCATAAAAATATGTGCTTCAAGATTTGCCAAACTCCTCAAAAGCATTTTCTGTATCATGCTGGTTATGGAAGCATTTTTCTCAAAAACAACCAATCAACCAACATACATACATACATACATACATACATACATACATACATACACACACACACACATACATACATACATACATACATACATACATACATACATACTTAATACTAAAACAAAATGTTCAGATGTTTGAAGAGGTGTTGGTCAGCTGTCAAGATGGCAGTGTGACTGTGTTGGATGAGGCAAAGCTTTGTAGACCGGTTTGCCCAGCTTTTGAAGTGTTGGTTGTGTGGCATGCAGTCAGCTGCTGCGGCTAATTGGGTCTTTTCTGTTGAGCAATGACAGCTTTAGGTGCTACAGTTTGTTTTATGATTGCGGTGATGAAACACTATGACCACTTGAGGAGGAGAGGGTTTCTGGGCTTATACTTCCTTATCATTGTTCATCAGTGAAGGACGTCAGGGCAGGAACTCAGACAGGGTAAGGGCCTGTAGATAGGAGCTGATGCAGAGGCCATGAAGAGTGTTGCTTACTGGCTTCCTTAGCTTCCTATCTTATAGAGCCCAGGACCATCAGCCCAGGGATGGCCCCACCCACCATGAGCTGGGCTCTCCCAATCAGTCATTAATTAAGAAAAGGTCCTCCAGGCTTGCTCTTCAGTTCACTCTTACGGAGGCATTTTCTCAATTGAGATTCCATCCTCTTCAGTGGCTCAAGCTTTTGTCAGTTGACAGAACGTTAGCGAGCACACGGGATTTGACACTGCTCATCAATACGCTGAGTAGATTTCTCAGATACAATGGTCTCTCCTAGGAATCAAAGAGCTGCAGTGGACCAGAGCCGCAGTGCAAACCACAGCATTGACCATGGCTTTTGGCTAGCTCCCAAGGCTCCCATTTATTGAGTCTTCTCCTTTCCAATTAGCTTCCTATACTGAGCAATGATGTCTGAAGGGTCAACGTTGAGTGCGTTGGCACTGTCAACCTCTGACGGTCTGTCATTATGCTTCAAGGTGCTCTTCTTCGAAACCTTCTTGGCACAGCACTGCACCAAGTATTCATTTGCAATCCCTGCTATGGAAGGCTCACTAGTGACATTGCTAACTGTCGCTACTGCTTTATGACTAAACGCTTCTGAACCTGAGTAATAAAATGCTTGAATTTGCTCTTCGCTTAGGATCATGTTCAAAGCAAAAAATAAATATAAAATAAACAGGTAATAAATCATTATCCGAACAGGGAGAAATGCACATTAAAGAGATGTGAAACAGAACATAGTCCAATACCAAACTAACTTTCAACAGCGTAAAAATCATAATTACACTGCGTCACCTTGGATCCAGGCTGCTCACAGCCTTATTGGTGTTTATTTTCAAATGTCTCCAACAGACACCTTTCTCCCCCCCCCCCTTTGAGAATCCAATGGACCATAACTTCAGCTGACCCCTCCTGGGAGACTAGAAGAAGCAACATTTTATCTGAGGATCATAGCTGTAGAAGGACTTTGGGAAAGGGTATGGTTTGGCTTGGAGCTGGATAGGAAGGGCAGGAAATCAGAGTCAGGAACAGTGTTTTTGAAACCTTTTCTCATTCAGTATTTGATTAGGCGAGTGACTAGTGCGAACAGCATTCAAGACTCTCGCCAGGAATTAGGAAGACAAAGATGGAAAACCACTTCAGTGCTTGAAACACCCATGCCTGATAGAAGACCCAGATCTCCAATGCAGCACAACCTTCAGGGCCACCCACCCTTCAAGATCATATCATGAAGGACAGCAAAGGCAGGTTTGCAACAGTTTTCCAGGAGAAGTGACACGGAGTCAAACTTTAACATTGAATGGGATGAGAGACGTGATGATGCTGTTCATGATGGAGAGAAAAAAAGAACAAGAAACTCAAGACATGGAGAAGCAAACAAGAAGCAATCTATATCACAATGGCGGTGATGGGGTCCAAGAGCCATGCACGTTAGTTTTTGCCCACTTTATGTGAGCTCAATTTACCTGGGGAGACAGAGCTTCAATCAAGGAACTGCCTCCCTCAGATTGGCCCGTGGACATGTTTGTGAGGGTATTTTCCTAACTGGTGATTGATGTGGGAGGACTCATCTTATGGTGGGTAGTGCCATTCTTGGGTTATGTAAGACAGCGGGTTCAGCAAGCCACCAGGAACAAGCCAGTACGTAGCTTTTCTCCATGGTTCCTGCTTGAGTTCTTGCCCTCACCTTCCTCTCTGATAAATTATGATCAGGATCTAAGACAAATAAAGCCTTTCCCCCAAAGTTGCTTTTGGTCATTGTTTTGCCACAGTAACAGAGATACAAACTGGGACAGAAGGCTCTTTGGTGATAGAAATGTGGTAATAGAAACCATGCTGCCTAGGGTCTAAGCACATCTGTGGGACTCCATTGCTTGATTTCAGAGCCTGGGTCATTGTGGCAGCTTAGGAGCTAAAGTGTAGCCTCTTTTACTTGTCTTCTTAAACAAAGAAACACCCAGAGCACAAGGCATTTGCTTGACTTACAAGTAGGATATGAAGATTTCTTTTTTCCCTTCACTTAGACACTTGCTTACTCTGGGATCACACTGAGGTGTTTTTGCCATTGGCTTTGACTTGGTTTTTACATGAATAAAACGTTGCCAAGAACTGAAGAAAGGGAATTTTCACATTTTTTGCAAGTTAATCAGCTGGTACAGATGTTGGGCATCTGGCCTCATTCTTCTTTCCCCTATTGTGGGTTGCTCTGCATCCATCAACAATGGATCTGTATCCCAGAGGAACATCTGCGCTGTGTTTGGAAAGCTTGTTCAAGATTTGAAAAGGCTCTGTACTCTGCAATTCTCCTCATCCTAGGACCACTGGTTCTGTCTCCAAAAGACGCCTTCATTCCCGACAGCATCTGTCATATAGGTATGAGGATACTCCAAGACACCTGATGGATTAGAGAATGTGTTGTATTCTCAAAAGTACTATACTTTGGACAGAAGTGTAAGCAGGGCATCATGGCAGTTATGTGTGCTTTTCTGTGGGCAGTAAGACACAAAACTGAGGCATACCTTTTTGCCTAGAAAGAGCTTCCCCCCATAAGGGAAGAATTACAATGATAAAAAGATGTGCAGATGCTGTCCTCTTCGACAGTCTTTGAGTTGGTAGGAAAAAGGAGAAGATGGAGGTATTATCTTGCCATTTCTGAAAGCTGGCAGGACACAAGGAGAAGAGAACCCAAATTATATCTGTGCTGAAGAGACTTTGCTAAGACCCCCAAACCTGGAGCCCATGGGAAGACTGGACAGTGACGGGGAAGAGAGCAGACCCTGGTGCACCAGCTTCATAAAAGGAGAGTGACTGACTTCAGGACAGATGAACTCTTCTCAAAGTAGGGGATTTTAGCCATCATGCTCTCCACTAGACAGGTCATCTGGAGAAAGATAGTCAGAGAAACACTGGGACTACATGACACCGCCTATCTGTGAACATTTCACTCCAACACCGAAGAATACACATTCTACTTAGCAGCACATAGAAGGGTCTCCAAAGTAGACCACACCCAGGTATGTAAAGCAAATATCACAAATAAACAACAACAACAACAACAAAACCAAAAAAGGAAAGAAAGAAATTGAAATAATGATGAATTACCAATACAGTAAAGCTTAAAATGAACAGTAAAGGAATTCCCAGTAATTATGCAAATTTATGGAGATTAAACAACACATTAATGAACATTGAATAGATCAAAAAAGAAATCAAGAAAGAAATAAAAAAATTTCTAAAACTAAATGAAAATGAAAACACACACATACACACCCATACACACACATATACATATATACACATGCAAACACACACACACACACACACACACACACACACACACACACACACACACACACCCCTACCTTAGTACACACACACATTGAAAACAGTCCTAAGACAGGAGTTTATAATTTTAAATGACTATGTTGAAAAACCAGAAAGAGGGTTTGGAGAGATGGCTTTATGGTTAAGAGCACTTGCCAAGGACCTGGGTTCTGTTCCCACACCATGCAGTGGTGCCACTCCAGGGCAGCTGGCCCTTGGGGAAAGTAGACTGACCAAGCAATGGGGAGTAAGCCTCTCAGCAGTATTCCTTCAGTTCCTGTCTCCAGATTCTTTCCTTGGGCTCCTACTATGATTCTGTTGGTGACGCACTATGAGGTGGAAGTGTAAGCTGAAATAAACCCGTTGCTCCCCAAGGTTCTTTTGGTCATGGTGCTTACCACAGCAATAGAATCCCTAAGATAATATAGAAAATATATAAAATTCATGAAATATAAGTATATACCATAAAGACAAACATGCTTATATATGTGTTTAAGTGCATAGATACTTGCATGCTGTTTAAGTGCATAGATACCTGCATGCTGTTTAAGTGCATAGATACTTGCATGCTGTTTAAGTGCATAGATACTTGCATGCTGTTTAAGTGCATATATATTTTCATGCTGTTTGGTTCAGTTTTGATTTTTGGCAACTCAGGGGTTTCGTTAGGGTTGCTTTCGGGAGCACGCGCGGTTTGGGTATTCTTTGCTGGAGCATGGAGCATGGACAACTTACTAGTGTCTGTACCACTGAAGAAAGTATCTCTCCCTTCCCCAGCAACCGCTGGTGGCTTATAGATAACAGAAGGGGGTGAAACCCTGTGGGTCGCTCCCCTCTCCGAGATGGATTGTTGACAAGCTAATCTTGTGCAGGGCCTATGAAGATATTTACAGCTACTATGAAATCAAGAGTCCCTCAGCTATTCATGTCTGGAAGACAGTGTTCCAAACACTATTCCATCCAGAGGTTTACCATCAAGGCTTTGACCAGTTGTGAGTCTCTGCAGTTGGCAGTAACTGCAGAAAGACTCATCTCTGACCAGAACTGACAGCAACACTAATCTATTGGGAGAAGCATAATTATTTAGAAGTCAATTTGATGGGCCTACCACATGGAGTTAGCAAAATCACAACAGGAGCTCCCCCAGCCTGTGACTTTCCTGGACTCTAACTTTTGGCCAGGTGTACAGGAACAGATGTGAAACCCTTCTGTGGAGTAGACCGTAATTCCAGTCAGGAGGTGTTTGTTTATCCCCACAGCAGACTTGGCATCAGTAGGTATGTCTTATCTGGCTGGTCCACAGTGTTACACAAAGTCCACAGCCAAGTCAGACTGCTGATTACACTTTTTCTCTATGGAGGCCGGAGAGATGACTTAAGGATTAAGGGCACTTGTCACTCTTGCAGAGAACATGGGTCAATTCCCAGCACCCATATGGTACCTCACAACTGTCTGTAACTTTAGTCCCAGGGGATCCAACACCTTTTTCTGACCTCTGTGGGCACCAGGCATGTACATGGTGCACCCACGTATATACAGGCAAAACATTTATACATGTAAAACAATAAACCAAATAAATCTAAAAGTAAAAATCAAGCAACAGCAACAACAACAACAACAACAACAACAAAAACAACATTATTCTCCCTCAGAAGCTTGCATGACACCTTCTATACTATGAACTCTAGTCAGCAGGGAGGGAGCATCCACCTCAGCTCTAGCTTGATTTCTCTATGTTCTACAACCACAGCCTTGACCTCTGATAGGGAACCAAGCACAGTGACAGCTGTCTGTATTGTTCTGAGGGTCCCAGAAGCAGCCTCCTTGACCAGTAATTCACAGGGAGATCATCAGTCTATCCCCTGCACTGGGAACAGTCTTGTACATCCATGCTTGCTATTTCCACATAGACAGTGGCATTTTTGAAGAATACAGGTGTTATGTAATACTTTTTCCTGAACTGAAGCATTCTATCTTGGATAGAGGCTCTTTATGACCCAAGGAGTAAACAACTCATAAATCTCAGGAAGTCCCTGAAGACAGATTCACAAGGTCACTTTCTCCCCAAGGTTGTACAAGCTGTAAGGGGGAGAGGGTGTGAATCTCTAACCTGAAGCTGCCTGCAAGCAGCACAGAAGGCTCTAGGGTTTCAGCTTTGAGTCTTTACCCATGCTGGGGCTTGGGGTTGGGGATGGGGAGAGGATGCTTTTCAGTAATGAGTTGTGTTGGGCTGTCCATTCTCCTGTAAGTAACCCAAATGGACTCATTCTAACCAAGCTGGAATCTAGTATGATTGTTACTTTGGTCTGCCATTGGTGCCTTCCCTGGGGTGAATAGATGTTTGTTTAGCTCTCCCCTTGAAAAGTTTCACAGAACAGCAGGGCAGTGCTTTGTATAATTTCTCTCAACTTTGATTTATCTGATGCTCTCTAAGACTGAACTTCATGCTTCCAATTACCCCACAACTGTGTTGGTGCCTGTCTTTGTTCATTAACTGGGCATATAATACTCCCTGTCTGATTATTAGTGATATTAACTGAAGTATTTAATCTGAGTTGTCAAACTTACGTGTTTAGAATTGTGTATAGTATTCCTTTAATAGTCTGAAGGTGATAGCTTCTTATCTTGATTGGAATAATTTGTATAATTTTAATTTTTACCAGTCTTGCTAGACATTTTGCAATTGTATCCTTTAAATTTAATCAGTCTGTTCTTCTCTGTTTTCTTTTTATTAATTTTCAATTTTCTTGCTTTGGACTTTATGTTTCGCTGTGTCTATCTTTGTGTCTCTGTCATCTCTGTCTCTGTCTCTGTTTCTGACTCTCTCTCTTCCTCTCTCTCTCTCTCTCTCTCTCTGTCTCTCTCTCTCTCACACACACACGCACACACACACATACACACACATCTATTTATTTATCTCTCTTTTATTTAATTATCTTTTATTATCCCACATTATTATTTATTTAATCTCTCTGTGTGCATGCACACAGCCTGTTGTCTGTGTGAAAGTCAGAGAAAAATGTGTTGAAGTTGGTTCTCTCTCTCTATCATGTGGATCTCAGGGATCAAGCTCACATTGTCTGGACTGGTGGTGAGTGCCTTAACTTACTATAAATCTTGCTGATCTTGCTTTTCTCTCTTTAGTTTTTAAAAATTAAAAAGTTGCCCTGTAAAGTAGATTTCCCTCATTGCACATATTTCCTTTGGGTTATCCACCCTCTCTATTGTCTCTTGTCCATCTCAGTGCTGTCTAGCTCTGCTTAAAGATGCCCTCCACACAGTTCCCCTTCTGCCATCATAAACACCCTCCCTACCTGTAACTTTTAAGACATCTTTTGTTCTCCTCTCTGGGTCCTTTAGTTTACTGTTGCCCTCTAGACACTTCTACACAAACACAAATATATATAAACTAGAACCTAGGATCTATATATGAGGGAGAACAGGTCCTGTTTGAGGTCAGTTCTTTCTGATCCTGGGTTACTTAACAGAACATTTTCCATTTCAATGAATACGGTTTTACCCTACCGTCCTTGCCAGTGTCTGTTGTCATAGTTATCCTGTTGATTGACAGGCTCAGTGACATTAGCCTGGGCTGCTCCTTCTTCAGCCTCTGTGGTTTATGAGGAGAAACCGATTGCCATGAGCATTGTTTTTCTCTTGTAGACAATGAACAATTTCTCTTTTCCAGTTTCTAAGGCTTTCTGGCTATGATGTGTCAAACAGTGGGTCTCTTTGGGTTCATATTGTTCAGTGCATCAAATCTGCACGTATATGTGTTTCACTAAATTGGGGACATTTTCAGCCCAATTTTTAAAAATACTTTGTGAACCTCACAAACTTTCTGCCTGTCTTGTAGAACACAGATGATCACAGTTTAAAACCTTTTGTCTCAGTCAGTGCTCCCCACTTCAGTGTTCTTTTTATCAGTCTTGCCATGGGAAAGTGATTTTGAATCTCTAGTCTTCACTATCTTCATCTGTAAAATGGGAATAATATTGCATCAATCCATAAAGATCAGATGACACTGAGTTTTTCAGTATGGTTGGTTGAAAGAATGAATGACGGAGCCAGTTAAGGGTTAGACTTTACTGGTGTCCTAATGAGAACTATTACAGCAGACTTCTCCGTCTTTCCTCTCTTCACTCCTACTTGGAAGCTCTTGGTGTTTAATATTTGCTTTCTCTTTCCAGTGTCTGGGTTATCTTAGCTGACTGTGAGCTCTTCAAGGAATGGATATCTTTCAACTCCTTTCCAGTTTGGCAGATGCTCAATAAATTATCACCAACTATCGTGTCCTAATTATCTACAGTGACTTTGGAATGCTCACATGGAGACAACAGAGTCCAGGCCGGAGAGCTGCCCCTGGGAGATGGGTTGTGTGAGTAGCTTCTGTCTTCCTGGTCAGCCATCTGGCAATCTCTTTCTTGGTGTGGTCTTAACCCTGGAGTGGCTGAGAGGCCAGCTCACAAGCAGAGAGAAGACAGGAGAACCCAGGAACTAGAGGAAAATTAAACACATATGGCCAGAAGAGAAATAACAGTGTCAAGAAAATAGGCAAAATGTTCATAACTTACTGTTTTTATTGCACACAGGATAGACTGCTGTGAACAAGATGGTGGATGTAATGCTGAAATTGCACATCCATCCATATTTCCTGGGTACTTTGTGACTTATTCATATGGACAGTTGATTATTTATTAATCACTCACAGAAGTGCATTTGGAAGAGGTTTGAGAGGTTTAGCACACTCAGTTCTATTGCTAGGAACAGAGCTCCCATCCTGTCCTGAGAAAGACAACAGTAATAATCTTAAAATATGAGAAAAGCACGAATAACAATTAGGACTTCCATAACCGGAGGTCATTCCAAGGATGAGTAACCACTGGTAGTGGCAAAGTATAAAGGACCCAGTAGTGGGTCCCCACGGGCACCAAGGGCAGACAACACACAAGCTGATGATAAGAAGACGTAGGCGAAGTTCTTCATAATAGAGTCCACTGAATACTTAGGACAACTGGACAGTCTCTGTGGAACATTTAGCCAGGTAGTTGTAGAAAGAAAACAGCCAGTAAGTATTAAGGGTGAAGAGGAAGAAGATGAAGTCATGAAAGAAGCAGAGATCAAGCCAGGGGCTGAGATTCAACCATGACGAAACCCAAAAGTGTCGACCAGTGAGTGAAAGACCAAACAGCTTCGTCCCTGCAGCTGTCCGTGTCTCCTAGTCTCACTGAATAACACGACCTGGATGGGTTTTGCTCTTTAGCTATAACTATAAGAGCTTGGAACATTTTCCAAAATGGGATCATATGCTTAAGCCATTGATTCTTGAATTTAATGTATACATGTCTCTCTCTTTTACTTTTCTTCTTGCCTCACTGAATCCATTTAATGCTGCCTATATGCGACTGGTGTGCAGTTATCCACTGCTGCGTGGGCAGCCTACTGGGGGGCTATGCCTCAGAGACTATTAGTTCTTAAGCCACCATCAGCTGCTGATAGTTTCTCATCCAGAGATGGGGCTCACAATTTCCTCTGCCATCCATCTGGAGATTAGATGGCTTGATGGTGTGCAGGTAACCACAGCTGCTGAGGTCATGACTGTTAGGACATGTCCTGTTCAGAAGGCAGCACTCCACAGAACTACTCATCCTTCCACTCCCCTACCCTCTACTCCCCAAATCTAACTGTGTAGCCCTGGCTGTCCTGGAACTCACTGTGTCGACCAGGCTGGCCTCGGACTTAGAGATCCAGTTGCTTCTGCTTCCTAAGTGCTGGGATTAAAGCCTCTAACACTCTGCCTAGCTTATCCTTCTAGTCTTAAATTCTACTTTCCATTGTAGATCTCTGGCTGGCCTGGAACTCATTGTTTAGACCAGGCTGGTCTTGAACTCACAAAGATCTGCTTGTCTCTCCCTCCAAGTGCTGGGACTAAAGACATGAGCCACAGTATCTGGCTCCACTCTTTGAGAAAAGGGGATTCAAAGGTTTTAAAATTCCCTGATGAAACTGATGTCACTGGTTAGGGTAGCACATTTTGAGGAGCAAGGGCTTAATGCAAGCAACACACATACAGACAAATGAACATACATACATACATACATACATACATACATACATACACATGCAAACACACACACGGACATGGGCGAATGCGTGCGCGCACGTGCACACACACACAGAGACATACACACACGCAGATGGGCACATACACGCAGACATACACATAGATACATAGATACATAGATACACACGTGCATGCAGGTGTGAACATACATGTATACTTACATAGGAACTATTCTTAATTTAAAATTTCCCATGAAATTATCTGAAGTTCTTGGAAAGCCCATGAGTTGTTTGGCTGAACTTACTGCCTTTCATTTAATTCCACTATGAAGACTTCAAAAGAACCAAATACTTCTCATTTTAATTGTATTTTTGGATTTATGGGAATTAACCCTTTGATAATTAATAATCAGTACTTTAATTTTGGTAAGCTTTTTTCTTCTGTATTTTAGATCAAGAAAAGTCCGTTCTCAAAAATTTATGGTGTTTATTTAGGCTGCTGAAATCATGTTGTTAAATGTCTTCCTGGGGGGAAGAACCACAAAACAACAGGAAAGAACTGGATTATTCAATACAAGTGGTGCTGAGACAGCGCTCTTGCAGTTCACAAATAGTCAATTCAGTTTCATCTGACTGGGACAAAAATAATTTTAATGATTAAAGGAATAAGCATAATATTGAAATGTTATTAAGGCACAAGATAATACATAGGTAGGGAATACTTGATGAAGTTACGAGTTTAAAGAAATCACAAGGAGTTTCAAATTTTATTAGATGATATCAAAATCTTCTTTTTGTAGCCTTATTAATTAACCAGAATTAAATAAAAATTCTGACAGTTATCAATCAAGACAGAATTCTAAAGAGATGAATAGTCCTGTTAACTCGATGCTCTGGTTGACTCAGAATTCTACTTCTTAAAGTAAAAACTTTTTATTCAGATTAAAAGATAAATTGCAAAAAGGATATAACAGAGAAAATAGCTGTTGAAGATACATAAACCTTAAAATACCAATTAATTAACTGGGAGAAAATATCTTCGCAATATGCAACAGACTCTAGGTTAATGTTCTTTATGTCGAGAAGCATGTCTGGCTTGGTGAGTACTCCTGGATGTCTCACTAGAAGTATATCTAGAGGATAAGTAGGAAAGGAGAGAATTTGCCTGTCGCTACTGACTTGTATTTTGTCCATTACATTAACCCAAAGAAAAGGGAAAATAGCTGTAATGCAGTGGGCCAGGCTGAATGACCTTCAAAGACAGAGGAGTATGTTAGGCTTATACTCGAATCCTTAGAATCCTCACCTATCACCTTATGAGGCAGATGCTGTGAGGAAGAGCTTTGCTGGATTCTCCTGGCTGGCCCTGAATGTGATCACATGTATTCTTAGAAGATGGAGGGAGGGAGAGGGAAAAGGGAAGAAGGAAGAGGGAGAAATAGGAGGGAGGAAGGAAGACAGAGAAAGAAAGAGACAGACAGACAGACAGACACACACACACACACACACACAGAGAGAGAGAGAGAGAGAGAGAGAGAGAGAGAGAGAGAGAGAGAGAGAGAGAGAGAGAGATTTTTCCACAGGAGACTACCAGAGGCATGGTGATGGAAATAAGATGTGGTTCATTCATGATGATGTCAGAGAGTCACAAGCCAAGTACTGCAGGTGTCTTCTGGATCTAGATGAGCGAGGGCAATAGGTTTTTCCTAGGGCTTTCAGAGGAAACCCGTCCCACTGACCCTTTGACTTGATTCCAGTGAATCTGATTTTTCACGGCTGGCCTTAATAAACCACAGAGAATAAACAGATTTGTGCGAGGCCCCAGGTTTGTAGTAATTTGTTACGATAGCATGGGGGAAATTACTGCATATAGTAAGTGGCCTTTGCTGTTTTCTCAATAAGTTGGAAAAGCTCTAAACATTTCATATCAATTTATGATTTTATATATATTTTAGGGAGAGATTTGGGTAATGAAATCAGGTCTTAAGTGAGGATACGACCGTCAGCATGTTAGAGACAGACTACAGACAAACCAAATATGGGGAGGGAAAGATCAAAGGAAGCAACAGATCAAAGGTAGACTACCACTAACTGTCCAATATGCATAAACATTTTATTAAATTATGGGGTATGCTGTATTATCTAAATATTTTATTAACAGTTAAAAAGTCATAAAATGAGATATGCACTGTTACGACTGAACACGAATTGTCCCCATAGGCTCAGATGTTGAAGATTTGTGTCTGGGTTGGTGGCATTACTGTGGGAAGTTTTGGGACCGTGCAGAGGTGGGACTCAAGTCACTCAGAGCACGCCAATGAGGCATGACACCTGGTCCCCTCCTCTCACTCTGCCATCTGTCCTCATGAAGTGAGCAGATTTTCCCTGGCATGCTCCTGTCCCCATGGGATTTTACCCAGGTTCATGGGACCGAGAACTGTAGATTAAACCATCACAAATTGTGGTCCTCAAATGAAGATTTCCTTCTTGACTTTGTAGTGCATGCACCGTGATTTGATGATATAAACATATATAGATAGCAGACTGGAAAGTCCTAGGCCAAGCTATTTACTCCACCTCAGTTCAGGCCAACACTGTGCCACCTTTCCAGCTTTTCTACAGTGAATAAACAGGTATTAGTTTTAGAGTAAAATTCATATCCAAACCTTTTGTTTGGAAGTGGATGGCCATGGGGCTCAAGGCTCACCTTGATAAATGCCGGAGGAAGTTTAACTGAGGAGGCTGAGTAGGGGCAAAGGCAGGGAGGACTTGAAGAAAGGGCAGTGTGGCAGGGCTTTTGTGGTCTGGCTAGTGGAGGTACAGAAGACAGGCAGAGGGGAACAGTCTAACTGGAGAATAGAGTCAGCTCCAGTCTGGAAGAGCTGTGCAGATAGCCCGCTGAGTTGGGAAAGGATTACCTGAGATTTTTCTTGCCTCACAAAGTAAACACTAGAAAAAACAGCTGAATAGAATGTATAATTACCCATCATGCACTGCTTCCATTTCTTGGAAGAATCCTGCTATTTTGTGTGTCCCCACCCCACTCTTTTCAGTGTGTGTAGTGAGGAAAAGACCTCCATATGCACCGTGATTTGGATGGTGCCTTAGCTGGAAGTGGTAGGGTGCCAGGAGTTCAGGCTAGTCTAAGCCTACTGCAGAAAGTGCCTCTTACCTCTCTTGAGAGAACTCAGATTTCAGCTCCTGCAACCACAGAGCTTAAAATGTTCCACACTCAACAAACAACTATAAATGAAGTGCCCAGTGTTCCTCAAGCAATTGCTTTTGGTTCAGGAGCTGAGGCATGAGGCCATGCAGGGCCCAGTGATGCTGGAGAGGATTTTTTTATTGTCATATGAAAGGTTTTCTGAGTCCTGTAGATTTTGAGCAAAGAAGCAGACATTCCCTGAGGCTGTTGGATGCCATCTTGTCACCTTAAGAAGCAAAATGAAAACAGAAACCTCCAGAGAAGGATGGGGTGGAGGGATCCGTGCTTATCCTACCTAACTTCCAGTTATGTGAGTTGATGCATTTTCTTCTACACCCTTTGTGCACCTTCATGCGTGTCTACATTCACACACATGTCCTGGCAGGCATGTATGTACGGAGGAGGACAACCTTGAGTACTGAGCCTCACCTTCCACTTTGAGACATGGCCTCTTGACACTTCTTTTTCTGCTGTGGATGCCAGGCTAGCTGTCCCATGAGCCTCTGCGGATCCTCTTGTGTCTGCCTCCCATTTCCCTACAGTGCTTATAGACATCACAGGTTTTATAGGGGTGGTAGGGATTTAAACTCAGGTTTTCATGTTTGTGTGGCAAATCCTTTACACGCACAGTTATCTCCTCAGCTCTTGGATAATAGGGAAACGAATTTTGTTGCAAGCAAGCTTCAAAATATTTAGGATGTCTAGAATTAAAATTATTCTGCGTGAAACACAATGATGAGCACTGATTATGCGAATGGCCCAGATTTTTATCCTGGATGGAGTTACCGTCTCATTGGATTGACGCGAGGGGCCAGATGTTACCTTTCTGGTTGTGGAATGTTGTCGGTCAGCTGGTTGTACGCCAGTGTTTACCTTATTGTGGTAAGTATGTGTCAACTAAGAAGTTCTTATCTCGGTGCAGGGTGTACACAAATCAGGATGTGGAGTTTTATGTTGCAACAACTAGCAACCCAAACAAATGTTTATCTTTTGCTGCACAGCGTGTCTCTTATGGAAGCTAGGTAGGCAAGGGAACTCTTACGGAACTATACTGAAGGATTTTCACAATCCCAAGTGTTCCTGGTCTTTCTGTTAGAGGAGAAGGAAGATCTCTGTGATGTGTTACAGGTAACCAGCAGCTCCATTCAAGGTCAGCTTTATAGGCATGCCCACTTACGCTGAGTCCTGCTCTCAGAAGCTTTTTATGTTTGCATTAATGTTGTTACCTTGAATCTGAAAATAGTTTTCTGAACAAGGGGCTCCACTCCACATTTTCCTTTTTCAGTTGGCTCTAGGATTTATGATCCTTTGGTGATACGTCATTTATATACTGTGGTGGTTTGAATGAGATGTTCCCCATAGTCCCTAGCATTCTGATGCCCGCTCCCTAGTTAGTGGCGTTGTTTGAGGAGACATAGGGCATGTGGTTTTGTTGGAGGTAGGACGCCATTAGAGGCAGGCATTGAGAGTTTAAAGACTCAGTTTGCCCTCTCTGATTTGGACTTGTGGTTCAAGATGTGAAATCTCGGCTTGCTAAACCAGTCACCATGCCCTGCTGCCACCAAGCAGCTTCTCTGTCATGAGGGACATTTTGTTCCCTGGAACTCTGGGCGCAGATAAACCCTTCCTTCTCTAAGTTGCTTTGTCCCAGCAACAGACAACACATTAATAATATACTTACACCTTATTGAGCAGAACTGGATGCCCAACCGCATTTTAACTGTAAGGGAGCAGAGAGCTGCACTCTAGGTTATACCCACAAAAGGAAAATACCAGAAATACAAAGTAAGCAGCATAGATGTTGACAGCAAAGTGTCTGTCATAAGACTTGTTTTGTGAGTCACAAGGCGAGCTGCTGCTTGGTATGCAGAGCTCTAGGTTGGGGGAAGGGCTTGCTTTTAAAGAGTTCATCAAGATCTTTTGGAGAAAAGCTACAGAGATTCCAACTTGTATTTCTGGAGAGCCCAGGTTAGAGTAGATCAAGGCCCAAGGCTCCAGGATCAGGGGCAGAGGATGGGACTCAACATGAAGACCAAGGTTTTCGTGAGGGGACTTGCTCTGGGCTAACGTGAGCATGGCTGGGAGGCCAGTACCAAACTGTCCGGCTCTGGGGCACAGTGATGGAGCACGGGCTGGTGAGCCAAGAGAACAGCAGCCTGGGGTCTCCAACACGGGGCCGTGCCTGCAGCTGGGCAGTGAAGCCATCAGCAAAGCAGGACGCACAGGCCCCATCTTTAGTAAAACGAGAAGCAATACACTCCAGATTTGTCAGAGTTCCAGTTCTTTCCCTCGCTGGCATCTGGAGAAGGAATTTTACCTCTTCAAGCAGCTTTAGCTTCTGCAGTTCTTAGTATGTAAAGAAGATGCGGGTTGAGAGAGGGCAGGGAGCCTCCTGCTAGTACAGTAGTTCTCATCAGCCTTCCTAATATTTAATACAGTTCCTTATGTTGTGGTCACCCCCCAAGCATAAAATTATTTCATTGCTACTTCACAACTGTAATTTTACTGTTATATATATATATATATATATATATATATATGTATATATAGTTATAATATAAATGTCAGGTATGCAGGATATCTGATATACGACCCTGTGAAAATGTCTTTTGACTCCCTGAAGGTGTTGCCACCCATAGGTTGAGAGCTACTGTGTTAGTAGGGCATGAGTGATTAATCAGGAAATCTGAGGAGAGGTGCTTCCAGTCATATCTGGAGTCAGAGAAGCAGCTCACATAATGCCTCATAGCTTACCCAGGTAACAAGCAGGGACAGAGTAGACTTGTTTGAAAGAGCCCTTGGAACTTGGAAGGGACATGGCTCCCTCTCACTGCTCCGGCCAACAAGAACAGGTGAGCTTAGATAGATGGGCTGATGAGCCCAGACAATGGCTTGGGTTTGGGGACACTGGAGAACAGTTGCTGGGTAAGGGTATGTTTCTGGGGCTGGGACTCAGCCAGAGAGGAGTGGTTTGGGGATGAGTTTATTGCCTTGAGAAGCTGTGTCCCAGAGGACCAGCTTAGAACTGTGAAGTGAAGGGCTGCAGACAGCTCTCGAGAAGAGACGGGCAGGGATGTGAGTGGTGACAGCTGTGATGAGAGCCAGCCTGGTTTGCGACAATGCCTGTTACAGCTGTAGCCTTTCTTGTGTTCTTACCTCCTCTCTTCAGTTCACTTCTGCCTTCCCATACCTCTCTCACAGCTGTTTCTCAAATTACTACTCAACTGTCTGCACCTTTGTCCCTGTCCTTCTGTCCCCTTTGGTTGCCCTTGACCCCTATTGACCCCTTAGGGATGGCGCCAAGCTTCTTCTACTGCCACATTTTTAGAGTGTAAGTATGTGTGCGTGTGAGTGAGTGAATGTCTGTGTTTGTGTGTGAGTGTGTGTGTGTGTATGAGTGAGTGAGTGAGTGTGTGTGAGTGTGTGCACATGTGAGCTAGGGTCAACCTTGGGTGTTATCCCTGAGGTGCTCTCCGTCTTGTTCACTGAGATAAGGTCTTCCAGTGGCTTGGAGCACCTGAGCACTATGCTTTCAGACCACATAGACCACAAGCTTCTTGGGATCCAGGACCCTTGAGTCCCCAGGTTGTGCATACCTGTATGGCATGGGTACCTAGGGTGAATGCAGGGCAATGGCTTCACCGTCCAGCTTCTTTCTAATGTTCTTTCTATGGAGAAAATGGAAAATTGAAAGCCCATATGAAGATTTCCCTGAATCTCCAATTCTGGATGGGACTGACACAGAAACCAGCTTTCTATGGCTACATTTGCTGGAAGCAGGCTTTGCCCCTGAACCACTGTAGTGGGTTACAGAGGAATAAGGGGCAGGCTAAGTATACCCAGGTTATAACAGTGGATGTCTGGAGAGTGGATTCGTTCTAGAACCAGGGTCTGCACAGGGATTTCCAGTCCAACACCTGCAACTCTGATGCATCTGTGTGGATATGGCACAGGAGACAAATCTCTGGCTGAGTTGTTTAGGGAGTTTTTGACTCTTGCACAAAGCTGGTATAGCTTTTTCCATGTTTTTGAAAGCATTAGTGCCTGGATACTCATTTATTTTTACTTAATTATAGTTCAAGTAGTCTTCACTTTCTAACACTGATCTGTGACTGGTACTGTATGCTTGTAGAATATTTGAAAGATAACCTACACTGTGTTCATTTCACAGATGAGGATACCAAGGCTAAAGAAATGAGCCAGATTGGGTGATAGTAGCCCTAGGGCTGGCACTCGGCGTATTTTGTTCAGTCCTGTGCTCTTCCTCTCACATCTAAGTGATGTGTCTGCCTTCCCTTTCCTACAGCTAAATGATACACCCCCTTCCCTTTCTTTCCTCTTTCCTGCTTTATTCCCTAGAATGACTCTCCCTTCAACAGGTGGAATAGGGCGGATTGGTATAGATTTAAATATTCATATTCTGTTTCCTCTCTGCTGATGGCACGTAGTGCCAGCTGGTGGTTTGGGCTTTCTGTCCCACTTTAGACAATATGATTAGCTTGGCCACACTACTAGGCTGACATCATTTTTAGTCTTCCTACTGGGCACTCTGTGGTCTTTCCTCCTCGCCCCCCACCACCTTGACATTTTACAAATAGCAGGATAACAGCTGGCACAGGCACCTGCCTATGTTCTTGGGGTATAGCACCGTGGTGCATGGAGGCCCCCAAATTCTGACTGATGTCTTTTTTTTTTTAATCCAAGGTCCATCTTCTGTTGCGGAACTTTGTGCCTCACCCTAGAGGAGTGGTTCTCAACCTTCCTAATACTTTTAATACATTTCTTCATATGTGGTGATTCCCCGCCAAAAATTAATTTTTTAATTGCTACATCCTAAGTATAATTTTACTATGGTCATAAATCACAATATAAATATCTGTGTTTTCCAATGCAAGGATCTCAGGTGACTCATTTGACCCCAAAAGGCTCTTGGCCTACAGGCTGAGAACCGCTGCCCTTGAGACTCCTTTAATGATAAGTGGGAGACAGTGCACAGACGGTCCATCTTCCTTGCCCCTGGAGTGAGCAGCCCCTGCATCCTGTTCCCTCTCCTCAGACTTAATTCGTAGGCTTCGGCTCACTGGTTGAGGCTCTCTGTGTTGACTGACTTCTTGTTCGTCTCCCACTTTACTCCTCGCTCCCTTCTTAGCCTTTTCAGAATAACTTTTCAAAAGTAATTTGCTCTACAATTCATGTCATGATTAATCTTATCTTGGGGAGCCCAAAGAGGCAAAGAAGTTCTTCAGTGGGAAGAGAAGTCCCCCCAAAAGGCTAACATCCTTGGTGAGGGCAGTTAAGGAAGCAGGTTGGTGAGAGACAGCTTGATGGACCTAGATGGAGAGCCTTTTAGAGTCCACCAAATGCCCCTGGCAGATGGGCCTTGGAGGCTCCAGGTTCTATGCAGTTGTCTCAGGCAGCCACCACCTGAAACTCTAACTTTGGGTTCATATCTGCTATGGTTGAATATGTCTCTTCCAAAATCTAGGTATTGCCAATGCGATGGTATTAAGAGGTGAGGTTATCGAGACACAATATAACCTTAAGGACTCCTTCTTCACGAGCAGGATCAAGGACCTACAGAGTCCAATAGCTGTCTTTTCTGCTTTCCTCCATTCCAAGAACAACATTCCTCTTCTGGAAGGTATGGCCCTAACCAGACAACACCACTTACTGGAACCCTTCCTTGCCTCCATAAGTGCATGAAGTAAGTTCTAATTCCTTGTAAACCACCAAGCTTCAGTTATTTTGTTGTAGAAGAAGAAGTTGACTAGGACTCCTTAATAGGCTCCATTTCCAGGAATGTCTCCAGTGTCAAATATGGTGCTCTAACGTCTATCTTATCGAAGAGGTTGGCTATCTGGTCCTCTTGTGAAACGACAAACTCTTAGGAAAGTGATATCATCGTCTCTAACTTACCATTTGAATCTATCCAATTTGTCAAATGTAAAGGTTGTTACAGGGAATCCTGCCAACCTTTGTCTATGCCTAAAATCTTGTGTAAATTAGCATAGGACATATGCTCTCAGTGTAGTCTGTACAGAGCAATGATGCGGTGGAAGTTTTAGTGTGAAGTGAAGGTTGGTAATGGCCTGTAGACTAGACCTGCATTCCCTCAACCCCAGGGCTTGCCTTCTCTTTCTTTTATTTTCTCTTTCTCCCCTCCATCCTCTTCTCTCACCCCCTTTCTTCCTCTCTCTCTCCCTCCCCTCTCTCTTACTTTCAATGAAAAATAAACTCAAGAAAAATGATAAGAAATGTTAAAAATAGGAGCCCACAGAGCTGTCTGCTAGTCTGTGACTCCTTGGCCTCTCCACCCCTGACTCTCAGCACATGGCAGGACCCAAGTCTCATTCCCTGGGGCCTTGCTCACTTGCTCCTCAGCCTCCTTTGGCCCAAGGGCTCTACCCTGAAACCTAGCCTGGCCAAGGGCAGCCGACAGAGCAGAGAGAGTCAGAGTGACCCATGGACGCTGATAAGGTCTCTGTTTGTTGATTCAGGGACTTGCTTATTCTCTAAATAAACTTTCTTGTTTTAAACATTTCTCTTTCAACTGGAGCTGAGTGTTTCCCTGTTACCATTCCCCAGGGGAGATGTTGTGTTTCTCTTTGTGTAAATTTATATAAACTGTTCCCACACTCATACCGACCAAATACCAAGCTCCTTTGATCCCTAGGCTGGCCACAGAAGAGCGTGCTTTTGCTGTGATAGAAGCTGCACACCCTCTTGGAGTCTGTGGGGTTAACTGGAAGAGCAAGAGGACTCTGCTGCAAGAAAGGAGACCTGCAGGACTGAAGATGGACGGTCCTCTGAGGTCACCTTAGAACTGGCTACGGAGTAAGAAGGGCATTTATCCTGCCTCTGTTTCGACGATGAGGAAATTGATGTGAGTGTGTGACTGTGTGTGTGTGTGTGTGTGTGTGTGTGTGTGTGTATGTGTGTGATGTGTGTATGTGTGTGTATGTGTGTGGTGTGTATGTGTGTGTGTTTGTATGTGTGTGTGAATGTATATGTGTGTGTGTGTGTGTGTATCTCATCCACACCTACATTGTAACTATGTGAGGAATAGAAAGTCTCATCTATGTGCTCACCCCTCACTCTTTTCTGCCTCCTTAGCTGGCACTGTGAGCTCCATTATGCTATCAGCAATTGCCATAAAATAAGAAACTCTAAAACTTAGGGATAAAAATATCTCTTTACTTAATCAGTGATTTTTTTTTATGAGTTGATAATCCTGAGTGAGTGAGATGTAAGTGGCTGTTGTGATGATCTCTCATAGGTTGGCTCAGGAACCTGAAGTCAGCTGAGGGTGATGGTTTCACCCACCTACATGATTGGCTGGCTGCTGGCTGGTGTGATGGGCATAACCAAACCACATGGTCTCTTATACTCAAGTGAATGAGGCCAGGCTTTTCCCAGGGCGGTAGTTGTGGGTTTCCTAAGAGCTGTAAGAAAGAATATTCTAACCCTCGAGCACATGCACACAGTTGTAACTGTTGCTGCCATCATCCATCTGGCTCGGATAAGGCTCAGCAGACACAGATCAGAATCTCCAGATGAAGTATTGTTGGCTGACAGTCTGCAGTAATCTCTGAGTGAGCTTTCTTAAAAACAATATGGGGTAAGTTCAATGGTCAAAACTATAAGCTATATCAGAAGGCCTAGTCTATTGGAGACAGTGATAGTTAAATGGTCAGTGGGACACATCTTGTCCTCTCCCTGTCTCTCAATACAGAGCTGGTCTGAGATGTCCTATAGCATGGGGACTAAGACCTGTGGGTAGTCCATATAGGGTTGTAGCTTCCAAGTTTCACTGTGGCCGCCTGCATGTCCGTAGCAATGTGAGCAGGTGTAGTGACTTACACTAGCCTTGTGCACACACCAGGAATGCTCCCCATATGGTTGCTTAAGGCAGCAAGAGAATATAGCTTAGACACCTTCCATTTTTTAGGACGGACTAAATTGAACATCAGTATGAAAGTATTTCATAGACTTTTAAGATTTGAGCATGTATTAAAGGGAACGTTCATTTTGGAGACTACAGTGGGAGGCGGCCATCTTTTCAGTAGGAAGAGATCGTGCCTTCTGCAGGCATTTTCTCAGGACAAAGTCATCCAGGGGCACACATTAGGCAGTTGGCAAGGTGCTTAATATCCATTCCCAGCTTGGCACTGTGCGGCCTGCAAGGCAAACAAGAGCCATGGAACGTACCAGGGAACTTTCTGCCAAGAAAGGAGTAGAGATGAGTCTCCTTGTACAGTGGTGGGCAAAGCTGAAGATGCCATGCCAGGTGGAAAATGGATGGCTTCCGCTCGGACTGCTGTGCCTCCCACAGACTCTTGGTTTAGGGCTGAGAGAATTTACGGTCAGGTTGGAAGTCAAGTTCATGATATGTGCCAGCCGTTGTTCACTGTGGTTCATTGGCCTTACAGAGAGGTGCATAAAAGGAGATATGGCCTAACATGCTTTTCATCAGGTAGGCCAGCATCTACTCAAGGACACGTCTTGTTGGCCTCCTCAAAACATGGCTACTGTGGTGGGGAGTCAAGGTACTTGTGGGTCACCTTGACACAGTGAAATCAAAGCCTTTGCTTCCCAGAAGCATTCCATGCTCCTCAAATTTGGAAGGTCTCAAGCCTGAATGGCCAATCAACCTCCTCGTGATTACATCATAGTACCACAGAAATAGGGTAACTCGAAGGCTGAGTTCAAAGGCATTTCTAAGCCCAGTCATGCTGCTAGCCCTTTGCACCCATGGATCTACTGTTTACTGCTGCTAGTTCTTGCTGTCCTTGAGTTAACGTCAGTCCTCTTGTTAATGTTCATGGGCGAAGGCAGAATCCAGGGTAGAACAGCAGGCTCCTTTCATACTCAACTTGAGCTCTAAAGAAAGCCTTTTCCAGAATGGTAGTTGTGGAAGGAAAGGGTTTGCGTTTGCTGGAGCCAGGTACATAAAGAATCTCTAAATCTCCCACAGCATTTCTTTCCATATATGGCCGGACCAAGAGCATCCCCTTAAGTCCTAACTTAGGAACATAGCAGACTGTGTGTCCTATGGCTGTGGGAATTGGGTGGGAAGTCTTTTCTGAGCTGAGAAAACAATGCAATGGGTGGAAGAACAGAAATCGAGGAGTTGATACCTGATCCCTAGCTTCGCTGAAGTCAAAAATCTTAGTGATAGGGTTTTGTGTGGTTGGTCGAGCCAGGCTTCCAAAGTTTAGGTCAGAGTGAATTGTGACTGTCTATCTGGTCTAGGAGGTACAGGCTTCTCAGTAGAGTGAGCTGTACAACCAGGGGAACTGTACAACTTAGGAGCCGGATCTCTAAGAAGCCCTGCAAACCCCCATTTTAGTTTCCCATGGTCTCTGTTATGCCAAGAAAGGGCCTAGGAAAGCTCTGCAATCCTCAGAAAGGAACAAGGAGGAAGCATTGGGGCCAGAGGTTCTGCAAGCTTCCACAGGATGCTGGGATTCCCAACAGCATCTCTGAGAGAGCTGGATAATGATGGCCGAATGCCAAAGGCAAAGTTAAATACATGGTTGAGAGTTCGTCTCAGAATTGGCAGCCTCACAACAGCTAAGACACAGTCCCACCTGCAGGGCCCAACTGAGCCTAGGAGTGATTGAAATTGAGCTTAACAACCACATCCCACTGGGAGATATTTCTTATTTGCATTCAGATTGACTTCTTACTTTATTAATTCCCCTAAGAAGCCTCTGGACTAAGTACCAATTTCCCCTGAAGGCTGACTCAGAAAGGTGCCTAATGGCCTACGTATTATTTCCCTCAGCAACAAATTAAGCTAATGAACAAACTCTGGCTATTCATTTCTTGTTGCTGGCTGTGGGTGGAAGGGCACTGCTTGGCCATGAGCCACAGCAACAAAGGCTGGCTCCTGGTTCTTTGTCAAAACAGTATTTTCTTTCCTCTATGGGTGAGACTCAGGGAGGGGGAGACATTGCTAGGTTGACCAGCCCACACCCAAAGTCCTCAAAGATGAACCGGAAGAGGGGTGACTTCCTGAGAATTCCCTTGCTTTCCACAGTTGGGATCCCTCATGGCTTAGATCTATAACTTTTTCTGTGGAGCCTGGTAGGTGGAAGTAGTAGACCTCCCACCTCCAGGCTTTGCCCAAACTCTGAATCGCTCTGTGGGTGTGTCACAGAGATGGGGCACACACATCAAGGCTCCTTTTGGGGGAGCCCTTAGTACTGGACACTGAAGTGTTGCTGTAGAAATATGAAAAATGCTCACTTCTTTCTCATAATAGATCCAGCACTGTAGTGCCCCAAGATGTCTGGTAGACATCTTCATCTCAGTCAGCAAAGCCTCTCACCCGCTTTGCTCCATCCCATATCGCACTGCCAATGGCTTCTCTCTGAGCCTGGCAACAACCTCTCTCCACATCTAGTTCCCAAGGCAGGTTACCCCCATACACATGTCTCCAGCCACCACATACTCTCTTGAATTCAATTAAATCGCCACAAGAAAGAACACACAACACAATAACCTCTGATCCAATTGATAAGATATAATTGCCCACTGAAACATACAAAGCCCCATACACATCCATCCCTTAAGAATATTTATAACAACCTGTAAATGTGCAGAGAGGAATCTTGACATCTGCCTCCATGTTCTCTCCACTGCTTCCCCATCTTCTCTCTTCAGTCTCCTCTTCTCTCTAAAACTTTTCTCCTGCCCATCCTTCCTTCTCGTTCAATGACAGGTCTCGTTCTACCTTGTACCTGCCTTCACCTGTATGACATCATTGTACACTGAAGATCGTGGCTGGACTACACATACCAGGAAGAACAGAAAGGAAGACTTAGGGAAAAAGATGTCTTTAGGAAGCCCAGCTTTGAACAAAACTCTCCCAGTTTGGCTCTTGTTGCACACCAAAGGGAAGAGTAAGGCTCTGGAAGGTAACTGGGGATGCAAGAGGGAAGTTTAGGATGATCATGTCCTCTACCAACTCTTCTCTCGATTTGGGTTCCTGAAGAAATAGATTGAGTTAGGACATGGGTATAAACAACTTGTCTGGGAGGAAAGATAGCTAATGAAGAATACGCTACTCATTCACTTTCCGTGTTGACACAGAGAGCCTGGTGTTGATGAAAACTGTTGGAGACAGGACATTTGCCTCAGAGTTTTCTCAGCCAAGTGGGAAAGGAGCTGGGATGTTTATCTGCTACTTCTGACCTTCATGGACTGCTGCTGGAGATGCTGGTCCTCAAGCAATGCAGGTTTGTCCTATGTGTGGGCAGAGTGGTCGCCCTGATCAGAAAAGCTGTGGGAGAATGAGTTGCAGATTTCTCTCAGAAGCAGCCTCTCCTGTAGAGAGATGAGTTTGGGCAAGAGATGGATTGCATTGATGAGCCCTGGTCCATCAGCGCATGAGGTCTCTTCCCATGATTCCCAATCCTCTCAGTCACTTTGTGTCTGTAACTTGACTCCTCAGATACTGTTCTTCCACGCACACAATACCTAGCCACATTCTTGAGCTGGTCTCTCTGGGTTTCACCCACCAGCTTCTTGGATCAACTCCCAGCTGGATCCAGAAGGTTCAAGCTCAGACCATAGCAGATTTTATTTATAAATACACTCTTCCTTACCCAGAATTATAAAGATCCTATATCCGTAATGGACCTCCTCTTCCACCCCTGATGTACTTGCTCTAGTCTAGCATCTTCATTTGAATCCCAACTTACCTCCTAAAATGTATATTTCCGATCTTATGTCTGTGGGGGAGGGAGTCTATGTCTATGTCTGTGTGTCCACAATTTCAGACAGTGTGTCCTAAGGACCAGGTTTGTAGTTAGCTTCTTCCCGCTGTTTCCCTGCTAGAGTTATCCTTTTGTTTCCTTGTTGACATAAGCAGCTACTACATATGTAGTGGTTTGAATAGGAATGCCAATCAGAGGCTCAGATATTTGAAAACTGGTTCTGATGTTTCCTGAGTAGGTTCAGCAGGCATGGCCTTGCTAGAGGAAGCATGTCAGTGGGGGCAGGTTTTGAGGTTACAAAGTGAATCAATGACTCTTTCTGCTTGGTGCTGGTAGTTTAGGATGTGAGCTCTTGGTCTTCTGCCACAGGTGCCACACCTTCACTAGGCCACCGTGGATCCTAACCCTCTGCAATGATGAGTCAAGCTAAACTTTCTTCTATAAGTTGCCTTGACCATGGTGTTTTATCAGAGCAATAGAAAAACAACAGACACGGTCAGAGATTGTATCAGAGATCAGAGGTGAGAATCGAAAATCACATGAATCCATGCCAATCACTCAGGTTCAGAGGGAGAGAGAGAAAGAGGGAGGGAGGGAGGGAGGGAAAGAGAGAGAGAGAGAGAGAGAGAGAGAGAGAGAGAGAGAGAGAGAGAGAGAGAAGAGAGTCCTTAAAAACAAATGGCTCATTTCTGAATATAGTTTTCATCGCCTATTAATTACCTTGCCTGTCTGGGAAAAACCAAAATAGCGAAGATATTGAGTCTAGGCTAGAAAAGACAGCACACTTACCTAAAGAAAGAGCTTCTGGTCATTGTCTTATAAATAAAAATAAGATTGGGAATTGGAAAGACACAACAAAGTAGGCAGTTGTTGGAAGTTGGAAGAATAAGTCAAGTTAATACTACTGAATGGTGCATCGAAAACTGTAAATTTTATGTGATGAATATTTAAAACCACGATTAAGACATAAAAGAGGAAAAAAGAAAGTATGTGTTGTAAAGAACAAACCTCAGAAACAAACCCCAGGCAAACAAGAAAGCAACACCACCAACACCAACCTGGGATCATGGATAGGAACTTAGGGATTGGTGGTGAGCGAAGAAACTTCTAGGAGACACCAATTAATACGCTGAGTTTTGAAGATGCAGGATTCTGGCACAGATTCCATCTAGTCCTGGGTCAGACAGATGGTCCTTTCTGGAAGAGAGAAATTAAGCCTCTGGCCAGTTCTCACAAACACCAACTCTGCCAACAGAGTGCGCTTGCTGTTGATGTGTTTGCTCAGGAGACAAGCCAACTGAAGAGAAGCCTTCTGGGTAGGAAGTGAATGGAGGTGAGGTCTGTCCTGTGGAAGGGATGGAAGAAAAGCTTACAGGTCTCCTAAAGAATGGTCAGTTTGGTTCAGTGAGAAAGCCTGGAAGAAGTAGGAAGTTTTGCCTCAGAAAAACTAAAACCAAAACCAAACAACAGCATGTTGGCCAGGCTGGCCTAGAACTCTATGTAGCTGAGGTTGGCCCTCTACTTCTGATCTTCTTGCCTTCATCTTTTGAGTGCTGAACTTTCGGAGGTATACTATCGCACACAGTTTGAACTCAGTTTTAAAAGGTATTTATGTATATGCAGATGCAATAAGTCCAATAGGTATTTGGACATATGTGCACATACAATGATTTAAAGATGGGGCTGGAGAGATGGCTCAGTGGTTAAGATCACTCTCTACTCTTCCAGAGGTCCTGGGTTCAATTCCCAGCAAACACATGGTGGCTCACAGCCATTTGTAATGAGATCTGGTGCCCTTTTCTGACCTGCAGGTGTACATACAGGCAGAACAGTGTATACATAATAAATAAATCTGTTTTTTAAAAAAATTAAAAATGTATTTGTGTATTCATATATACTAAATAACTTTAAGATATCCTGTGTATATGCATCTAGAGTAACTTTAAGATGTATTTGTTTATGTGCACACAGTGTGACTGATTGCTGCTGTAAGCTCATGTTCTGAGACAGTATTTTTTCAGCACTTGACAGCAAGTTCTTCTCCCACTAAGCTTAAGCACTAAGAACTAATGATATATTTTTCCCAATTTGACACAGAAGAGAACTCCCATTAAACAGCACAAATAGTCTCTGTTTCTGTTGCCACCCACTCCCAGATGTCTCTAACCTCAGGAGCCAATGAAACAGTATGTGACTTCCAGGGCTTTCTGTGCTCACTTTAGAGCTCAGTGCACCCTGAGTCCTAAACTGCACCACACTGCAGCCCATCATTCCCAAGGATGTTTAAGGCCAATTGTAACAGAATGTCTGAACAACCGCCATAGTTCAAGGCACCCTAATAGATGTTAACAAACAAATTTACCCTAGAGTCTTGTTAACTTATGTGTTTTCTCAAACACACAGAGATGTAAGACCTTTTTAAAGAAGAGGGTGACTTCTTTGACAATCCTATAAAGTTGGCAAACACTGGTCTTTACTCGTCTTTCAAATCTACTGGAGCTAAATACCTAGCCTTGCAAGTCAGCCAAGCGAGCTGTGGTCCAGTGGTTCACCTCTCTGTCTGGTAGGAAGTCACCCTTCAGGCTTGATACAGCCTTGGGATCTTCCACCCCTCAGTCAGATACTCAGGCCTGCTCACTGCTACGGAATGAGTCTCTCTCTCTCTCTCTCTCTCTCTCTCTCTCTCTCTCTCTCTCTCTCTCTCTCTCTCTCTCTCTCTCTCTCCCATACTTGCAAGCTTGTATGTGAAAGCTCTCCCTCCCTTTGCTAAAGCATATACTCTATTCATTATCATGCCCTGGATTTGTCACCATCACAGAGTGGCAGTGTTTTGTCTGGCGAGTCAGTACTGTTGCACAGAATCTACAGCTATGCAAGACTACTGATGTCCCTCTCCCTGACCTCAAGGCAGGCACCTCACTTCCCGGAACCATGAAAGCTAGCTAGCAGAGAAGAAGCGTCCAACTCAATTCCAACTTTATTTTTCCGTGTCCTACAACCAAACCATGTGGTGTCTTTGGCAACAGGGTCCTACAGTCCAATTCTGGCAGTCAGCTAGCAGCAATGACAAGGCTGTTTTGGGAGCCTCAGTGGCCTTCCTGGCTAACAACTCACAGGGAAGTCATCCACCCTGGCACTAGTAATTTTGTTTAGTGATCTACGGCTTCTGGGAACAACTCTATCCACCCTTACAGGGTCTTTGTTCAAAGATCTTCTGCAGTGGTGGTTTAATGATTATGAAACCTGCAAGTCTAATTTTACTGTGGAATTTTTTCTTTCTCCTTCTGTTATGATAGACAGTTGTACTAGTTGTTGTAGCCTGGATCAGAAGTTGGGTAATCTGCTCTTCTGATTGGCTTTGCCTTTTCTCATGACTCTGTGCTTCTTTCTTGCCATGATCAATACTTGGTTTGGCTTCTGAATCTTTGATGTTTAATTATAACATGGCAGCAAAAGCATTTCTTCCAGGATACATGTTTGATGTTCTAAGCACCTCCAGAATCTAGACTTGTATCTCCTCTCATTCTGAGAAAATTTATGCTGTGATTTTGTTGAAAATATGTTCTATGCCTTTTGAATAAAATTGTTCTTTTTCTATGTGCATGGTTCTTAGGTTTGGTCTTTATACAGCTCTGCGTATCTTGAGAGTGCTATTCACAGCTTCTTTACCAATGATCTTTGTCCAATTCCTCCAATTTTAGCTCCAATATCCTATCTGTTCTTTGAGCTACTCTCTTGGTGAAGTTTCCCACAGAGCATTTAAATCTGACTTACTGTGTTTTTCATCTTCGGCATCTCAGTTTGGTTCATCTTCAGTATTTTTATCTTTTTATGAAATCCCTCTTCTGTATCTTACACTGGCATCTTTACTTAGCTCTGATTTGAGTGCACGAGTGCGGCATTCTCTTGGGATAGTTCAAGAGTTTATTTTCTTCTTTGACCTTTTTTCAACATACTTTTAGTTGGTCTTCTGAGTTCTTTGGGATCTCATCTAATAGTGGGATTGTTACGTTTTGGAGAAGTTATGTTGCCTTGGTCTTATTTCTTATATTGCTGCCTTGAGATTTATGCATCTGGGGATAATTCATTGTGTGGATTTAATTGCTAGACGCACTCTTTGAGTGGAAGTGCTCGTGTAGTTAGGTGGGCTTAAGTTGTGGTAGAGTTAGGTGCATGGCTTAGAAGTAGAACCTCAGTTCAGAGGCTCAGAGTGTGTTTCTGATTCCTGGCATGGTCACTAAATTACTCCCAGAGTTTAATTAACTGCTGGAGCAACCCACTATGCTGCCGGATGTACCCCACTATGCAAATACTGTACTGGTTAATTGACAACACTGATCCCCTTAACTTCAATAACTGTTGAAGGATAAACAACTAGGGTAACAGAGCGTTGGGGCTTCAGAGGGCGAGTAAAGAAACCTATGCTTAGAGTCTGGCCAGCATCTGAAAAAAGAGCTAGTTAGAAGAAAAGGGACAAGGGCCTTTCTATGGTGGTTTGACCATAGACTCATAGATTTGAATATTTGATCACCAGGGAATGATTCTATTTGCAATGATAATATCTCTCTCTCTCTCCCTCCCCCTTCCCCACCCCCATCTTCTTCTCTTTCTCTCTCTCCCTCCCCCTTCCCCACCCCCATCTTCTTCTCTTTCTCCCTCCCTTTCCCACTTCTCTCATGCTGCCTGCAGATCTAGATACAGAACTCTCAGTTACTTCTCCAGCACTGTGTCTGCCTGCGTGCTGCCGTGCTTCCTGCTATGACGATAGTGGACTAAACCTCTAAAGCTGTAAACAAGCCCCCATTAAATGCTTTTTAAAATTGGAGTTGCTGTCATGGTGTCTCTTCACAGCAGTAGATCACTAACTGAGACATTTCCTGACTCAGGTCACGTAAAAGTGTGCAGACCCAGCTGAACCACATGGGGATTCACAGGGACTAGGCTGACAGCGAGGAATTCTGGGACTGAAAAGTATAGCATCTCAAGAAACAAAACCTTTCCCCGCTTATCTCTTCAGCATGCTTAAGGTGAGCCTACCTTCTTTACGAGTGCAACATGCCCTCCTCTCTCAGAGCTCCTCACTGCACTTTATGTGATGCATGCCACTTCCAAACAAGGAGGGCAACCCCGGTCTCTCCCCTCCTCTCTTCCTCTTCACCTACAAACTTGAAATTTTGAGAAAAGACCTCGAGCAACCCAGGCTGGCCTTGAGCTCCCTACGTGGCTGAGATGTTCCTCGTGTCTTCATCTGCTGCCTGTTGGATTACAAATGCCCACAATCAGGCTCGGCGCTAAGTTCTATGCTGTGTAGATTGTTTCTGTGGCCTCTCTTCTCATTGGCATATGAGGTAGGGAAGGCAAACATGTCTATCCTTTTGTTATTGTTGCATCTTTAGCATTGGAGCACCACCTGGAACCAAGTGGGCACTGTTAAATTTTGTTCAGTGAGTGAATCACTGGTTAGTTATATAAACTATGACTGCATATAATTTGGGAGAGAAAGAATGTAGGAATGAATTTTAGGTCTTGGTTCCAGAATAACTTTGAGGTTTCGTTAGTATTGTTCTTTTGGTATATTTCATATCACTGTGGGGACAAATGGAAATTAACCACTTGTGCACCCACAACAGCAAAACCAAACCAAACCAAACCAAGCCACACCAAACCAAAGCAAAAAGATTGTTACTGACCTAGACACCTCAGATGAACAGAGAAGCTCTGCACAGGAATTGGCCTCACCTGTGGAAGCCTTTGTTTAGGAGCTCCACATCCACAAGTACCTACCCAGACAGCTGGGGAGCTGACCTGAGATGGAATCTACTCCCTTTCCAATGAGACCACAAGACCTCTGAGCCGTGCACACACAGCCTCCACTTGTACAGAGAGACTACTGCCCTTCTCTGGTTCTCACTAAAGAATGGTTCTGCTTCTGGAGTGGCCTGTGTGTCCATGGACTTCTACAGCGCCTTCATGTATCTCAATCTGATCCTACAGTTACTATTTTTGTTAGTTCTGAGACAGGGACTCACTGTGTAGCCTTGGCTGGCCTGGAGCTCACTCTGTAGACCCGGAACACACGAGGGAGAACACGGAGATGCACCTAACTCTGCCCTCTGACTCTGAAGGCACGTGCCTCTATGCCCACCAATCATTACCATCTTGATGGTGGGCATGGGACCTCAGACCTCTTCTTTACCACAAGTTTAATGACAAGTCCACTTGCTAAGAGGTCAAAGAGCTAGATGTCACCAGGGACGGCTGATACAGCTTTCCCATCTGTGATGCTTCCAGTGTCTCTGTTCTTTTATTTACTCTATCCCAAGAGAGGTGGAATGATGTAACTGGTTGCTAAATTCGGGAAGAATAAACGCAATCTGCTCAGCTCAGCAACTTGTTGTCCTCTGAGAGAGAGAGAGAGCAGCCTTTCGCTATCTGTTCTTTTCTGCTGATTTAGCCCATCAGTCTTACCTCCCTATCCACCCAGATAAGGGATATGTCTCCACCATCCTGGGGTGGGTAAAGTTGCCTCTGTCATTCAGATTCCCGTTCCATTTCATAATAAGCAACAAACACACGTTATTGAGTCTTTCATACAATTGAAACAAGTCTCTGCTTTTGAATTCCCCTCTTTTAAAATTAATTCTCAACTCGTCGAGAACCCAGGAGAGGGAGAGGTTGCGATCTGTGAAGTTACTGAGCGAATCCTGATATTTCCTTTGCATTGTACTGTGAGTATTCATTGGTTTCCAGGCTACCTGGCTGCAAGGAGACGGATTGCAGAGCCTAGGGGAAAACCTAACACTTTCTAGAAAGTGTGCTGTCTGCTGATCTGGCTCAGGCTGGTAACACGCCGTGTAGCCTGGCTGCTGATGCAGAGGTGATGTTTGACCAAGAAAAGTTGAAGATGACTTTTCCTTCAGGGTGATGAGAAAGCTAGGAGAGTTTTAAAGGGTGGGATAGGAGAAAAAGCCCAGGAGGAGATACTGATGAGAGAAAAAGGCAAGAGGGAGTCAAGGATGAAGGAGAGTGCAGAATGGAAAGAGGGGGTTTGGATGAAAGGTGAAGGTCGAGTGAGCATCTGGGTGATTGTTCAGCTGCAAATGGAGTTGTAGCTTCCTGGCTGAGTGGTCTTGGGATTTTGAATTTCCCACAATGCCTAGCAGCTAACTTAACTTAGTGTGAGCAACAATTAATGTTGTTTGGTTTGGAAAAGGTACTCACACAGAATAGAAGTTGGAGTTCTACTCTGAGCAGTTTACCTTGGGAGGAGACTGAAAGCGTTTATTCTAACGATATATTTGGGAAGTTGTAGGTAAGAGAGGATAGTAACCCTCTAGAGGTCACAGCCCAGGAGGCCATTCCCAGACAGCAAGCATACTATGAGGTTGAAAAGCTAGAAATGATTGGCGAAGGCTGGAATCCGGGGCTTTCTATCCTTGGAGAGGCTTCCTGAGAAAGAGAGGGTGGGGGTTGGGAGCAGGCTTTCCATCGCAGAGAAAGTGCCCTTGGTTTATGTTGGCTACGAAGAGGCTGTGGTTACCTTTGTCAACAAATCAAAAGATTTTAGACGAGTCTGATCTCGAGATACCTGTTTTCTAACACTTAGGCTTCTGTTGCTGCCACCAGTTTGAAGTCTCACTAGAATGGGAAGTGGGACGGGGGCCAGACGGGGAGGAAGTGGGAATTCCTGCCAAATAGCCGAGGCTCGAGGGACCAGAAGATGTTAGGGTTGCTGCGTGGACCTTCTGTTCTGGGGGCTTACTCTTCTCCCCCTTCTTCTTCCCAAACATCCTTTCTTCCCTGTTTCCCCAGCTGCCTGAGTCTTGTTCCCCAGAGCTTCCCTGTGGCCTTGGTCCATGTACACGCTCTGACCGTCTTAATTTCTGTTCCCAGGCTCTGTGTAAACCTCTCTGCACTGAGCTGCCGATGTTCCGGAACATTTACTCAAACACTCACCCACGCTGGCCTTCAACAGAGCCTTGCGAGTGCAAATCTAGATGTTTAACAGAGCCAAGCTTTCCAGGAGTAGCCCTGCCCTTGACCAACAGGGTCAAGACCTGAGGGACAAATGAGCTTATCTGTCCACATTGCAGGACGTTCCGGGGGGATTTCTGTGTCAGTATTGGAACCTGATGGAAGGGGGTTCCCACTGCATATGAGACCAACCCCGAGAACACACGGCACCCCTTAACTTTTCTCTCCCTCTTAGGACTCCCCCAAGCCCTGCTTCCCGGGATCACCTCCAAAAATATACCACCTGCACCCAAGCTTGTTCAGGCTTTACTATTTTTGGTAAGGATATTTCTGTATCTTTTCTTTCAATATTTGTACCTCTTAATTTTCTTGTTTTATGCATTGACTAGGCTTTATTATTCCCCGCTGTGGTGCAGCTGTAGGTTTGCTGAGCCTGCTCTTAGCACAGACTCTGCTTAGGAAGCAGAGCAATGGCGCTGAAATTCTAGCGGCAGAACTTCAAGATGAGACCAGGTTTGGGAACGGGGTCTTTGCAGCTTAAACCGAGGTCACTGGAGTGAGCTGCGATGTTCTGTTTTTCCCAGACAGAGGGCTGTTTGGACTCAGGCATATTCTGTCAGGGGCAGTATAGTGTGAATCCTAAGGCAGAGCTTGGGCAGAGCTTCCGTAAGCTCAGGAAAGCCAAAGATGCCTTTCACTCACCAGAGTCAGGGCAAAAGCATACGGATCTGGAGCAGGTTCTTCCCACCGCTGTCAAAAGGAAACCAGCTGTGGGGATGCCTTGGTCCTGAATTTCAGTCTTCAGAACTCGGAGACAAAATGCACCTTTTATTCAAACCCCATCACTTTATGGCTAGCCAAGAAGTATGTCCCCAAATGACCACACTGGCAAATGCTTTGAGACACACATATTTTTATACCTGTGTATGGTGGAGGGCACATGCCACGGTATGTGCTATGGACGTCTGGCACTCTCCTCCTGTCACAGAGACAGGGAGATAGAACCCGGGTTGTCAGTATTGGTGGCAGTTACCATCACACATTGAGACACGTCACCAGCCCCACAGCCTCTGCTTCTGTACCAAATGGCTCTATGCCATTTTTTTTTTGGCCTGGCAATTCTTTTTTTTTCCCCCCCCGGAGCTGGGGACCGAACCCAGGGCCTTGCGCTTCCTAGGCAAGCGCTCTACCACTGAGCTAAATCCCCAACCCCCTGGCAATTCTTCTCATCTGTTTTTCCTTCATAAATTAGATAATGTAACCAATCTTGTAGTTTATATTTTTAGTCCAATGTCCTGGGCACATATAGTCCCAGCATGTGGAAGTGAAGGCAGGAAGATCAGAAGTTTAAGGTCATCCATTGTGAGTCTGAGATCCTATCTCCAAAGCAAAGCAAAAGTATATTCAGTTAAAGGATGCTATTCTTTCATCCAGTCTACATCATATAGACTGATATATGATGTATGATATCATGTACCACAATCATAATATAATAATGTATGTAGTATTATCATTTTTTAAAGTTTGGGGCCATATTCCTCCCTGAGCCAATTTTGGTACAGGCACTATATCCATTTTTATGTTGGAACAACGCTACTGGCTAGAATAGGGAGCTTCTCTCTAGTTTTACTGCCAGTAGATAGAGAGGTGGGGCTGGAATGTAGGCTCTCCAACTGCTAAAAGCATGTATGTTTCACTACCAGGAGTGCCAGAAAGAGTTTACCTGCTGTGATATTTTAGCAGATTAGTAGAGTCTGCCAAAAGCACTGGGTTGAATGGTTCTGAGATTCTATCCATAGTTAGTTCTGTGATTGATTAACAATGCCTGCCACAAGTGAGGGAGTTGTGGTAGCAGAACATCAGGCCATGGCAGGTCTTCATTGGTATTAACTATTTCTTATTCTTTCAATTTCAGGGACATTATTGTCCCTGGGGTCTATGTGGGGAGTTTTTGGGCACATAAGACTAAGTCACAGTGGCCGTGTGGATTGTAATAATTTACTTTTGAAGTGACTTGAGACCTCCAGAGGGAAGGGAATATGGATAAGCTTTGAAGTCAGACTTCACAGGGTTCAAGCTGGGGCTTTTCCGTTTATTGATTGGGTGAATTTATTATCTTATTGGTTAGTATCTTTGATCTTAGTTTTTTCTTCTGTTGACTTGTTTTGACAACTAGACAATATACCACATATAAAAATTGTGAGGCAGGGTGTGCATTCATTCATTAGGAACAGTGTTTGTGAAGGGTCAACTATGTGCTGGGCTTTGGCAGTCCAACGAGAGTTCTGCTTATGCTACTCTCAAGGCAATACACACACACATACACACACACACACACACTCACACACACACAGACTCACACACACTCATGCACACACACACACACACACACACACACACACCCTCATTTCAAGGGGTCATGAGACAAATTTGTGGATGGGGGGGGGATGCTTCTTTAAAGAGAAATCCCCAAATCTAAACACTGAAAACATTTTAGGGGGTGACAGCAAGTGACAGGGGGTAACAGTGGGTGACAGGGTGTGACAGGGAACAAGTAGTCGCCCAAGCAGCAGGCGTTTACTCATCAGAATGTAAGTGTAGCTTCATGGGAAAAGCTGATTTTCTTCCCTGTCTGATTTCTGGGGACTTGGAATTTGAAGCATCCCTGAGGATTCTTCTGAGGTGTAACCCTTCCTTGCATTCAGAAACGGTGCTGTCCGCTGGATGAGATAATGCAACACATGCTGGCGGCTGATGGAACCAGTCCTCCTTTGGGCCTAGGGCTGGGGGAAGGGAAGCTCATCTTGTAGGCAATGTTTCTGAGGATGGAGGTGTGGGACTGGGAAGCACAGATTCCCACGGAAAGATGGAGGACTACAGCATGGCTTCCCCCAAAGGACTCTAATGCTACCCACTAACATTTAGCCAAGAAAATGCAACGTACTTTAGAGGGTATGTGTATGTAAAATATTTTTTATTGCTGTGAGAGAAAACTCCCACACAGGTTTCTCTGGCAAGGGAAGGTTCTGAAAAAAAAAAGAAAGAAAAAACACAACAAAAATTCTGGTAGAGTGTGGCTAAAAGGAACAGTTTGTCTCCTGTGTTTGTCAACATGTCACCATTAAGAGAGGCAAACAAAATCAAAGGACACCTCTCCAGTCAAATGTGTTTATTAGCTAACTAACATATATTTACTGAGCACTCATGCTGGGTAGGTCTGGAGGCATAGTGTTTGCTGTGTGGGTGTGGTCCCTGTCCATACGGAAGAGGCAAGACAGATGGCAAACCGTTTCAATGGCATTTTGAGGCAAGGACCAAGAACTACCTCTCTCCTGTCTTGATGCTGATGGTGAAGGATAAGAAAGCACACAAAGCGCCAAAAGTGGTCAGGAGAGAGCCGACAGTCCACCCCTCGGAACGCCAGGTGTGGATCAGAGAGATCAAAGGAGCTTGGTGAGACCTGAGGTCAAAATAGAGCCGTTTTCCAAACAGAGACCTCTGTGCCTACTTGTGCAGGAGAGCAAAGCAAAAAATTAAAACAATAGCCAAAGCACCTTGTTTCAACTTGTCACCTCACTAAAGAGAGAAGGAGCCCCAGAAAGAGAGACTGGGGGGGGGGTGTTCTTTCTTTAAAGTGGCCCTCTTGCAAAGTGAGTTGCTAACAGAAGTGGCAGACATGATATACTAAGAACCAGACCATGCACAATTGCATGAGGAACTGAGACCATAAGTAATGTCCAGTGACAGGAGGAAGACATGGCTCTGATGTGAGTAGACAAGGCAGAGCTTGAGAAGCAGGATGGACCTGAGCACTCAGTGTTAGGGAAGAGCCATGAAGAAAAGGTGGGGATGCAGGACATTTATGTTGCCCCTGCCACCCTATTCCATACGCAGACTTCCTGTGTCCTCCTCCAGGGTCTAGCCTGGAGAGTATAGACTTGTTATCTCTGCAACCAGATCCAGCCCAGGTCCCACATTATATCTGTCTGGCCTAGTCTTCTCATCCATACCTACAGCAGCTGGCCTCGATGCTTCCACAGGGTCCCACATCCTGTGCTCCAACTGTCCCATGACTTCCTACTGCACCAAAGCCAACCTCTAGGCTTATGCCAGAATATATCACACCTGCATCTACCTACAGGGTCCTTTGTGCCACCTTCACCACCCCAGTCAGTTCCCAGACTTCCCATGTCCTCCTTGAGGGTCTAGCCTGGTGACTCCTGACTTTCTCCTCAATACCTTCTCTGCAGCTTTCAGATCTAGCCTGGGTTTCACAGCCAGTGTACCAGCCTGGTCTGGCCTTCCCTGTCTTCCCTGCAGAGGTGTTCTAGGCTTGTGTCATTATTCTCCCTGTCTATCTGCCAACCACAGGACTCTTCCAGCCTCACCAGCCTTTCCATTGAACCTCTCTACTCCACACTCTTTCCTTAAAACAGGAAGTACACCCTTTATACCAGCTCAGCATCCTCTCTCCGTTTGACTTCATTCCAGCCATTTTCAACCACTAGACCTAACCCACCCCGACAGCTTCTCTTCTTCTCCAACCTGCTTTGTCCATAACAAGCTCAGAGCTAACAGAGGAAGTCCACATGCCCATATCAGGAGTAACAACTTCTCAGGAGTAACAACAATATGAAAGATAAAGCCAATACCTCCTTTCTCAAACTGACCAGTCCTGTAGAAATGCTTGCCAACGAGAATTTTCTAGATGAACCCCAGGACAGAGAAATGAAAAAAGAGACAATTTCCCTCAAAGAATGAGAGAAGACAGAGAGAGAGAGCTCCATGAAATCCAGGAGAAAGAGCTTAGTGAAAGTGATTACCTAAGCAGTTACCTAAGTGATTACCGGGCGATGGGAACGACCAAGACAACCTAGGACTGGAAAACGGAATTCAGTAGTGATAGAAATGTTGATGAGGATCCTAGCCGAAATAAAGATGGAGTAGGAAAATCCAATAGCCCAACGAGAAAACTCAAAGAAAGACAGATAGTTTTAGAATGCATCAAGCAGAAGACACACTATCAGGCTTGAAGTTGAAATAGAGGATCTAGACTAAATAAGCAAGGAGCTTGAAAATTGAAAACAAAACAAAACAAAAAACCAGGAGCGGAACACACAGGAAATGTGGGATACATAAAAGAACAAAACAAAACAACAAGCCTTTGAATTACAGGCATCACCAAGGGAGAAAAATCTCAAGTCAATGGCACAGACTAGATTTTCAACATCATAGAAGAAAACTTCTCCACATTAAGGAGAGCCACACCTGTACAGACACACACAGAACACCAGATAGACAAAACCAGAAAAGAAGATTCCCATGGCCCATCACAGCTAAAACACTGAGTATACACAACAAAGAGAGTAAATTGAAAGCTGCAAGAGGAAAAATAATGTAAGTCACATATAAAGGAAACCCCATCAGAATAACAGTTGACTTCTCAATGGAAACTTTGAAAGCAAGAAGAGCCTGCAACAATTTATTCCAAGTTTTTAAATACTGTGACAACCAACCAAAAGTAATATGCCTAGAAAAACTATCTGTCATTATCAAAGGCAAACAAACAAACAAACAAGCAAAAAACAAAACAAAAAACCCAACCAACCAATCAACCAACCAAACAAAAAACCCAAAACCAAAAGCCAAAGACATAAAAAGTCTAAAAAATATATTCAGCAACCCAAACCTAAGGAAAACACAGGAAACAGTATTTCAGGCCGAAGAGAGGAATGAGCACAGCAGAGAGACTATGCAAGCAAACCTGAAGCCATGATCATCAGAACACTAATGCCACCGAGAACACAAACACCACCACCAAAAGTCAGCAACATGGTGACCATAACTAACAGTCACATTGTAATATTAGCTTTAAGTAGCAAGGCTTCAATTCTCCAACCAAAGACACAGTCTGAGTAAATGGATTAAGAAACGAAATCCACTATCTGCTGCCTGCATGAGGCACAGCTCAGTTTTAAAGGTGGACACCGCCAGGGTTGGGGATTTAGCTCAGTGGTAGAGCGCTTGCCTAGCTGGGTTCAGTCCCCAGCTCCGGGGGGAAAAAAAGATGGACACCACCTTAGAGTAAAAGGAGGGATGGTGCTCCAATCAAATGGGACCAGGAAGCAAGCAGACACTGCTATCCTAATACCAGACAGATTAGATGTCAAACAAGTTTAAAGAGGGACACTCCATTCCAATCATGAGAACAGTCAACCAAGAAGACATTACTGTCCTCAACATATATGCCCCGAATGCAAGGGCACCCAGTTTATAAACAAAACAAAACAAAACAAAACAAAACAAAACACAGATTAACATTAACTCATTAGTTAATAGGTGGTGATTTAAAAACACCATTTCTCCAGTAGATGAATCATCTGAACAAAAAATAAAGAAACCTTACAATTAATTGAGATCAGATGGACCTAACAGGTACCTACAGAACATTCGGTCTAACACCAACAACACGCATTCCGCTCAGCAGCACAGGGAAGCTGTTCTAAAATAGACCGCATCCTGGGACACACAACAAATCTTTACAAATTCAAAAAAGATGTAAATAACTCCTTGGATCCCATCTGACTATAATATAATGAAACTTCCTGACAGCAGAAAAACAAAACTCTAGTAAGTGTGCAAACTCATTGCTTAATGATGAACGAGTCAAAGAAGAAATCAAAACAAAGCTAGAAAGCTTTCGGGAACCAAGTGAAAATGGAAACAAACCGTAATACAACAAAAGCTCTGTTGTGAGCCTCAGAAGCCTTGGAAGCGGTCATACGGGGAAAATATATGGCTTTTAGTGCCCACATTAAAGGAATCAGAAAGAGCACAAACAAATGGCTTAGTGATGCAACTCAAAAAGTTGAAAATACAAGAACCAAATCCAAACCAAGTTGAGGGCAAGAAATAGTAAAAATCAGAGCAGAAATCAATGAAATGGAAACAAAGAAAACAATTAAAAGAATCGACAAATTAGAACTTGCTCTTTAAGAAAATAAAATGGATAGACCCTTGGCCCAACAAACCGAAAGAAAATCAGGACCCAAATTAAAAGAATCGGAAATGAACAGGGAAACATTAGAACAGGCACCAAAGAAAGCCAGAATGTTACAAGTGAGTGTTTTAAAAACTTATACTCCATTGAGTTGGAAGATCTAAAAATATGAACGATTCTTCTAGAGGAAGTCAAACCAACAAAATTAAACTAAGAAGTCAACAGCCTAAAGAGACCCACAACCATCGAGGAGCTTGAAATAGCAATTAAAAAGCTTCCCCATCAAAAAAATTTAAGTCCAAGGTCAGAGGGATGCACAGCAGAACTCTATTTTACATTCAAAAAAGATCTATAATCAATCTAGCCAACCCCTCTTAAACTTTAAAAACAAAACCAAACAAACACTCAAAACCCAAACCCAAAACCAAACCAGAAAAACTATAAGGAGTCATTCCAAATTCTGTCTTTAAAGTCAGTATGATTGTGAGACACAACAACAACAACAACAGCAACAATAACAACAACTACAACAGCAGCAGCAGCAGCAGGAAAGAAAAAGAAAGAAAACTGAAGCCCAATATCCCTAATGAACATAGACTAAAAAATACTCATTAAAATACGTTCAAACAGAATACAGATCTATGTCAGAGAGATTATGCACCATGGCCAATCTGGCTTTATCCCTGACATGCATAGGGGAAATAGAGAAAAGGGGGAACTCTTAAGAAGGGGAGGGCGGGGGTTGGGGACTTAGCTCAGTGGTAGAGCGCTTGCCTAGCAAGCACAAGGCCCTGGGTTCGGTCCCCAGCTCCGAAAAAAAGAAAAAAAAAAAAAAGAGAAGGGGAGGGGAGGGCGGTAACTACAGAAGAAGGAGAAAGATGGGCAAAATAACAACAATGACATCTAGAAAGCCATGATGCATCATACTTTTAACTATTTACAAAACAAAAGCACTGTAATAAACATAACTCTGTATATAAATGCATATACAGTTTTAATGAACCTTTCTCAGCATGGCACTTCCTCCAAGAGCCAAAGACTACCTAACCAAAAAAAAAAAAAAAAAAAAACAGAAGTGAAATTGTTGTCTTTGAGTTGTTGGCAAGGGCTGTCCAAGAGACTCCCAAAACATATAGCCTATTTCTGTTGTCCTTGTTACCCCCTAGAGGTAGAAAGTAAGCCCCTATTGCCGAAGACACCATGCACTTCAGAAACAGGGCCCAAAGACTCCTGAGGTAGAAGTGACCTGAAGGTTTCCCCCTGAGGAATAGCTTTCAAGGTACCAGAAGATGTCAACCAACAGTCCTACCCAGATTGTGGTTCCTAAGTCCACATCAATGAGCAGCATGGCACAGGAACCCTAAGGGTGCAGTAGTGGCACAGGAACCTCGGCAGTAACCAACAGCGCTCTAATTTGACTTGAGACCTGCTGAACAAGAGGGAGACGGTGCTTGGTTCTGGGAGAAAAATCTATAGCCACTGATTTACTAAACCAGTTTAATTTCTAATAATCTATTAACATTTGTCTTTATACCCATAGATAATTGTAGTCTTCACCTCTCATCAAAGAAACTTCTGAAAGGGTGGCGCAGATCTTCCTGGTTGCTGCCGCCGCGGAGAGCTCGTAGGCAGCACCCCACGAGCAAACTTGAGCCTCGGGACCACAGGTAAGACCAACTTTTCTGCTGCAAGTGACCTGCCTGGTGAACACCAGATACAGGCCCACAGGAACAGCTGAAGGCCTGTAGATAGGAAAAACTACACGCCCGAAAGCAGAACACTCTGTCCCCATAACTGGCTGAAAGAAAACAGAAAAACAGGTCTACAGCACTCCTGACACACAGGCTTATAAGACAGTCTAGCCACTGTCAGAAATAGCAGAACAAAGTAACACTAGAGATAATCTGATGGCAAGAGGCAAGCGCAGGAACCCAAGCAACAGAAACCAAGACTACATGGCATCATCAGAGCCCAATTCTCCCACCAAAGCAAACACGGAATATCCAAACACACCAGAAAAGCAAGATCTAGTTTCAAAATCATATTTTCTCAGGATGCTGGAGGACTTCAAGAAAGACGTGAAGAACTCCCTTAGAGAACAAGTAGAAGCCTACAGAGAGGAATCGCAAAAATCCCTGAAAGAATTCCAGGAAATCATAAATAAACAAGTAGAAGTCCATAGAGAGGAGTCACAAAAATCCCTGAAAGAATTCCAGGAAAACACAATCAAACAGTTGAAGGAATTAAAAATGGAAATAGAAGCAATCAAGAAAGAACACATGGAAACAACCCTGGATATAGAAAACCAAAAGAAGAGACAAGGAGCTGTAGATACAAGCTTCACCAACAGAATACAAGAGATGGAAGAGAGAATCTCAGGAGCAGAAGATTCCATAGAAATCATTGACTCAACTGTCAAAGATAATGTAAAGCAGAAAAAGCTACTGGTCCAAAACATACAGGAAATCCGGGACTCAATGAGAAGATCAAACCTAAGGATAATAGGTATAGAAGAGAGTGAAGACTCCCAGCTCAAAGGACCGGTAAATATCTTCAACAAAATCACAGAAGAAAACTTCCCTAACCTAAAAAAAGAGATACCCATAGGCATACAAGAAGCCTACAGAACTTCAAATAGATTGGACCAGAAAAGAAACACCTCCCGCCACATAATAGTCAAAACACCAAACACACAAAATAAAGAAAGAATATTAAAAGCAGTAAGGGAAAAAGGTCAAGTAACATATAAAGGCAGACCTATCAGAATCACACCAGACTTTTCGACAGAAACTATGAAAGCCAGAGGATCCTGGACAGATGTCATACAGACCCTAAGAGAACACAAATGCCAGCCCAGGTTACTGTATCCTGCAAAACTCTCAATTAACATAGATGGAGAAACCAAGATATTCCATGACAAAACCAAATTTACACAATATCTTTCTACAAATCCAGCACTACAAAGGATAATAAATGGTAAAGCCCAACATAAGGAGGCAAGCTATACCCTAGAAGAAGCAAGAAACTAATCATCTTGGCAACAAAACAAAGAGAAGAAAAGCACACAAACATAACCTCACATCCAAATATGAATATAACAGGAAGCAATAATCACTATTCCTTAATATCTCTCAACATCAATGGCCTCAACTCCCCAATAAAAAGACATAGATTAACAAACTGGATACGCAACGAGGACCCTGCATTCTGCTGCCTACAGGAAACACACCTCAGAGACAAAGACAGACACTACCTCAGAGTGAAAGGCTGGAAAACAACTTTCCAAGCAAATGGTCAGAAGAAGCAAGCTGGAGTAGCCATTCTAATATCAAATAAAATCAATTTTCAACTAAAATTCATCAAAAAAGATAAGGAAGGACACTTCATATTCATCAAAGGAAAAATCCACCAAGATGAACTCTCAATCATAAATATCTATGCCCCAAATACAAGGGCACCTACATACGTAAAAGAAACCTTACTAAAGCTCAAAACACACATTGCACCTCACACAATAATAGTAGGAGACTTCAACACCCCACTCTCATCAATGGACAGATCATGGAAACAGAAATTAAACAGAGACATAGGCAGACTAAGAGAAGTCATGAGCCAAATGAACTTAACAGATATTTATAGAACATTCTACCCTAAAGCAAAAGGATATAACTTCTTCTCAGCTCCTCATGGTACTTTCTCCAAAATTGACCATATAATTGGTCAAAAAACGGGCCTCAACAGGTACAGAAAGATAGAAATAATCCCATGCCTGCTATCGGACCACTACGGCCTAAAACTGGTCTTCAATAACAATAAGGGAAGAATGCCCACATATACGTGGAAATTGAACAATGCTCTACTCAATGATAACTTGGTCAAGGAAGAAATAAAGAAAGAAATTAAAGACTTTTTAGAATTTAATGAAAATGAAGTTACAACATACCCAAACTTATGGGACACAATGAAAGCTGTGCTAAGAGGAAAACTCATAGCGCTGAGTGCCTGCAGAAAGAAACAGGAAAGAGCATATGTCAGCAGCTTGACAGCACACCTAAAATCTCTAGAACAAAAAGAAGCAAATATACCCAGGAGGAGTAGAAGCCAGGAAATAATCAAACTCAGGGCTGAAATCAACCAAGTAGAAACAAAAAGGACCATAGAAAGAATCAACAGAACCAAAAGTTGGTTCTTTGAGAAAATCAACAAGATAGATAAACCCTTAGCCAGACTAACGAGAGGACACAGAGAGTGTATCCAAATTAACAAAATCAGAAATGAAAAGGGAGACATAACTACAGATTCAGAGGAAATTCAAAAAATCATCAGATCTTACTATAAAAACCTATATTCAACAAAACTTGAAAATCTGCAGGAAATGGACAATTTCCTAGACAGATACCAGGTACCGAAGTTAAATCAGGAACAGATAAACCAGTTAAACAACCCCATAACTCCTAAGGAAATAGAAGCAGTCATTAAAGGTCTCCCAACCAAAAAGAGCCCAGGTCCAGACGGGTTTAGTGCAGAATTCTATCAGACCTTCATAGAAGACCTCGTACCAATATTATCCAAACTATTCCACAAAATTGAAACAGATGGAGCACTACTGAATTCCTTCTATGAAGCCACAGTTACTCTTATACCTAAACCACACAAAGACCCAACAAAGAAAGAGAACTTCAGACCAATTTCCCTTATGAATATCGATGCAAAAATGTTCAATAAAATTATGGCAAACCGAATCCAAGAGCACATCAAAACAATCATCCACCATGATCAAGTAGGCTTCATCCCAGGCATGCAGGGATGGCTTAATATATGGAAAACCATCAACGTGATCCATTATATAAACAAACTGAAAGAACAAAACCACATGATCATTTCATTAGATGCTGAAAAGCATTTGACAAAATTCAACACCCCTTCATGATAAAAGTCCTGGAAAGAATAGGAATTCAAGGCCCATACCTAAACATACTAAAAGCCATATACAGCAAACCAGTTGCTAACATTAAACTAAATGGAGAGAAACTTGAAGCAATCCCACTAAAATCAGGGACTAGACAAGGCTGCCCACTCTCTCCCTACTTATTCAATATAGTTCTTGAAGTTCTAGCCAGAGCAATCAGACAACAAAAGGAGGTCAAGGGGATACAGATCGGAAAAGAAGAAGTCAAAATATCACTTTTTGCAGATGATATGATAGTATATTTAAGTGATCCCAAAAGTTCCACCAGAGAACTACTAAAGCTGATAGACAAGTTCAGCAAAGTGGCTGGGTATAAAATTAACTCAAATAAATCAGTAGCCTTCCTCTACACAAAAGAGAAACAAGCCGAGAAAGAAATTAGGGAAACGACACCCTTCATAATAGACCCAAATAATATAAAGTACCTCGGTGTGCCTTTAACCAAGCAAGTAAAAGATTTGTACAATAAGAACTTTAAGACTCTGAAGAAAGAATTTGAAGAAGTCCTCAGAAGATGGAAAGATCTCCCATGCTCATGGATTGGCAGGATTAATATAGAAAAAATGGCCATTTTACCAAAAGCAATCTACAGATTCAATGCAATCCCCATCAAAATACCAATCCATTTCTTCAAAGAATTAGACAGAACAATTTGCAAATTCATCTGGAATAACAAAAAACCCAGGATAGCTAAAACTATCCTCAATAAAAGGACTTCCGGGGGAATCACTATCCCTGAACTCAAGCAGTATTACAGAGCAATAGTGATAAAAACTGCATGATATTGGTACAGAGACAGACAGATAGACCAATGGAACAGAATTGAAGACCCAGAAAGGAACCCACACACCTATGGGCACTTGATTTTTGACAAAGGAGCCAAAACCATCAAATGGAAAAAAGATAGCATTTTCAGCAAATGGTGCTGGTTCAACTGGAGGTCAACATGTAGAAGAATGCAGATCGATCCATGCTTATCACCCTGTACAAAGCTTAGGTCCAAGTGGATCAAGGACCTCCACATCAAACCAGACACACTCAAACTAATAGAAGAAAAACTAGGGAAGCATCTGGAACACATGGGCACTGGAAAAATTTCCTGAACAAAACACCAATGGCTTATGCTCTAAGATCAAGAATCGACAAATGGGATCTCATAAAACTGCAAAGCTTCTGTAAGGCAAAGGACACTGTGGTTAGGACAAAACGGCAACCAATAGATTGGGAAAATATCTTTACCAATCCTACAACAGATAGAGGCCTTATATCCAAAATATACAAAGAACTCAAGAAGTTAGACTGCAGGGAGACAAATAACCCTATTAAAAATGGGGTTCAGAGCTAAACAAAGAATTCACAGCTGAGGAATGCCGAATGGCTGAGAAACACCTAAAGAAATGTTCAATATCTTTAGTCATAAGGGAAATGCAAATCAAAACAACCCTGAGATTTCACCTCATACCAGTGAGAATGGCTAAGATCAAAAACTCAGGTGACAGCAGATGCTGGCGAGGATGTGGAGAAAGAGGAACACTCCTCCATTGTTGGTGGGATTGCAGACTGGTACAACCGTTCTGGAAATCAGTCTGGAGGTTCCTCAGAAAATTGGACATTGAACTGCCTGAGGATCCAGCTATACCTCTCTTGGGCATATACCCAAAAGATGCCCCAACATATAAAAAAGTCACGTGCTCCACTATGTTCATAGCAGCCTTATTTATAATAGCCAGAAGCTGGAAAGAACCCAGATGCCCTTCAACAGAGGAATGGATACAAAAAATGTGGTACATCTACACAATGGAATATTACTCAGCTATCAAAAACAATGACTTTATGAAATTCGTAGGCAAATGGTCGGAACTGGAAAATATCATCCTGAGTGAGGTAACCCAATCACAGAAAAACACACATGGTATGCACTCATTGATAAATGGCTATTAGCCCAAATGCTTGAATTACCCTAGATGCCTAGAACAAATGAAACTCAAGACGGATGATCAAAATGTGAATGCTTCACTCCTTCTTTAAAAGGGGAACAAGAATACCCTTGGCAGGGAAGAGAGAGGCAAAGATTAAAACAGACACAGAAGGAACACCCATTCAGAGCCTGCCCCACATTTGGCCCATGCATATACAGCCATCCAATTAGACAAGATGGATGAAGCAAAGAAGTGCAGGCCGACAGGAGCCGGATGTAGATCTCTCCCGAGAGACACAGCCAGAATACAGCAAACACAGAGGCGTATGCCAGCAGCAAACCACTGAATTGAGAATAGGACCCCTGTTGAAGGAATCAGAGAAAGAACTGGAAGAGCTTAAAGGGGCTCGAGACCCCATATGTACAACAATGCCAAGCAACCAGAGCTTCCAGGGACTAAGCCACTACCTAAAGACTATACATGGACTGACCCTGGACTCTGACCTCATAGGTAGCAATGAATATCCTAGTAAGAGCACCAGTGGAAGGGGAAGCCCTGGGTCCTGCTAAGACTGAACCCCCAGTGAACTAGATTGTTGGGGGGAGGGCGGCAAGCGGGGGAGGATGGGGAGGGGAACACCCATAAAGAAGGGGAGAGGGGGAGGGGGAGGTTTGCCCGGAAACCGGGAAAGGGAATAACACTCGAAATGTATATAAGTAATACTCAAGTTAATAAAAAAACAAAAACAAAAACAAAAAAAAAGAAACTTCTCTTTGCAACAGATGGAGACAGAATACCATAACCAATTAAAATGTAGAGTTGTGGAGCCCAGCCCCAATGGATATATCATGGAAGAGGGGGCTGAAACATTGTAAGAGAGGAAGTTCAAGGAGATTTTTTTAAAAAATGAGATTATGTCTTCTGGGAATATTAGAAGCTATACTCACAAAGTCTCACCAAGATGACCACCCAAATATGAGCTGAAGATGGGCGATGCCAATGAACATGCCAAACTGGACAGAGGAAAGCCTATGGGGTCTCAGATCTCCACAAAGTACTGCGGGCAACTGTGGAAGTCTGAGAGACACGCCTTTCCCAGGGAAGAACGCACCAATTGTCCAGTGCCAAATGGCGTTCTAAAAACATACATACGAGTAGCAATATGTGGACTGAAAGATTATATATAGGAATATATAGGAATATATATGCCTGCATTAACAATTAGTAAAAAGAGGTGAGGTACGAGTTTGGAGGAGAGCAAAAGGGCTATATGGAAGGGTTTGTAGGGAAAAGGAAAAGAGAAATGTAATTATAATCTTAAAAAGAGAAAAGGAGAAAAACCGATAAATGAGTGCACCATTGACACACTGTTTGGCCTAAAAATTAATATCCAGTAGACATGATCATGATGATGAAAAAATTGTGTGTGTGTGTGTGTGTGTGTGTGTGTGTGTGTGTGTGTGTGTGTGTGTAGGGGGAGCCTATAGAGGATGGTAGCCACTGTAGTAGGTTTGCACTAGCAGGACTTGCCTTTAGGGAAATTCCTGGTTGCCCAACCGGCAATACAAACCTGTTAGAACCGGCTGGCATGCTGAATGGTTTCTTGTAACCTCTAAGTATGAGGGTTGCAGCCATTTGTGGTTTGTTCTGGGCTGGAGCAGGCTCCAGCCACCTTTTGCCAGGAGCGTTTCTGTCAACAGGCCCAGTTTCTGGGAAAGAGCAGTGGCTCCGCTAAACCTGGGCTAAGTGAAACCAAGTCTTTCAGAGTAGAGCCCTAGTGATTTTTTCATTCATTCATTCATTCATTCATTCATTCATTCATTCATTCATTCATTCATTCAACTTCATGATTGCAACCTCCCCTCTCCTCTCAGTCCCACCCTTACAAGTTCCTGCTTCCATTAACTCTCCCAAGGAGGCCCAGCCAGGCAGTCCAACTAGGGGAAGGGGAGCAGGGGCTGTCTCTGATGCTGTTGCTTGCCATTGGAACCCTAGTGATTTTGAATCATGCTGAGCTTCCTAGAGGATTTTTCAGGGAAGAGTGCTGGCTGAATCTAGGAAAGCAATGCTGTCCTATCAGTATTCTCAGTAAGAGTCATCAAAATGCCCCAATTTTAAATATTAAGCAATTCAGCTCCTACCAAGGAGACACAAGATTTTTCCCATTCACAGCTAAGGCATGTGGTGTTGATGGAATTTAGGAGTTAAAATGTGTTTGGTGGGACATAGTAATAAAAAACTCATGGTGAATCGAGACAACCTCCTGCTGCAGAAGTTCACTGCAGCAACACTTCAAGCAGGGAGTACCTTAGAAAGGTTGGGCTTGAGAGCCATTGTAGTCAGTCAGAGAAAGGGGCTGTTAGAAGTCAGGCACCTTCCAGAGGACAAAGATCTGTCCTCTACAGCCAGACAGTGGGCATCTCACTTATCCTGCGTGACACCAGCCACTATCAGAGGGACAGGATGTCAGGGTGAAAGGACATGGAGCAAGGAGCCAGCCTTACCACAGGCCTCTGGCCATGGGCTGGACATGCCAGTATCCTTGCATTATCAGCAGGCCTATACTGGTCTGGTGGTCTGAGTGCCCTTGGTGTTTAGTAGGAGAGAGGGCAGCAAAAGAGGTTACCCAGAAGTCAACAAGAAACAGACAATGTGTCCAAGGGTCAGGAAAGGCTTGAAAGCTCCTTCAAATATGGAAAGGTTTCACGTTGCCACTTCCAAAGCTCAGGTTGAAACTTTGTCTTCAAAGTCACACATTAATGATATTTTGGAGAAAAAAAGGGACTTAGTTAGGACTGTATGAGGTAATGATGGTGGCTGCTTTGTGGCTTCATAAGCTGTCTTCAGGGGCACCCTTGATCTTGAACCTCTCGGCCTCATCCATCTGTGATATTTAATTATAGCAACAGAAACTGGACCAAAATGTGTATGGAGTTGAAAACATTCCTTATGGTCACTGGCAGACTGAGAGTTTGAATCTATTGTGCCAAAGAATGCTCTATGAGATGGCCTTTCTCATGAAGCAGTAAGAGCTTAGGGTATTCAAATGGGGTTCAGTGATGCCCACTCAGAAATGACCATGATGGGCATCATGTCCGGTGACCTTAGATGAACAAACTTCTCAGGAGGTGATTTGGCACTAAGTATGTATGATGATGGCAGATGTGTAAACACCCAACATTCCCTGCTCTGCATGACCTATACATTGAAGGGTTATATTAAAAATGATGTTTGGTGCTAGACCCACTGTCTAAAGTCTCTCTCTCTCTCTCTCTCTCTCTCTCTCTCTCTCTCTCTCTCTCTCTCTCTCTCTCTCTCTCCTCACATGTTTCTTTTGTAGGCTGGAATTCTGAGGGAATGGATTCTAAGATGGAGATTTAGATGTAGGAAGCTGACTACGGAGTGCTCTTAGGCTATAATGAGAAGGGCCTAAGACCCACAGTCCTGTGCAGAAATAGATTCTCATGTAGTTGCAAAAGGCATGGAAAGTTGGGAATCAGGGTGAGACCAGGAGACGGTTTCTCTTAAGGAATTGCCTAACTCAAATGTAGAGACTGTCAAGTCTAAATCCACTGTGGCAGGGTGACAGGTTAGAGGTTGAGAACAGTTTCAATCAAGTTCTCTCCCGCTGGAAAAGGTCAATCTTTGTTCTGGTAAGACTGCCACCTGGTTGGATGGGACCCACCCAGGCTACGGAGGACAATTCACTTTGCCCACTTTACTGGAAATGTGTAGACTAATTTAAATATTTCAATGATGATCTCATCTCTCTCCCACATACACATCTTTCATGGATACATCCAGAACAAATTCCACAGTCCAAACAAGCCAGCATACAGATCTAGTTCTTGAGCCCTGGAGTCCTTCAGTTTAGCTGCTCGAGGGAAGGGCATAACCTTTGCTAGGACATCCTCTGTTGGTATGGAGAGCCATCCTCAGGTGGAGACTATGGGACCACATCAGTCAGCACTCTGGGTAACTGAGAGAGCAGGTGTCTTGACTGGTTTGAATAAGTGTACCCCCAAGAAACTCTGTGCTTCCTAAGCCTGACTCATCCCTTTCAGAGCTGACTTTTTTATTTAACAAAAATTCTCCTTCTTGACTGGTGTGGTGGACTTCTTACTAAGGTTAAAAAAATGTGCCCTTCACATCTCAGGGCTGGAACACTCCAGTCTCTCACTCAGTCCATTCTTGTGTTGATTGTAAGAGTGTCTTAGAGCGAGACTCTTCTTTCCTGGCTCTCTTTGTTTCACGTGAGAACATGATGACCTCTTAAAGACAAGAGGACATTCTGCCACTTATACAGCCTGCCAACAGTTGGGATATTTGAAAGAAATCTTAAAATACTTTTATGTATGAAGAAGTAATCTTTCTGGAAGATGCCACTAGTGTAATAGGGCTTTCCATGTAGAAATGATCCCTGACATGAGTTGTTTGTTTGATAGATCTCAGCTGTCTCTCTCTTCCTTCCAGTGAAAGCTGTTAATGGCCTGCAATATTCTGGAATAGAATGTGGAATTACCTCTTCTTTCCTCCCTACGTCTGCCTCCACTGTCTGGAACAAGTAAAATGCTAGCCAAGGAGGGGAGGGGAGGATGCGTTTGTGTACCAGACAGCTTTCTGTCACTGTAACAAAATTATTGAGATTAAATCAACTTTAAAAAGGAAGGGTTTATTTGGTCTCATACTTGGCAGCTTTCTTCTTATGGTCAGAGGATCCTTTTGCTTCTAGTTGGGGGGTAGGATATTATAGTGAGAACATGTCCTGGAGAAAACAGTTCTCATAGTGACCCGCAGTGAAGGAGGAAGAGAAAGGGGTTGGAGTTCCTTCAAAGGAATATCCCTGGTAATCTACCTTCCTCTGCTAGACTCAAAGACTTAAAGACTCCACCTCCCAATAGCATCCTACGCTGGAAATGAAGCTTTAAGCATATGAACTTTTAATATTATCTATGCCATAGCGACTAATAAAGGGGTGCCCCAAATTCCTTTAAACTATTTAATTGGTGCTGGGGATTGAATCTAGAAGCTTACAGGTGTTCCTCAAGTGTTCCAAGACTGATCTACACCCCGAGTCTCCCAAATCATCCCATTGTAATGAAGAACTTCTCCCCTACCAAATCACTGTTTCTGTAGGCGATGCCTGGGATCTGGGGCTTATAAGCCTTCCGGTGACTTGGACATATCTGAAAAGCGTGCTAACACCTACTTCATCCTGATTGCACTTAGGAAATGGATGAGGCTGAGAGGGCAGCTGGTGGTGATGCTGAGAAGCAGTTGATTATGCTTAGTATCTAGGTAGATGCCATCTACTGTACCCATGGCTGCTCTCAGTGGCTAAACTCCCAGCTTAGAGCAGAGCTGTGGGTGGCCATGCTGGCTCTGTTAAAATGTAGTCATTCTAAACCTGCCTTGTACTGTCCACCACCAACCCCCCTTCCCTCTTCAACAGCCACTGCTAAAGGGACTGTTTAATGACAGAGTGCAGCACAGAGCAGGGGGGGTCCAGAAATGGAGTGTATGCGTGTATGCGTGTATGCGTGCGTGCGTGTGTGCGTGCGTGCGTGCGTGCGTGTGTGTGTGTGTGTGTGTGTGTGTGTGTGTGTGTGTGCTGAGATACTGCCTGTGTGTGCTGCTTTAGAAATCATTGTGCTCAAATCCTAAGGTACCGGCTGTCAATGACAACTGGGCTTATCAGTTACATGTCACGGATTTTAGGACTAACCCTTTGGTTTACACGTGACTCTGTCACAGAGTTCTAGTATCTGTCTCCATGTGACCCTGTGACTATTTTAGAGGCCCTGTGTTCATTTCCCACAGCCCTGGGATGCAGGCTCCCTGAGTTGTACTTTTCATGAGGGTGGGGACTGGCTGGTGGCCCCAGCTAGCCTTTCCTGTCTGTTGTTCCGGTGTGTTTGTTATCAGAGTGATGTCTACTTATAAAAGATCCCAGGGATTCTACCATAGTTTAGCCTGACTTACAGATGCATGGGTTAGGCATCGCCCATAGGAGCTTGGGGGACCCTAAAGCAAGCGAGAGGCCAGTGATTGCTTTACCCGCCTCTTCTTGGATGGAACGCACACAGGCCCATTCCCGATGGACTTTTGTGAGCTGATCTGAGGAAGATGGCGGCTGTTTTGCTGAGATAGTGCTACACAACTGTGCTCTCTGTCCAGGTGTGGCCATAGCAAATCAACCCCCTGCATGACCCTGGCACTCAAAACTGGCAGTTTCTAGGACTGGGATGGTGTCTCTGTGGTAAGGCTAAATAGAAACAGACTGCTGGTAGGGACACAGGAGCTCCATGTTAGGTTCTTTCCTTGTGTGGTGGTTTGAAGACGGTTGGCCCAGAGAGTAGCACTATCAGGAGGTGTGGTCTTCTTGGAGTAGGTGTGGCCTTGTTAGAGGAAGTTTATCATGTGGGCATGGGCTTTAAAACCTCATCCAAGGTGCCTGTAAGTCAGTCTTCTCCTAGCAACCTTCAGATGAAGATGTAGACACTCCTACACTATGCCTGCCTGGATGCTGCCATGATGATAATGGACCGAACCTCTGAGCCTGTAACCCAGCCCCAATGAAATGTTTTCCTTATAATGTTGCCTGGGTCATGATGTCTGTTCACAGCAGTAAAACCCTAACTAAGGCACCTGGAAGAACTCTGGGCTGGCCATCCCCCTAAGCGATGTACAAAGTATTAAGGGAAGGCACGGATGAGCAATGCTTGCCCAGCAGAATGGAACCTGTAAGGTGCTCTGAACTCAGAACAAGGCACCATGAGCCAGGCCATAATGATTCTCTGTTAACCACCAACTCAGTGTGGATTGACGTCTTTCTCCTGGTTTCCCTTTGATCAAAATGACAATTATTAAGTAGCCTCTGAGATAATTATAATGTTGCTATAAAGCTGCATTAAAGCTTTGTTCAGAACTACGGCCAAAAGAGACAAGCTCTTTGACAAAGTGATTTCTGGAAAGGCAGGGTGGAAAACAGCTTGTGAGAGGCAGGAGAGCTGTGGTATTGCCTACCATATCCCAGACATGGGGCTGGTGGGAAGAGGGAGACAGACATGTGCATCCACTTTTGGCTTTATGTTTGTGTCAACATGGGATGAGAGGGAGCTCGTGTTTTACCCAAGGTTATCTGCATGTGGTTACAAAACGCAGCCTTCTGTTGATCGAGTTGTGGCTTCCAAATGCCCTTCCAGCATCTGTGAAACTCACAGCCATTGGATGGCAGGCTCCCTGAGCTGCACTTTTCAACAGATGGGGACTGGCAGGTAGACCCACCCTAATGACCTTTTGCCTGCTGGAGACCTGCAGAATCCTCCCATGTGCATTTTTGAGACTCCGGCATTATGCCACAGTCCCCACAGTCCTCCTTTGAATGAAAGCGATAGGTGAAGCTTGGGCATTCACTGCAAACTCTGTCACATTGGGAAAGGGCAGGAGGTCCAGCAGCTACTGGCCTCACTGTTTGGGGGTGCCCGAAATGCTCATGTGGCATGAAGCAGCTTTAAAACTGTGAGTTCTACTTTTTGGGTTGACATTTCTATAACTTAGGATTTGATAAAAACCGAGAAAAAACAAACTAAAGAAGTTAGCAAAGAAGTTGAAAACAGTGGCCTTTGTGTGATTCACTGCCCACATATTGCCACAACCCACTGCACTGAGGAAACAATTATATCCTATATAGGGCAAGAAAATCGTGGCTTTATTTTTTTTCCCTCTGCTTTCAAGTAACTAAAATATCTTCCTTTTCATAAGCGAGCCCAGGTGCCATCTGTCTGTTCTTAGGGGAACTATCCACACTCAGGTTAGATGCTTCCTGATTCCTTTCTTTTTTTAAAACCACCACAAGAGGAGATTGTAGATATTTTATTGCTTATGTGAGTCTCCCAAATGTTTTTTTTAAAACTTTCACAAGCATAGGAATCGAAAAAAAGGAAAAATGGAGAAGACAAAGGTTCCCCAAAGTCGGGGGGGGGGGAGAGATGCAGCCTACAGGTTGAGAACCACTGTTCTAAGAGGTAAGGCGTGCAGGGGAATTTTTAGGTCAGCGGTGCACCCTTGAAGGTAACTTAGGATATAAAGACAGAAAACAGGGGTGGGGATAAGAAGGGAAGGCAGTCCCTTATCCTGGAGCCTGGCTGAAGCTCCTCACCAGCAGTGAAGTAGATGTCTCTCTGCCTTCCCAGACATAAACATGCAATTTTCTAGGAACCACACAAAATGCCAGTTAGAGTGGAAGGTGCAACTCATGGCTATGGGTTGTTACTTGGGCAGATTATAATGCTATGGGCGGCCCCTCTGGAGTCATCCTGCAACCTCACTTACGGAAGGAGAGGGGAAAGTTCCTTACCAACCTCTTAAGGTGTAACCTGAGGGCCACTAAAATGGCTAATGCTATGTAAACTATTCATTGTGATTCTCATTTGAGGAGCCCAGACTCACACTTCGTGTGTCTCATTCTCTGCGACCCTCCTCTCCCAAGCCCATACCCACACTTGGGCGTGCCTTGCTCTCTGTGAGGCCTTGGGGAGCCCACATTAATGTTCTTGGGTGTCCCTTACGTATGTTCCGCCCACAGCTTATAACATCTCCAATTTGCTTTCCCATACCTGGTAGCCCTGAAATTCTTTTCAGTATCAAATCCGTGAATCTGACTCTGGCCTGAACGGAGATCTCTAAAAGATGTTAAAGGGTTTCCTCTGTCTGCCAAGGGTGGCATCTGCAGCTGTCTCTATCCTCTCACGGTGGACAGTGTAGCCTCACTCCCCACTTTTCTCATCTGCTTCTAGACCATGGGATGACTGTTTTTGTTCTACCATACACTGTGCCAAAGACATAGGGCCATTAATCATGGGCAACCCCCTACAATGGTGGTGTAAATATCCCTTTAGTCAGTGAATTCTCCCAGGTATTTGTTACAGTATAAGGAGACTGAGCAGCATGCTACCATATTTTAAGCTGTTTCTAACTTAAAGAGTATTGACTGAGCTAGATATCGAGCTGAAAATAATACCTTTATTTTTGTCGGCAATATTTTTATGTAGTATATTCTGATCATTATTTCTTCCCATCTGTGAAAAACTGTTGGAATTTTGATGAGGATTGCACTGAATCTGTAGATTGCTTTTGATAGGATAGCCATTTTCACAGTATTAATCCCACGTATCCACGATCATGGAAGACAATTCTATCTTCTAATATCTTCAATTTCTTTCTTCAATGTCTTTGAGTTTTTATTATGCAAATCTGTGGTGGTTCGAATAGGTATGGCCCCCATAGACTCACGTGTGTGAATGCTTCGTCCATAGGGATTGACACCATTAGGAGGTATGGTCTTGCTGGAGGAAGTGCATCTCTAGGAGGTAGACTCTGAGGTCTCAGAAGCCCAAGCACAAGCTCAGTGGCATTCTCTTTCTGCTGCAAGTGGATCAAGATAGCAGCACCCTCAGCTCCAACTCCAGCACCACATCTGCCTGCATGCTGCCATGCTTCCTGCCTTGAGGATGATGGACCGAACCTCCAGAAGTGTAAGCCAGTCTCAGTTTAATGTTTTCCTTTATAGGAATTGCCATGGACATTGTGTCTCTTAGCAGCAATAGAAACCCTAACCAAGACAAAGTTTTCACTTGCTTTTCAAGGGTTATCCCAAGGTATTTTCTTTGAGGTTATTGTGAAAGACATTGGCAAACTGATACCTTTTAATCGGCATCCTCTATAAAATGTGTACATTTCAAGGAGCCCTCAAAACACTTGAACTTATTTTGCTTTGTGGCTTTTCATCCAACGTGAGGACAATGGTCCTCAAGCTAAAGCATCCTAGAAACCTTGTTAAAACACAGAGTTCTGGCACCACCCACGGGTGGTTGAATTAGGCTGCAAGTTCTGGTCTGATCTCCGAAATGGCTTCTTTTCTTTCTAACTGCTTTTCCTTAACATATATAATTCTCCATTATAATGGGTTTCATTATGATATTTTCACAAATGTGCATAATGTCTTTCAATTGTAGTCATCTCTCTTACCCTCTCTTGCTCCCATTGATTCTTTTTCTTTTCTCAACTTGCCCTGGTTCTATTTTCTTGTCATGTGCGTCTGTGTGTGTGTGTGTGTGTGTGTGTGTGTGTGTGTGTGTGTGTGTGTGTGTGTGTGTGTGACTCAGTGAATTTCATTGGGTTTACTGATAGGAGCTTGACTAAGGATGTTTTTCAGGAACTCAGGCACCTTGCCAGTGACTACATCCCTGGAGAAAATGTCTCTCCCTTCCCTATCAATCATTAATTGAGAATAATACTCAGAGAAAGGCAGGGAGCAGTGAACCCTGATTCCCTCCATAACAGGAGGACAGACTCAGTTCTGTTGACATAACCACAGCTGTCCTGAGTTCAAGAGTGCAGCAGGCCTGTCATGCTGGAAAACCAGTGTTCCACAGAGCTTCCTCCATTCTTCCAGCTCTTATATACTTTGGCCACTTCCATGGCACTCCGTGAGCTGTGGAAGGGTGATATAGATATCTCACTTACGGCTGAGGTCACTCATTTCATCACACTTACCAATCATAAGCATTTCTAGTTACTGTCTCTGATCAGAGCTGAGAACAACGCCAATCTATGGGGATAAACATTGCTATTTAGAAGGTAGTATCATTTAGGACAAGGACATATCATGTCTAGTTGGCAAAACACAGCATTAGGCTCCCAACTGGAGCCTATGACTACCAACCATGACTTTTTGACTGGGTTTCTATTACCAGATGTGAATTTTCTTACATGGCATAGGTTACAAATCCAAGCAGAAAATAGTAGGTTACCCCATAATGGCTGTGCCAATATGGCCGGCCAGTTGGCAGGCATTGTTGCACACAAGGTCTTCAACAGAGTAAGACTGTTGATGGTCCTTCCCCAGAAGTCTGTATAGAACCTTCTGACACCCTAAGAGCCAGCCAGAAGCAGGACGCTTTCAACTCAGTTAGCAGCTTGGTTTTCCTGTCTCTTGAACAACTTTATCCACCTGCATCACACTCAAAGTCTTTTAAGTTTCTTTATTGTCTTATAAAGTATTCATTTTTAATGTTTTTTCCACATCATTTGTTCTGGGTAGCCTTCATCACTGCTTTACTGAAGCCTCCTGTTTCCATCTTTTTCCCATCTCTCTGTCCACTTTCTTCCTTAAACCTTTCCACTCCTACTAACCCCTCTTCTATTTTTGTATTACATGTATGCACAACAACCTCCTACCCCACTTAAAGATACAGCTCCTCATTTTCATGGGACACTTTCTGGTTTTCTGGGCTTGACACAGACTTTCTCTCACATCCATGCACATACAAGTGGTAGAAGTTGAGATCTGTGTATGACAGAGAATCCCTGCTGAGGAGTGGCTTTTCTAACCAATGCCCTGGTTATCCTGGCACCTTGGCTCTTTCTGGGGACCATGCTTGGAGAAGCTCTGCCTAAGAGAAATATTCCTAAAGAGGAAGAAACCCAAAAGTTCCGAATCTTCAAACAAGCCTACAGAGGGATGATAAATATATACAAAATTCATTTACTAATTCTGAAACCTCAAGGGAATGCACATTTTGTCTCCAACACCTTAATTCTGGCTTCTCATGCTTCGAGACCTATGTTTTTCAGATGATGAATTTACGTTGTAATGGGAAGTCATCAACTAGGACTTAGGTTTTTACACACCCGTAAATATTCAGGATGTCGCTTATCACTTTAATTTGTGAACAGAAGCTAATAATTTTATAATGCTTATTCTAGTTTCATTTCTGTGGATGTGATAAAATATTATCACGAAAAGCAACTTAGGGGAGAAAAAGAACCTATTTCAACTTAAATTTGATGTGATCCCTCATTGTGGGGACGCCAGGGCAGGAACTTCAACCAGCTACTCACATCACATCTAGTCAAGAGCAGAAAGAAATGTGTGTGTGCATGCTTGTGCTCAGCCCAATTCTCCTCGCTCATCTAGTCCAGGACTCTGCCTAGGGAATGTGGCTACCTGTAGTAGACTCGTTCTTCTCATAACAATTAAGATATTCCACATATACGTGCCCACACCCCAATTCAATGTAGATAATCCCTCAATGAGCCTCTCTTCCCAGGTGATTCTAGGTTGTATCAAATTAGATTAGAGCTGATCATCACAAGTGGCAAGGTCAACTTGTAAAGAACCAAAGTGTCCATTCCCCACTTGGCATATGACTGACAAATGGTTTTAACTTTTCGATTCCTGTTTTCAGAATTACTTTCCCTTCTTTTCCGTTTGAGAGAGTCTATGAGTCAGAACTGTTGGCTGGCAATAATAGAAACTGTTTCTAATTAACTTAAGCTTGGGAGGAATTTTTCAGAGCATTTGGGCAGTTCCCAGAAGACTTGGGAATCCAAAGAGTGAGCGGAAATGCTGCAGAGGGTACCAGTTGAGGATCTTCTGCTTCCCGTTACAGTAGGCACCTCCTCCTCCCCCTCCCCCGACAAATAGCCCACTTGTCACAACGTATCCCACCCTCTTGTTCTATCCCTGTCCTGTTCAGGAACCTCCAAGAGAAGACAGGACTTTGAATCACTCTATTCAGACTTAAAACCCTGGGCTGAATCCATATTTCATTGCCAGGACACAAGGAAGGATAGCCCTGCTTTCCTCACCCCGTTTCTGGGTTATCTCCAACATGGAAAGATTCAGGAACCTGAACAGATTCAGGGCAGCCAAAATGGCAGCCACCCACTACAGACCAGTATTCATAAGTAATGTTTGCATGATTAAATGTCCCATAGTCATCAACTGGCTCTGCTCTCTTCGCACTGATTGTGGAGAGAGGAAGTTGACAGACCCTCAAAGAAATAAGAAAGATTCTCAGACCCCTCAGCAAATCGGTGACAAATATGGTATTTGTTAAGTAGCTCTCCAGAGCCTTCCCAATTGCACTGTGAGATGCAATTCCCATGGTCAAGACCTCAAAGAGGATGCAGTGCCACTCTAAGGTCTCATGGGAAGCCTGAGGAGGAGACGACATGCTTAGTAGTGAATTGTCAGAAACTGTGGACTTGCTTTTTTCCATTTTCAGAACAAGAGAATTGGTACCTTCTCCTTACTGCACTGAAGGGAGGCTGGAAGAAAGAGTTTTTGCCAGGCCAGATGTGTCCCCTAGTATAATAATGACACTACTGTTATGGTAGCAATTAACTTGTCTCTGGTTGGCTAAGAGGCCCATATCACAAAAGGAAACTAATGGTACTGTAAACTTGGTTTAAAAAAATCCTATATCTGAAGCAGTCATAGGCCCCAGAAGTGAACTGTTCCTCACGCCAAGCTGCCTTCTACACATTTATGTTGATACCCATAGACAAAGCTCAGTCCACTTTTAATCACAGAACTTCTCTTTGCAATAAACGGTGGTGAATGCAGAGAAGTTGAGAGCTTAGTTGCTGAGAGTGACAGTTGAGTGCTCAGCCCTAAATAGAACATTTATACCAGAGCCTCGAATGTAGGAAGTGCAGATTAGAATAAGCACTGGAGAAACCGGGATGGCCTGTCACGCAGGCCTATTTTCTTCCATGGAAGGAAATGGGTGACACCTAGTAATTGGGGATGCCAGGATGAAAGGTGGTCAATCGATCTGGTGATTCTATTAGGATCCAGCCTCCACCTGAAACCCCCAATACCCCAAGCATTGGGTCCCAATTCTGCAGTGAATAGAGCCCACCCCTTTGAAAGAAGCCCCATGTTCTTTTCAGTCTTTACCAATAGAATCTGTTCTTACCCTTAATGCTGATCACAGAGCCTTAGTCTTGGCCCTAGACTCGAGCTCTGTTCATCAGTCAATAGAATTTATTCTTTTATTTTTTATTTCTTATTTTATTTTTCAATTTATTTGCTGCACATTCAAATATCAGCTCCCACTCTCCTCAAAATACCTTCTCACTCAAATACTCTCCTGTTCTCCCCCTCCCTTCTCCTCAGAGAATGGGGAACTCCCTCACCAATGCTCCCGCACATCAAGTCACTGCAGGACTAGGTGTATCCTTTCCCACTGAGGACAGAAAAGGCAGCCCAGTTAGGGGAATGGGATCCACAGGCAGGCAAAAGATTGAACTGCCCTGCTTCAGTTGTTGGGGGACCTGGATGAAGACCAAGCTATCATCTGCTACAAATGTGCGGAGGGCCTAGGTCTAGCCTGGGCTCACTCTTTGGATGGTGGTTCAGTCTCTGGGATCTCCCAAGGGTCCAGGTTAGTTGTCTCTGTTGGTCTTCTTGTGGAGTCCCTGTCCTTTTCGGGTCCCTCAATTCTTCCCCCAATTCTTCTGTAAGACTCCCAGAGCTCCATCTAATGTTTGTCTGTGGGTCTCTGTATCTCTTTCCATTAGCTGCTGGATGGAGACTCCCAGAGAACAGTTATGCTAAGCTACTGTGTTCAAGCTTAACAGAGTGTCATTAACAGTGTTGGAGATTGATTCTTGCCCATGAGGTGGGTCTCAATTTGGGGCAGTCATTGGTTGGCTATTCCCTCAAGTCTCTGCTGTACCTTTTGTCCCTGTACATCTTGTAGGTTTTGTGGGCAGGTTGCTGTCCTTATCCCTCCACTGGGAGTCCTACTTGGCTACATTCTTATTGCAAAGGTCACAGGTTACAAGTTCTACTATGTTTAAACGTGTAAGAAAAGTAAGGTACGAAGTCACTATCTGGAGGTCTTGACCCTGTGCCCACAAAGGTGGTACTGTTCTTGGTTTCATTCTTCATGCAGATCAACCCCCAGTGGTCATGATGCTTGTAGGGGTGGGAGGAAGTGTTTTCAACACTCTAATGCCCAGGGGACACTGCAAGAGAGGTGGTAGAAAGAGTATAAATGCTGAAAGATAGGGAGATGGTGTGGCACAGGCAGTGCAGTCATAATTTCGCAGCAGCTGTGGCTTACACAAGTTTGGGCCTCTCAACAATCACTCATTAGTCATAGATAGGGGAGCGACTGTTGCTGTAAAATTATAAAAATTGAAAAGCTGTCTTTTTTATCCCCACTAGGTCTGGCACCGCAGTGCCCCAAGATATCTGGTAGAGATCTTCATCTCAGTCAGCAAAGCCTCTCACCCACTTTGCTCTCTATCCCATATCACACTGCTGAAGGCTTCTCTCTGAGCCTGGCAGCAATCACTCTAACTGTCTAGTTCCCAAGGCAGGCTTCACCATGCCAGAAACACACATCCCAACTCTGTAGCAGCCCAGTGTCTCTAGCCGCCACATACTCTCTTAAACTCAAATCACTACATGAAAGAACACACAACACAATAACCTCTGATCCAATTGATAAGATATAATTTCCCACCTAAACATACAAAGTCCTGTACACATCCATCCCTTAAGAATATTCGTAACAACCTGTAAAGGTACAGAGTGGAATCTTAACATCAGCCTCCATGTTCTTTCGGCAGCTTCTCCGGCCTTCCCATTCCAGTTTCCTCCGCTTCCTAAAACTTTTCTCCCTCCCATCCTTCCTTTTCGTCCAATGACAGGGCTCGTTCTATCTTGTATCTGCCTTCACCTATATGACATCCTACAAGGGATCTTATGGGGTCTTTCTGCTTCCTGCTGAACTACTGGCTACTGAAGGGTTCTGAGAGAGGCAGTCATTGTCTTTGTTACATGCCCACTGAGGAGCACACCAAGTCTAAATCCAGTCATACAGATGTTCCAGGCTAAACTCCCTGAGTCTCAAACAAACAAACAAACAAACAAACAAACAAACCAAATAACAACTAAAATTACCAAAAACAAACCCCAACAAAAATAGTCATGAATGTTGAAAGGGAACTTGTAGGGGCAGACAAGAGAGGGAGGGAGATTGAAAGGCATATAATAATCAGAATATGCATGCTTTCGTGTATAATAAAATCATCAAAAAGCAAACTCATTTTAAAAAAGAGGCTTTAAATAGCCATTTCTCATTGGTTCCCCCTCCTTGTGGGCCACACAGTGACATTGCAGGGATATTATAACTGAATAGTTTCCTTCTTGAAGATTTAGTCTCCCTTAGTTATGCTTCTTCATGTTCTTGGGAAAGGCAGAACTTCAGAAATAAGTGTTGTGAGGGAACCAGATAATTTCTTCTCATCAGACATAATTGATCCAGGCATTCTGGGAGAATGAATACAAGGTTGGACCAGGAGCTGTCACTTGATAATTACATCTGCAAAGTAATTTTTCTGAGACAATGCCATCTCTATGTTGTAATGAGAAATGGTATGCCCTTTTAAAGAAGTGAAGAAAAACGATTTTTTTTATTTTGGGGGTACTAACATCTTTGCTAGTCCCAGAAACCTATGGAGGATAATAAAACCCTGAACCCAAAATGAGATCTTCTGATTTATGGTGGATTCCATTGTGTCTGATTCCCTCTGAGAAGTTCACAAGAATTCTTGGGGTGACTGATACTTGCTGCATATATGGGGTTTGTTCCCTGAGAGGCAGCTTTGGGATTTAGAGGCATTTAAGGACAAATGATTTGGGAACTTGTTGCACCATTGCAAGAAAGGATATGGGTGACATAATTCCTTTTTCCCCTAGGACTCAGTTTCTCTATCTGTACAATGGCTTTACTTCCATCTGTTCCTCTATCTAGAAGGCCAGGGTGGTTCAGGAGGTAATAGGTAAAAGTAATTTTCATGATGCCACATGCAATGGAAAGTGGGTCATTCATATATAATGTGATTCTCAGACTAAGAAAGCACTGAATTTTGAGTAGGAGGGTCTTGGGGTGGGTGAAGAGAAAATGTAAAGACACTTTGATTAATGGGATCCTATAGACAGAAGAAACTTGGTAGATATGGTCATTTCAAGAGTGGCCTCTATAGGCTTATACATTTGAATGCTTAGTCACCAGAAAGTAGAACTCTTTGACAGGATTAGAAGGATCATGGCTTTGTTGGAGGAAGTGTGTCACTGGGGTGGGCTTACAGGTTTCAAAAGCTCATGCCAAACCCACAGTGTTTCTCAATGCTTATGCTTCAGGATGTACTTCTCAGCTTCTGCTCCAGTGCCCTGTATGCAACAGTGCTCCCTGCCATGATCGATGCAGGCTAAACCTCTAAAACCCCCAATTAATGCTTCCTTTTTCAAGAGTTGAGCTGGTCATGGTGTCTCTTCAGAGCAACACAACGGTGACCAATCCTGATGACAGTCATGAGGATTTCTCTAGACACTTTGCCCTCACCCTCATTGAGTTCTTGGACACTTACCTGGGAGTAACTTCACCACTGTGGATATGGGACAAGGTCTTGCTTCTCATGACCTAGTTGTAAGATCAGTTTGTTCAAATCAAGGCCTCCTCACCCTTCTCCTTGCCCCTTGGATCAAACAGCAGAGCTTGGCACAAGGAGGAGAGGAGTGCTTCATTCGTTGACTTACAATTGGATTTCAAGATCAAGACAGGCAGATGATGGCCCTGGCTCCATCTCAAGGTGATATTTATCAGCTTCTCTTGACACAGTCAAGAGCTGGAAAACACACTGTCAAGTCACATGATGAGTACCTGGATACAGGGAGCAGTAAGATTTGAGGCTAACAATGCAATGTACCACACTTGGTCTCTTCTGGACCCCCGAGTTCCCAGGCCAGCTCCAGCTCATGTGGTTTTCCATTGTGGGATTCATCACAGAAGCTCTTGTCTTTCTTAACCCTAAGCTCAATTATCCCCATGTGCAGTTCTATTGGTAACACTGAATCCTAGATGGTATTCCCACGCATCTTGTTTGTATATTTTGTCTTGAGCTAGATTGTGCATTCCTAGATGGCTTCCGTGCATGGGTTATAAGCATGTACTATGACTTTCAGTGTCTTTCAGCAGCACAGGGCCAGCAGAGCAATCATGCTGATGACAAGGACTGCATGAAAGATTTATCGATTCTGAAGAAACCTGTGATTATGTTGCACACGCCAAGTGAAAGCACCCGTGCCAATACCTATGGGTCAAAGTTCACTCTGTACCTCTGTAGCAGAGTATCTACTGCCCCAGTTATTGAGCACTGCACAGGGTTTGCACATTACAAACTTCTGTAGCCTCTAGAGACACAAGGAAGATTCAAGCACTCTTCTTGTGAAGATGATTCTTCCCATGAGAGGTGTAAGGTGGAGAGGGTATGCTGTATGACTGGTTAGGAATAAGAGTACAGAGAGAAGAGAACTTTGAGTACACAGGAGGGCTATGGGGATGTGGGAGGAACATGCTGGCCCTTGAGGGTATACAGAAAAATGTGAGTAAGTACACAGGAGGGCGCTGGGGATGGTGGGAGGAACATGCTGGCCCTTGAGGGTATACAGAAAAATGTGAGTGAGAACACAGGAGGGCTCTGGGGATGGTGGGAGGAACATGCTGGCCCTTGAGGGGCATACAGAAAAATGTGAGTGAGTATACAGGAGGGCTCTGGGGATGGTGGGAGGAACATGCTGGCCCTTGAGGGGTATACAGAAAAATGTGAGTGAGTACACAGGAGGGCTCTGGGGATGGTGGGAGGAACATGCTGGCCCTTGAGGGGCATACAGAAAAATGTGAGTGAGTACACAGGAGGGCTCTGGGGATGGTGGGAGGAACATGCTGGCCCTTGAGGGGTATACAGAAAAATGTGAGTGAGTACACAGGAGGGCTCTGGGGATGGTGGGAGGAACATGCTGGCCCTTGAGGTGTATACAGAATAATGTGAGTGAGTACACAGGAGGGCTCTGGGGATGGTGGGAGGAACATGCTGGCCCTTGGGGGGTATACAGAAAAATGTGAGTGAGTACACAGGAGGGCTCTGGGGATGGTGGGAGGAACATGCTGGCCCTTGGGGGGTATACAGAAAAATGTGAGTGAGTACACAGGAGGGCTCTGGGGATGGTGGGAGGAACATACTGACCCTTGAGGGGTATACAGAAAAATGTGAGTGAGTACACAGGAGGGCTCTGGGGATGGTGGGAGGAACATGCTGGCCCTTGAGGGGCATACAGAAAAATGTGAGTGAGTACACAGGAGGGCTCTAGGGATGGTGGGAGGAACATGCTGGCCCTTGGGGGGTATACAGAAAAATGTGAGTATACAGTAGGACTGTAGGGATGGTGGGAGGAACATGCTGGCCCTTGGGGGGTATACAGAAAAATGTGAGTGAGTACACAGGAGGGCTCTGGGGGTGGTGGGAGGAACATGCTGGCCCTTGGGGGGTATACAGAAAAATGTGAGTGAGTACACAGGAGGGCTCTGGGGATGGTGGGAGGAACATGCTGGCCCTTGAGGGGCATTCAGAAAAATGTGAGTGAGTACACAGGAGGGCTCTGGGGATGGTGGGAGGAACATGCTGGCCCTTGAGGGGCATTCAGAAAAATGTGAGTAAGTACACAGGAGGGCTCTGGGGATGGTGGGAGGAACATGCTGGCCCTTGAGGGGTATACAGAAAAATGTGAGTGAGTACACAGGAGGGCTCTGGGGATGGTGGGAGGAACATGCTGGCCCTTGAGGGGCATACACAAAAATGTGAGTGAGTACACAGGAGGGCTCTGGGGATGGTGGGAGGAACATGCTGGCCCTTGAGGTGTATACAGAATAATGTGAGTGAGTACACAGGAGGGCTCTGGGGATGGTGGGAGGAACATGCTGGCCCTTGGGGGGTATACAGAAAAATGTGAGTGAGTACACAGGAGGGCTCTGGGGATGGTGGGAGGAACATGCTGGCCCTTGGGGGGTATACAGAAAAATGTGAGTGAGTACACAGGAGGGCTCTGGGGATGGTGGGAGGAACATGCTGGCCCTTGGGGGGTATACAGAAAAATGTGAGTGAGAACACAGGAGGGCTCTGGGGATGGTGGGAGGAACATGCTGGCCCTTGAGGGGCATACAGAAAAATGTGAGTGAGTATACAGGAGGGCTCTGGGGATGGTGGGAGGAACATGCTGGCCCTTGAGGGGTATACAGAATAATGTGAGTGAGTACACAGGAGGGCTCTGGGGATGGTGGGAGGAACATGCTGGCCCTTGAGGGGCATACAGAAAAATGTGAGTGAGTACACAGGAGGGCTCTGGGGATGGTGGGAGGAACATGCTGGCCCTTGAGGTGTATACAGAAAAATGTGAGTGAGAACACAGGAGGGCTCTGGGGATGGTGGGAGGAACATGCTGGCCCTTGAGGTGCATACAGAAAAATGTGAGGTAGGTGCATATAGTGAGTACTCAGATACAGGGACTTTCATGATACTTGCTCAGGCTGTCATTACAATAGACAGACTGTGACTTCAGCAAATGCTTCATTTTCCACAGTGCTCGTGACAGGGAACTTCAAGGCCAAGCTGTCATTAGATCAGGTGTATGGTAATGGCCTTCCTCCTTCCTGTTATGTAGGAGGAGTAGTGGTTTCAATAAAAATGGCCCCCATAGGCTAAAATATTTTAAAAAGCTTGGTCATCAGGGAGTGGCACTACTTGGGAGAGATAGGAGGTGTGGCCTTGTTGGAGTAGGTGTGGCCTTGCTGGAGTGGGTGTGGCCTTGTTGGGGAAACACATCATTGTGGGTATGCTTTGAGGTTTCAAAAGACCAAGCCAAGCCCAGGTTCTCCCTTCCTGCTGCCTGTAGATAAAGTTATAGAACTTTCAGCTACCTTTCCTCTGCCAGGATTTCCACCAGAGTGATAATGGATTAAACTTCTGAAACTGTAAGCAAGTCCCAATTAAATGCTTTCTTTTATTAAAGTTACCATGGTCGTGGTATACTGACTAAGATGGGACACAGACACTCAATCCATAGCAGATGGGGAAAGACATGATGCAGTAAATGTGGTCTATGTGGGCAACAGGTGAGTAAGGAATGAGTGTGTGTGCTTGTGTGTGTGTGTGTGTGTGTGTGTGTGAGTGTGTGTGTGTGTGTAAGAGACAGGTCTAGATGTGCTAGTCTGTGTCCTTATATGCTACTATAAGGTCCCTTATTGTAGGAAACACACTGTTGGCCATACTCTAAGCCAATCATCCAATCAAGCTGTACTTTTTTTTAACCTTAAAAAAAAAAACAACAACAAAAATACTGTGCCTTGGGTTGAGATGGATGTGTCTCTCAGATATATCATGTTGTCCAGCATGCATAAGGTGCTGAGTCTGATCCCTAAGAACACACATACACAGGCACTCATGCACACACACGCACATACACCACACACACACACACACACACACACACACACACAGAGTCACACACCACACCATACCCCCACAAACAAGCACATACTACACAGGCACACACAGGCATATATCACCCCACACACACACACACAGGCACACACCACAAAAGAGCATTCATAATATAGACAGCATAATAATACATCCTCCATTTATAAACATATATATTTTTCTGACCTAGCTCTCCAGGTAACAGAGAGCTTGAGTCTGACTGTATTTCCCAAGGCTCATGATATTGCTCAAATCAGCCAAACACTGAGAGTTTATGAGCCTAACTGACTCCATCCCTCTGCCTAAGCTGCTCCTACAGCTACTGCTTACTGTTATGTTACTCTGTCCCCAGGCACAAACCCCTGTCTTGTGTGTGGCCCTGGCCGGCACCCTTCTCTCTTAAGGCACTGGCTTCTGCCTTGTGTTGGGGTGGGCATGTCTACTTACATAATTAGAGCCTAAGTTGCAGAGAGTTCTGTCCTTAATTTATTCAAGTGCTGTGCCCTTCTGTCTGAAGAACCTTTAAATCTTCAAATGCCAAACGGTGCCCAGTAGATCATCCACACACATTAACTATAGTACTCACATCCCTGCAAAAACACAGCTCTCACCTCAAGGAAATAAGAGAGAGCTTATTCTGGAGCCAAATATGAGTGACCGAGGACCAGGAACACAGATTCAGTAACCTCAAACTCCATGTTCCAACGTGGCCACAGTACAAAGAAACTTATAAATCAAAGCATTTTAAAAATACATCAGCGGGACATCAGGTGGATGAGTTACATCAGAATAGGGGCATCTCTGGCATACATTTTAGAAGCTATCTGATGACATTCTTAGCCTTTGGGCTGGTAGAAGCTAAGGGTCTGTACATGCCAAATGTACAAACTGATATTCACAGGAATCCTAAGCCGTGTATTGTCTACATATAGACATGCACAATACATGGTAATTAAGTACTAAAGCTAGCCTGGGATAACCTGCTTGTGGGCCTGCAACATTCCAACTCTCTACAATCCTAGAAGTTCTAGTGAGTCAGCCTTATAGAAATTTTAGCACACCCCCACACTGCACTGACAATTCCCTGTGACTTGAGTTCCACCTCAGATGACATCTGCTACTCAACATGACTTGACTGAGATCACATAAGTAGCTCAAATAATGGATTTTATTAACTGTCACGATAGTGGTGATATGAAACTGACTCTAACTTGAATTGCAGTGTCCAACCTCTCAGTATCGAATACTTAGATGTCTGCTTGTGAGCACAGTCTGAGATGTGGAGCATAAAATTCTTAAAACTCCACCAACCTGAAAATCTTTAAACTGCTCTTGTTGGTAGGAACTTTGTTTCACCAATCACAGGGCCTCCCACACAGACAGAGCCTGAGTCTCACCTACAGCTTCAGTCTGTTTTCTACTTAAGGTGTTAAAGAGAATTTTCCAGCTCGAAGGCAGTACTCACTGGTTTATAGAGAGGAGACTCGTGCCCACCCAGGAGATCCAAGGATTCACCAAAATGCAGCACCCAAAACAGTTAGTTCAGGGAAAGCCAAACACTTGTGGTCTTTGATAACAGGCCAAGCCATCTCAGAAGGGGCGGGGAGAGGGGAGAGGGGAGAGGGGAGAGGGGAGAGGGGAGAGGGGAGAGGGGAGAGGGGAGAGGGGAGAGGGGAGAGGGGAGAGGGGAGAGGGGAGAGGGGAGGAGAGGGGAGAGGGGGGGAGAGGGGAGAGGGGAGAGGGGAGGAGAGGGGAGAGGGGAGAGGGGAGAGGGGAGAGGGGAGAGGGGAGAGGGGAGAGGGGAGAGGGGAGAGGGGAGAGGGGAGAGGGGAGAGGAACTGCTGAGAGGTATGCCTTCTCCTGAGTGTCTGAGGGAAGTCAGGAGGAGTCTTCAGTACAGTCTCTCTCTTTCTCTTTTTCTATCCCTCCTTCTACCCTTCCTAGGATTATCATGGGAAATTTACCTTTAGTTTCTTTGGACTTCCTGCTACAACGAATTCTCAAGAGTTAGGATGGGTTTGAAATTGGGAACCTAAAGAAAATGAGATTAGTGTTTTAGCTAAGACTGGTCTCAATACTGGGTGATGGGGTGGGGGTGGGGTAATCTGGCCTAAAGATGGAAGCTCATTCTACCACTGGGTGTGTTTTGTGGAAAACAAGAGAAATGATCTAAAGTGCCTTATGCTCAGGCCTTCATAGTTCTGCACAAAGAAAGGGGGCTGTGAAAGGAGAAACAAAAGAAGAAATTGTAATATCTTGGGTGTTCACTCTGTGTGTCCAAACCCACCTTTTAAACAAGAGACAGCAGGGTACTGGAGGGAATATCTCCTCCCACTCTCAGATCTGTATCCTCAGCACCATGTTCTTCCATTTATCCCAAGTCACAAGATGAAAGGGAACCTAGGCTGTTCAAGGAATAGAGCCTCCTATTGATCATCTTCTCCTATGACTGTGACACTTCTCTTAAGACATGTGCCTGATTCTACAGGGGCTATCCAAGACTGTGTTCCCTTTTCAATCACAGATCTCCAAAGTGTAAGAAGCTTGGAAGCTTCTCCGAGAACCCATCCAGAGTTACCAGTCACTTCAAGATCTTAACTTTATCCCAAAAGAGAACATGGAGAGACCTGTACTTGTAGACTACTGTACTAGGCTACTTGTTTTACTCCTGTGGGAAAACAGATTCCAGATAAGATGAGTCATTTATTTGAAGTCCTACTGTTCATCATCCCAGCGCATAGATCATCCCAGATCCAGAAACTACTAATTATTATTATAACACCCCAGCAGGGACCCTAGCCATAGAATTATGATAGACATCTGTATTGAAGTAAACCTGTTAATAATGGCAAGGTGAGGGAGCTCACTCAGTGAAGGAAAGATAATACTCCCTTACTTCTTAACAGGCTCATCTAATCTTTAAGGAAATTTCCAACTGAATTTCTTATCTCTTGAAGGTCAAACCCTTTAAAGCCAGCATTTCACTGTACTCAGCCCTTGACATCCATAGAAAACTTGATACACTACAGATGGGACCTCACACCTCTTGGGCTCGGCTAGTAGACACTGCATTCTTAGTGATCTATAACTGAGACCTGGAGGAAAGAAGATCAGGAGGAGAGAAGAGAGAACGGGGACCAGATTATTGTGCTTGCACTTGAAGACGCTGTTGACCAGACCTGTCCACTGAAGAATTCCCGTAAGAAGCCTCTGAAAGCAAAGGATGGGGCCGGATCTGCTTCCACTCTAAGAACTCAGGCCATTGCATCCCGGCAGGCATGTCTGATATGTAAGGACCCTACAGTCTGGCCTTGGAGTGTCCTTGACTTCAGGGTTGGGGAGGCAAATCCCCAACACCATGACTTCTTTATCGGACCAAAAATGCTGGAGAACAGGCTGGCTTGGTTCTTGCTGATGAACCTTTTACAATGTAGATGTGACACTTTGCTATGCAGTCATATGAAGGAAAGTTCCAACTAAAATACCATCTGGATCCTAAATTTCTATCCTCTCATGACCACCGAGTCTCCTGGGGAAAAGGCCCAGAGAGTGCAGCAAGAAAAATGCAGAATCTGGGATAGATTTTGTTTCTGGGGATATGACAATTACTCCCATATAGATTTCAAGCTTAATTGAACCACTTCTACCAAATAGAAAAAGGTGTTAGTCTTTTGGGGAGATGACTGGATTCTGCCAAATCTGGCTTCCTAGTTTTGGATTAATGGCAATATTTCTCTATGAGGCTGTCAAGGGCCCAGATTCCAAGTACCTTAACTAGGACAATCAATTGCAACAGTCCTTTAATTAAATGAAGCAGGCTCTCGTGGAAGCCCCAACGTTAGGTGTGACTAATCTCCAAAAGCTTTTTTTTGTTATTTGACATAAAAACAAACCAAAACAACAAGGCCTGTCTTAATGGAATTGACTCAGTACCTGTGGTCAGAAGTGAAGACTGAAGTATATTTTTCAAAGAAAATATATATATTGTACCATTAGAGTGGGGCCCCTGTTTAAGAACAGTGGCAGCCAAAACACTACTAGTTGAAAATTAAACATTAGATAATATAATAAATATAATTATATAATAATATAACATTATAATATATATTCATTAGACATTAGATAATATAATAAATATCTAATTATATAATAATATAACATTATACTATATATTCAAACTATGCCTTAATGGTCTTACATGCCTCTGCTGCCACTTGGAAGGAGAAAGAAGTATTGAGAGCTAACAATTCACCCACAAAGCATAAATAAGATATTTTAAATCTATTAGAAACAACCAAAGTTCCAAGTATCCAAACTGGAAGGCAATCCCCTCAGGACATATCTATGAGCTAAAGTTCATGTAATTTTCCCTAAGAAAAGGGTGAATTTTTGTCTTTCTTGTTTTAATGGAACAGGCTCAATGATAGGATGGTAAAGGTCTCCTTATGTGATTTTAGCATAGAAAGGCAAAATGCACTAGGCCACAGAGACGGTGAGTATTTAGATATAAACACTACAGTCTAGCTTTTCCTGTGTCTTGGGACAGTAACCATTGGTACTGGGAACAAGGCTTTGGCATACCTCTGCCGGAATATGCCCTTTCCTGGCAGACAAGGCATACGATATTATGATACTATCATAGCAAAGACAAGTCAGGCCATTTTCCATAGCTCAGTTTCTAATTCAGAACACCCTATAAGCTCCCCATAGTGGTTCCTCTCCTCCAGTGCAGGAAGGTGATAATTTCCTTGGCATCATCTCTCTTCTGTTGGGCCTATGGAGTGTAAGATCCCTCTGTCTCATCTCAAAAAGTTTCCAAATCTATGTCTTATAAATATGTTTGAGGCCAATGGGCAACTACCTGTGTAAGCTTACAAAACACATACATGGAAAAGGGATATTTTCTGCCTTGCTCTGGAGAGGCAAGACCCAGGTACAGGTACAGCTGCACTGTTGTGTCCACTTCCCCAGAACTAATAAACTACACCAAAGAGATTGTCCCAACTCTGGCTATACTACCAACTTGGGATCTTTCCTCGAGACCTTCCCATTATATCCCTTTATAGAAAAAGGAACATTTTGCTTGTGTGGCAAGCATTTAACCTACTAAACTCCCTCCCCAGATCCACCCCAAGTCAACTCTTTCTTTTGAAAGCATCATCCAATGTCTTAGCTAATGTTCTATTGCTGTGAAGAGACGCCATGACTAAGGTTCAGTTGTTGACCCAGTCAGATATGAATCTGAGATGGATCCTCAGTAACTGTTAGATTCTAGTGTGTAAATTCATCAAACACATAACCTCGGAAATTAGGATGAAAATTAAAAAACGAAGGTGAAATGGTGCTCACCTAAAACGGAATAAAAGAAAGTCTATGTTGGAGCCAACTTTGACAAACACAGATTCTGATTACCTCAAATAATACGGTTTGATATGATAGCCATTTCTGAAGTTCCTATAGTGACACAGGAAAGAAAGCAATACATAAAGGTACTTTTCAAATTTCTCGGATGGAAACATCAGTAGGTGGAATTTTCGGTATTTGGGGAACCCCTGCTATAGGGCTCAGATGTTAGGCATAGCAGTTGTAGCCTCTAGGCTGGTGGAAGTTTGTGCATTCCAAAATAATTCTGTATGACAGTCACAAGCACATTAGGTCAAGCTCAGAGGTGGATAGTACGTGGCTATTTAGGGGACTAAAGATAGCTCAAGATAATTTGACTTTGGGCATGAAACATTCCAGCCCCCTGCCATCACTGAAGTTTTAATCAGTCAATCAATCTTATAGAGTACTTAAGGTACGAATGGCTCCCTACAGCTCTAAACCAGTTTTTGGATGTTGGGAACATGCATGTCTAGTGTGTGTGTGTGTGTGTGTGTGTGTGTGTGTGTGTGTGTGTGTGGGCGCGCACGTGCGCTTGCATGTGGAGGCCAGAGGTTGATGTCAGGAGTCTTTCTTCTATGGCCCTCTATTATTTTTTGATACAGAGTTCCTCAGTGAAACTGGAGCTCACTGGTTAGCCAGATTGACTGGAGCCTGCTTGTCCCTGTTCCCTCAGTGCTAGGGTTACAGATGCGTACCATGGTGTCCACCTTTTCACATGTGTAGGGGACATTCAAATTCAGGTCCTCATGCTTGTGTGGCAAGCATTTAACCTGCCAAACTCCCTCCCCAGATCCACCCCAAATCAACTCTTTCTTTTGAAAGCAGCATCCAATAACTAATATTTCAATCTTCACTATAGCCAAGATTTCTTTGTCTCCTGCTCAGGTAGCTACATAATTCACAGATAATCTCCTGTTCCCTTTGCTACCTCACAAAAGTCATTCTTATGAAATGATGCTCAGGTCATTTGAGCACAAATTGGAGCATGCCAATTTGTATAGTTTTAATCCGAGGACAATTCAAAGAAAATCCAAGTGACAGTTACTTTAAAGACTTGTGTTTTTCACCTGAGACCACGTCCAAGCATTGACAGTTTAGAATGTAAGCATATACTGAAAACGCTATTATAGATTCAGTCACTTTTTTATATTTCCACTTTGCTATTAAATCCATCCTTTGTTCTCATGGCTATAAAAGAGCTGCTGTGCTTCCAGGCATCACGTTTGTATTCAAGGTGAAAGTTTAGTAAGAAAAAAAATTCAAAAAACATCAAGTTGTTTTTCTCTTTCTATTAAGTAATCCATGAAACCTTCAGAAACTTTACTAGCAATAAACTTTTATCTCATTCGCCAGAATTATATCACATGACTATCCTTAGATGCAAGGGAGTCTTGGAAGGTTAGTATTTCATTAGAAAAAAAATGAGGAAAATGGTGTTGGGAAGGGCAGATCCTGAAGGCTTCTTTTTTTTTTTTTTTTTTTTTTGGTTCTTTTTTTCGGAGCTGGGGACCGAACCCAGGGCCTTGCGCTTCCTAGGCAAGCTCTCTACCACTGAGCTGAATCTCCAACCCCATCCTGGAGGCTTCTTATATCATCTTTTTTTCTCCATGTCTTATTGGGAATTTAGTTTGATGATTCAATGAAGTGAAAGTAAAAATTAGATATTTTCACTGCCTCTGCAAGATCATTACCATCTCTGTCATCACAGTGGCCTTTGCCCTAGCTCTCTTCTGACTTGGGGACATTTGCCCACGACTTATCTTTGGTCTAGGGATAGATTATATTATTGTTTCCAGTTCTCCACTCTGTTCCTGTAATGAAGTTTCCAGAACTTCTCCAAAAGAGAACTGGATGTGTTTTCTGGCTAAGTTCCTTGCATGTTGGCTGATGGATGTTAACAGATGATGACAGGCGAGGCTTGAATGGTCATGGTGAGTTCGTTTGAGCCTTTCTCATCCTGTTATCCATCATGAGAGAGAATGTTTCTAGAGCCATTTAGCTCTACATGGGACCCTTGAAGCAGATCCCAAACCCACCTAGAGCTTAGTGTTGATCGCCATTGAGCTGAGACAAGATCATCCAGGCCCAAGACATGCTACAGTCTTGTGAGGGAGAGCAGTGATGCTGGCCAGTGTTTGCTCATGGTGTTTCTGCAGTATCAATACAGCAAAGCCTAACAGACCCAAGCTAGTCTCCTTCCCTCTTTCTCTTACGGCATCCACCAGCTCTCGGTCTTGAATGAAGTAGACTTTCATGGGTGCTCCTCAGTTCCCAGTCCTATTTTGCTTACTGTCTGAACTCAGCTACCTTGCTGTGGTCTCTGGAGAAACATCTGAGAAAATCAACCCGAGAGAAGGATTTATTGCTTCCAAGGTTTTAGATCTATTATTTCTCATGAGTTCTGCCATTCTAGTTTGTGGTCAGCTGGTCCTGTTGATGTGGGCCTGAGATTGGCCATCCTGGCAGGGAACATCTGGCAGAGCAAAGCAACTCACTTTAGGGCACCAAGAAGCAAAAGGAGAAGCAACAGAGGGTAGGATACACTCTTCAGAGGACTTCTGTTAGGTCCCCACCTTCTAAAGCCATCTATCACCTCTCTAAGCAGTGAAACTGTGCCAACGGGACCAAGACTGAACCACATGAGCCTGGTGGGTGGCCTTTCATATGAAAACCACAGTATCACATGCTCGTCCTGCCTTTCCTACCACTCTGGGCACCTTGTAACTTTGTTCCCATTTGTTTGTTGAAAGTATCCTTGCTACTGTGGAGTGTTTCTCTGCTGCTGCCATTGTGTACCTGTTCTGTTCATTATTTCTGCATGATACCAACTGCAAGACCTGCCCAAAAAAGCGTTCAATAAACTTTATCTATTGTTTACTGAATAGGCATTGCCAATTAAGCCAATAATATTCTATTAGTAAAACTTTCATTCTTTTTTCCATCTTTATTAAATTGGATATTTCTTATTTACATTTTTTATAATACTCTTTTTTCACCTTTAATAACTTGGGTATTTCTTATTTACATTTCGAGTGTTATTACCTTTCCCGGTTTCCAGGCCAACATCCCCCTAACCTCTCTCCCTCCCCTTCTATATTGGTGTTCCCCTCCCCATCCTCCCCCCATTACCGCCCTCCCCACAACAGTCACATTCACTGGGGGTTCAGTCTTGGCAGGACCAAGGGCTTCCCCTTCCACTGGTGCTCTTACTAGGCTACTCATTGCTACCTATGAGGTCAGAGTCCAGGGTCAGTCCATGTATAGTCTTTAGGTAGTGGCTTAGTCCCTGGAAGCTCTGGTTGGTTGGCATTGTTGTTCATAAGGGGTCTCGAGCCCCTTCAAGCTCTTTCAGTCCTTTCTAAGATTCCTTCAACAGGGGTCCCGTTCTCAGTTCAGTGGTTTAATGATGGCATTCATCTGTGTATTTGCTGTATTCTGGCTGTGTCTCTCAGGAGAGATCTACATCCGGTTCCTGTCGGCCTGCACTTCTTTGCTTCATCCATCTTATCTAGTTTGGTGGTTGTATATGTATGGGCCACATGTGGGGCAGGCTCTGAATGGGTGTTCCTTCTGCCTCTGTTCTAAACTTTACTTCCCTATTCCCTCCCAAGGGCATTCTTGTTCCCCAAAACTTTCATTCTTAAGGGTTATCGTTTTAATGTTCTATAATCACGACCCAAATTATATGACTGAATATGAGTACATTCATAAAAGAAATACTCAAAGGAAATACACCAAAAAATTAACAATGCTCAGCTTTGTTGGATGGCATGGTAGCTTATTTTATTGTTTAAATGTCTGTGTTTTACATATATCTCCTGACATATTGGTCACACATTAGTTTGTGATCAGAAAATAGAACAAAAGTTATTAAAAGCAGAAGGGGGACATGAGGGCTTCGCTGTGCTTTTCTTAGTAACTTGATGAGGAGATTTTACAGAGCACCAGAAAGTGGAACAAAGCCTGGGCAGCTGGCCAAGTCCCTCTGAGTTAGAAACAGCTCTCCTGGGTGTCTGTTCTCAGGGTTCCCCAGAGTCTCTTCCTTGCCTTTGGGGAGGATGCTTGACAAATAAAAGGAGTATCATGGTTGAAAGGAAGAGGTGGTCTCCTGAGACTGGCTTAACTGGCAGGGACAGTTAGGTGGGACATTCAGGCCAAAGCTGAGGGCTTTTCAAATCAGCTCCAACAGTGCGAATACTTTGTTTCAGAGAAGCAATGGCCTTGAAGCAAATGAACACCTTGACAGGCTCATTTGAGAAGCTGTTTGAACCTCACATACAAGAAATTCACACTAGACGCCTAGGATCCCAAGACTCTCCTTGATGTCTCCTGGGGAATAAGGAAGGGCAAGGAGTGGGTTGAAATGGCCTACTCACTCCCTGATGTCACTACAAGCAGGTCGCCTCTCATCTGCTTAAAAGGAGAGCAGGATGGGGGTGTTTAAATTAATAATGAGCTCATGGCACAATGAGGATCCATGGGGATGGGGAATGGCTGACCAGTTCAGCATGAAGGTGTTTCAAGATGTCCAGGCTTTAGACTGGGAGCAGGATGGACAGTCTGTGGAACCTGACACTGTCACAGGCAAGGAACATGAATAATTGCAGCAACGAGTAAGTATGACCACAGAGTTTACTGAGCCAGGCACTGGTTCAAGTATTTTACTTGTATAAATGTCCCCACCACAACTCTAGGAGGCGGGTATGTTATTGCCTCTATTTTATAGCTGTAGGAACATGAGGCACAGGTGAATAAGTTGCTAGGGCTTAAGGACATGAAGGACGTGGAGGACTAAGCTTGGGTTTGAATCTGAAGTCCTAATGATGTGGACATTGAAGGAATGAGATGAAGTAGGCATTGCTTAGAGGTGGGGGTAAAAACTGTGTCCCACATGGGATGTTGAAGGGACCCAAGAGACACACCATCAGGACCTCAACTGTAGTAACACCAATTGTCATCTCACAGCCATGTATCCAGAGGGCTAACTAGCACAATCAGCGGGAGGCATGGGACACTGAAAAGCCCTGGTGTGAGATTTATCTCCAGAGCGTCTGGTTCCCTTTAATTTTCTTCTGACAAGTTCTAGGTGGTACTGATGCTACGGAGCTGAGAGCCACGCCCTGAGTGCACCATTTCATCTCACTGGCCTGCAGAACATCTTTTTGCTGCACATCTTTTCTTTTAATTTGAGGGAGAGGAGGCCTCAAACTCAAGATCATCTTTCCTCAGCCTCAAGGGCCAGGATGCCCACCTAACTCAAATTCTTCAGTATTCTCTCACAGAGATCACATGAGATTCTGCTTCCTCTTGTTAGGAGAGTCCCTGACTCACTCTGCTTTAGTCATTAATGCCTTCTGCTGTGTGGCCATGTTTTACATAAGCTGTTCCTACACTCTGCTGTGCTCAACTGCCACCCCCTTCCAGAATCAGCCAGTAATTTTCCTCATGGCTCTATCTGCCCTAGGAAGTCTCCTCTGGTCCCCCAGTCTTATTTGTTTGTCTCCAGTGCTCAATCCCGTGACACGTCCTACTTACCGCATGGCACAATATCCCTAATTTTTTTTCCACACTTGTGTCATAGACTTCAACTCTTCTGAAGCCTAGGACAATACGTGACTGTTATCCAATAAATATTGGATGACTTAAATGAGTAAACAAAACAATTTATCCACTAGAATGGCTGTGACCTGCCTCTCTTAGGCCGGGCATTCCTCTGTATGTGTTTGGGTGGGCCTATGAATATGAATATGGCATGTGAATATGGCCAGAGATCACCTTCGAGTGTCAGCCCTCAGAACACTATCCTTTTGTTTGTTTGAGACCAGCTCTCAGTCATCTGAATCTGGTAGACTGTACTGACTAGCCATTAAGTATCAGGGGATCTATTTGTTTCTGCCTCCTTAGCCCAGGGATTAGACATCTATCATACCATCCCTGACTTTTGAACGTGGATCTCAAGAATCAAGTTAAGGTCTTATGCTTGTGCAACAACACTTGTTGACTGAGACATTGCTCTATTTCTCTCACACCATAAAGAAGCCATTCATTCATTCATTCATTCATTCATTCATTCACTCATTTATTTTGTTTCTGTGTGCATGCATGTTGTATGTGCATGTGCGTGTGTGCCTGTGTGTGTGTATATATGTGTGTGTGTGTGTGTGTGTGTGTGTGTGTGTGTTTTGAAATGAACGTGCCACAGTGTATGTGGAGATCAGAGGAAAACTTTGGGAGTCAGTTCTCTTCTGCTGTGGGTTCTGAGGTGAGGATCCAATGCAAGTTTGTACAGAAAGTACTTTCACCCCTCTGAACCATCTTCCTGGTCTACATGGCACTGCTTTTGTTTGTTTGTTTGTTTTTGTTTTTTTAATTTTAGATTTAAAAGTTTTCCAGATCCTCTGGAATAGGAGTTGTGAGTGATTGTGAGCCACTGAACAGATCATTGTAAGGTGATGAGACTTGAACCTGGGTTCTGTCGAAGAGCCCTTTCTCTATCCCTGTGGGACATTCTTAATAGCACACTCAAATCTTTAGAACAGGCATGTAAAATGAGCATTGTCTTAGACCCCAAGCAAATCACTTACTCTGGAAACAGATTTTGAGATCACCTGGACTTTGCAAAAAGGACAAGTGGTCGATTCAGTCTTTTTTCTTACAGCTATCTCTGCCCTACATCAGACTGTAGGCAAGACCACAGGGCCAGGAGGTAGGGTGTGTGTTCATGTCCCTCCTAGTCTCGGATGAATTGTTTGTCTTTGCTTACTTCTGTGTTAAGGTGGAGCGTACCTTCTCCAGGACACATCCTACAACATCCCAGTACGTCGCAGGACATGTGAGAATGATTTATGAAGCTGAGGTAGTCAGGGAGGGCTCCAGATGGGGTGCCCTCAGCACAGAATTTTCAGCCTCTGTGCAGACACTGAGACATAGAGCTGATTCCCCACTGATGGAAGTTGGGTTGGCAAAGGGCCCGCAGCATGTGTGGCCGAATGCTAAATGATCAGCTTATATAGTTTAAACTTCTCTCCTTCCGCTAACATTTCCCAGGGTAGAGAGGCCCAGATTGGGTATCCCGGCCAGAGGGAGAATGAGCCGACCTTGGCACATTTTTGGACTGGGGTAGTTTCCAAATAAAGACCTGGTTGTCAGATGGAGTTAGTGACTTTGAGTTCGGCCTGTTCCTCCCTAGAATGACCACGTACAGGGAATGTTCTGCTACAGAGGAATTCCAAGTGGCAGACAGCAGGGCTGAGGAACAGGGCTGAAGGAGCAGGGCAGTGAGCTCCTGGTTAAACAGATAGAGGCTCACACAGAGTGTTTCTAACTATGTGTGTCTGCCTTTTATTTTGTTTGGACCTTGATTAAAGATTCAAAGTGCACCAGTTACTCCTGCTAAGGAAATGCTTTCTGTCCTTTGTTCAACTGGAAGAGCACAAAATAGAAATCTCGCCATGGGACCACATGACATAGGAAATGTACTCCTGGGTCAGCCTTGACAGAGACTCGCCCTAACTCCCCAACACTGTTTCTATGGGACTTCTCCTATTCATCTTGATCAGATTTGAGCATTTGTCACAAAATTCTCCATGTCTCTTTGTTTTAAGCCTTATTTGTATATTCATGCACTGATTTCTGGAGGTGGGGGATGGGATGCAAATTCTACACCCTGTATATGGAGGTCGGAGGATAACTCACAGGGGTAGGTCCTCTCCTTGCACCGTGTGGGTCTTAGTGATAGAGCTCAGGTTGTCAGATTTTCAGTGACCAGTTTATCTACCGAGCCATCTTGTCAGCCCTGTTGTATGTCTTTCTACAAAGGTTTCATATTAAAGGACAGTGTCATTTAAATGTACACCATCCAAGTGAGGATCATTGTGAACCTTCAAGTTAAGGACACCAAACTTTGTGAGTTATTCCTGGAGCAGGCATTATCAAGATAGTTTCTTCATATAAATGAGTATTTCATGGATATAAAAGAGTACGTCATGAGTATAAACAATGAATATTCTTACTGTATATATTTATGGTGGGGGGAATGCACTTGCTCTGGTGTGTGTGTGTGTGTGTGTGTGTGTGTGTGTGTGTGTGAAGACAATGTGAGTGAGTTGATTCTCTATCCACCATGTGAATCCTGGGGACCAAACTGAGGTTATCAGGCTTGATGGCAGATGCTTTTATCCTTAGAGCTATCTCCTCAGCTCAACAACAAATATTCTTTCTTTTTAATTAGGTACATTTCCTTACTTACATTTCAAATGTTATTCCCTTTCCTAGTTTCCTGTGCCTAACCCCCATCCCCTCTCCTTCCCCCATACAGGTATTCCCCCCATTCATCCCCCTTACTGACTCCCATATTCCCCTGTATTGGGGGTCCAACTTTAGCAGGACCAAGGGCTTCCCCTTCCACTGGTGCCCCAACAAGGCTATTCTCTGCTACACATGCAGTTGGAGCCCTGGGTCAGTCCATGTATAGTCTTTGGGTAGTGGTTTAGTCCCTGGAGGCTCTGGTTGGTTGGCATTGTTGCTCTTGTGGGGTTGCAAGCTCCTTCAACTCTTTCAATACTTCCTCTAATTCCCCCCCAAGGGGGTCTCATTCTCAGTTCATTGGTTTGCTGCTAGCATAACAACAAACATTCTTAATAAAGGATCTTTCATAAAGACAAAGAAATGTTTACATTTCACCTATAGATTATATAAAAGACGAATGGTCCCATGTCGTGTAGGGATGTAGAGGTTCCTGGAAGAGAACACAAATGATCATGTTTCTAGATCAAGTTCTGTGTTCAGACATATTTTGACCATGACCTGCCATCTTTGGAAAGTCATAAGATGAGAATGTCAAAGATTCTAAAATTTCCAGGTCCTTCAAGTGACAATTTGGCTTCTTAAAAACTTAATTCTTATTAATGGAAAGGAATCTGGGGGCAAGAATTATGCATTTGAACCAATGTACATCAACTCCAAGCCTATATCTAGGAAGTTCTCAGAACCTAACATCTAGCCCTCACAACCCACATGTAGTTTCTGAGAACCCTGTTTTTCCAACAAGGTTCCTTCGTGTGTGAAGCCTGAAGACATAACCCTTCTTTTCATCCTCTGGCCTCCCTCAGTGGGCTCCAGACTGTGCAGTCAGGCCTGGGAAACTTGGAAGTAAAGCAATCTCAAGAAAGAAGGCAGTCAAAATGCCTGAAGATGTGTTTCCATGACAACAAAGATACACATTTGTCATGTGAACACTTTTTTCCCTATAGGAAAACCATTTGGCAAGTAGAAAAGATCGCTCTGACTGAGGCATTTGCCAGTTACAGTCCTTTGTCCCATGGTTGCTGGTCACCTGTGAGATACTGAGCGTTTATTGGATAAGACACTGTGTGGAACCCACCAACAGCTGGGCATGGGATGCTGCATGGCACCATGGCTTCAGCATAAATTGTGGCCTTAGTCATTAGGTTTGAATTTCATTTGTTACTAAATAAATATAAGGATGAAAATTTGAAATATGACTTTTGAAGCCTCAAGGGTTTATTATTCAGCTATAATCCCAACAGGACCTCTCTTATTTATTTCCTTTTTACAGAAATTATCAAGTTGTTTCTAATGTGTATATGGAACCAAAGAGCCTAGAGTATCTGAAGTGATCTTGGAAGAGAGTGAAATGGAGAGTTTACATTATATGACTTCTTCAGCACCGTTAACATACACTATCAAGATCAGAATGTAAGGAAGTTAGGCACAGATGTGTGGAATAGAACACTTAGCCCAGAAACAGAATCTCATTCACGCAAACAAGCCTAATCCTGTGGTGGACAGACGGTCTTTTCAACAAATAGTCCTAAACCAGCAGCATATGTGATTGAAAAAAACAGACCCCAGTCCCTACCTCATACCTCACCCTTCGGCATGCATAGGGGATTGGTTTCTGATCTCCAGCAGATCCCAGAATCCTCAGGTGGTATTCTAGCCTGTTATACACAATGGTATAGCATTTGCCTGTAACTTAGGCACATGTACCTGTATATTTGGAATGCTCTGTAGATTATTGATATGCCTAATATAATGTAAATTCTCCATAAATAGCTACAGTGTTAAGAAAAGAACAAGAAAAAGCCTTCGAGTGTTCTGTATAGATGCGAGCATTGTAAGCCCAACTACACGGTTGCTGAAAAGACTCTGGTGAGCAATGCTTCATTGAGCTCTGGAAGAGGCAAAGGTGCTGTGCAGAGGCAGAAGGCAGAGGCAGGCTGTACCAATACATTGCTTCACCTTCATGGATTCAGCAGTGTGTTTGGCAAGCTTGAGGTTTGCTCTACAGAGCCTCCAGGAATCTTATTTTCTAATATTCTCAATATGTAGTTTCTTGAATGTGTTGGTGGTATATTTGTTTATTAGTTTTCTCAAGGCTGTAACCCAATAACTCAAAAGAAGTGATCAAGGGAGGTTTATGTAGACTCACAGGTCAAGGAGGGGACAGGAAGCCCACCCACCACACTGCATAGGTAGTGGCAGTCTGGAAGCAGTGAAGAAGTGGGCTGGGCTATAAGGTCTCAAGTCCTACCTCAAGTGAGGCTCCACCTCCTAACGATTCCACCACCTTCCCAAAGAGCTCAGCAGCTGATGAACTAGTGTGCAAACATATGGGAACTCATGGGAGACGTTTCCATTTAAACCATAATAATGGATAACCCATGCGTTATGGGCAATGAGTTGTCAAAAATTAGCAAGTAATCGTTGATATAAAGTGCAAAAATTAAATCTTCAGGAAAACATTTCACCAAAATATCCCTGCTCTCTGTGTTTCCTGAATGCTCACCACAGACCTCCTTCAGTCTCAGCTCTCTCTGTCCTCAGTGTAATTGCATCTCTGGTAGTTGTTATTGGGGGAATTTTTTCTCAAGGTTAACAGTTCAATCTTTAACTGGACAAAAATGTAGCCTTCCCAGCATGCACCAGGCATTATGTTCAATCCCTAGCACTCTCCCTCAGTGCAGTGACCTTAGCCCATTTAGAAGTGGCCTTTTCCAAATGTCCATTTTCTATAAATAAGGGGGCAGGTCCACAGCACGACCTCTCAGGTTCTTCTTGGACATAATTGATGAATGAAATGATGTCTGTCAGGTAAAATGCTCAAGGCCCAGAAGAAACCAACTCACATTCTAGTCAGAAATCATGAGTCTGGGGACAAGAATTCAATCTAGGCCATGCAGCCAGTCTGAGGGTGAGCACAGTGGAGCATGCAAAGGAAAAAGAGGGAGAAAATACAGCTCAGCCAATCAACATCCTGGGGAACACCCCAGGGCACATAACAAGGACACAGAGAAAACAAGACTTGCCAAAGAAGGATTTTGAGAAGAGTACTAAGCCTCCATGACCAGATCCAAGCTCCTACCCAGAATCCATTACCATGTGGCTTTGAGCCCCTTAGCTTCAGGCTCAGTGAAATGAGTGGCTTGCCCTCGCTAGCCAGAGAGTTCTCTTTATTTCAAACCAACCCGGTATCTTGTCTCATTAACTACCTTTAAAAACCTCCATCCTTCTGATGTCTCATTGTTTTTCTTTTCATACAACAAGCATCACTTATGGGAAAACTGCTAAATGAGGTCAAAGTTCGCTATGACTGGATAGCCTCTGGGCTTGGTGCAATATGGGTGACTTCGTTCATTAGCAGGGTGTCTCCTTCTCTGACCTTGTCTGGGGAATTCTAAGCCCCCACATGTGCCTCTACCTGGGGAATGTAGCCTAGCCTTACTTAGATGACAGGATCAATCTCCTTTCTCCTGATGAGAGCCTGTTCAGCCAGCACCGGAGATTCCTCAAATGCTTCCCCATGCCTATGAAGCATTTCACTATCCTAAGCCCTCAGCTTTTGCCCATCCTGGATATTCCTACCCTGAGTCTTCCCAAACATTATAAGCATTGAATCACCCTAAGTAAAGTTGATCTGTCTCCGGATAGCTGGTCCCAGTGTGGTCATTCACTATGTGTACTCACAGGGCTCCTGAACCCCCATTGAATGACTCTGCTCCCACTGCCCGTGTGGACTATATTGGCAGATGATCCATGAGAGAGGGGAGAACTACAATCATTCCTATTAATTTTTTTCCACATGGAAAGGTTTAATGAGAGGACAAGACAAGGGAGAGGGACGAGAGAGAGAAGAAGATTAGAAGAGGAGAGGAATAGAGGCCGGCCATAAGCACATGGAGGGAAGGGGGTAGGGGAAGGGGAAAGAAGGGACAAAGAGGAAGAGGGGAAGAGAGCAAGAACAAGAGAGCAAGAGTAGGACATTCCTATTGAATTGTGTACCTGTTCGGTTCTTACAAAGTGAGTATTGTGAAGTAGCAACACCAGTTCCGGCACATGGCACATGTTACTAATTTATATATCAGTCTATCTTAATTGTTTCACTCAGCACTGTGATTTGGGGTCTGGCTTCAGCCAGTGGTTTACAAGTTCTCCCTTGTGATACCCTAGGGGCTCCACTTGTTGCCTTACAAATCTCCAGTGGGTGAAAGATGTGGACAGCAGAGCAGCCTCCACCATTGCTCTTGCCATTCGTGCCCACTCAGTCCTGTTTAGAAAGCGGAGTCTGTTCTAGGGTCCCGTTCCACTACCCCAATCCTGGGCTGCTAGAGATCAGAGGCCAGGTTCTTCCCATCTCAGCAAGCAGCACCTGTGCATGGAAATATGGAAACCAAGGTCAGTACTCAACAGCGACAGGGCCTATAAAGGAGGCATGGGGTGGATGTGAAGTCACTGTAGATCCTGTGTGGTGAGAACCATGAGATGGGAGAAACCAGGAACCTTCTTCCTCTCATTGCTGGTCTGCTTCCTCCAGTCTGTGATGGTGGGAGAATTTTATTTGGAACACTTTTTCACACTGCTCTGGGAAGATTTTCTGGTGTCCATGTGGAGTCCAGATCTGTGAGCTCAGAAGAGGTCAGCACCAGGTTAACACACACACACACACACACACACACACACACACACACACACACACACACACACACATACACACTTCAGTTGGGGTAGACATGATGATGTGTTTGTTCTGACTTACCTTGGACTCATCCCTGGCTCATTCTAGGCCTGACCGGTCACAGACCAAGTCTAGTCAGCATGGCCCAGGTAAGTGTAGTTTGGTTTGCAGAAGAGCATGGCTTCCACCAGGATACCTCACCCAGGAAAGACTAGAGTGCAGGCTTGGTGTAGCCAAGGGTACTTTGGTTTGTTGGTTAGACAGGGTGTCATGGTGTTGATACTGTATCCATGTCTGGGAGTCCGCCTTTTGCAGGTTAGAAATGGAAACACCAAGAGCCAACTTCATCTACACAAGACAGCTAGACTTCCAGTCTGATAATGTGTGCGAGGCTAGCTCTGGTGAGGGTCAACTACTGGTCTTTCAGGACAGTGTCCAGTCACAAAAAGCACCTAAAGAGGGACAGTTTTAGCAGAAAGTGGCTGGGCTTGGGAGGAGACAAGCTTGTGTATAAGACACATCTCCAAGGTCGGCAAGGACAGGGCTGGCTGGTTTGGAGTAGCAGTTTTAGAACAGATGGAAAATAAACGCATAGAGCCGAGGTCTGTGAACTAAGAGAGTAGATTCCAGCACCTTCTACTCCTTTCCTTGAGACACAGATCATTTCAAATTTACTTATTGTATAATTGGCAATGCATATGGTAAAAATACATTGTGTGAGTGAAATTGTCAATTAATAAATAAATATGTAAGTAAATAAAAGGATTTCCATAGTGGGGACTGACACATGCTGCAACTATTTTCATTTCAATTTGCAACAATATTGACTGTCTTGTCAGAAACAGTGTGTTAAAATTTTACTACAGTAGAAAATTGTTGTTGGTGTTACAAGTATCATCTCTATGACCCATGCGGCCAAGACAAAGAGATGACAAGTTGTGGGACTGTTACACATGTCCCTGACCTGAGTCATGGTCAGAAGCATCCAGGCCCACTCTTGTCTCCTTCCCAGAACAGCAGCTGCACGCCTGCATGACTAGCCCCTTCTTGGTTAGCAAAGTCCTCCTCCAGGCGTGATCTTCCCCCCAGTCATCTCTCTTTTCTGCCCCTGACCTACATGTCTTCCTAAGTCCTGACGCCCACCACAGCTTCTCTTTTTCTTTCATGACAGAAAACTAAGATGAGATGAGCCTTGTGACCCTTTCTCAGTCCACATCTCCGTGACCACAACCTCTCTCATAATGAAGAATAACCAAGATAACAGGTAAAACATGGTTTTGAGCAATGAGATTGGAGAAACAGTTAAAAATCTATCTTACCTAGTGTTAACAAGGAAATCAACATTTTTACACAATTTTATGGAAACATAATCATTTCTTCCTTTTTAACATTAATTTTATTGTTATTTTGGGGAATTTAATACACGAAATACAGTTACAACACTTCCACTCACACTCTTCTGTCTCCAGCTATTCTCCTAGTCACTCCTACTCCCTCTCAACTTTATGACCTGGTCTGTGTGCGTGTGTGTGTGTGTGTGTGTGTGTGTGTGTGTGTGTGTGTGGTGAGAGAAGGAGAGGGAGAGGGAGAGGGAGGGAGGGAAGGAAGGAGGGAGGGAAGGGATAGAGAGAGAGAGAGAGAGAGAGAGAGAGAGAGAGAGAGAGAGAGAGAGAGAATTGCTATGGAACATTCATAGGGAAATCTTCTGCAGTTTGCAGATGAGCACAGAAAGGCACATTGCAACTTCCCTTGTGCCCATATAGCTTGGGCATACAATATTCTCATCTGTGGCTGAGGATCACTGATGCACCTGTGTCAGTGGTATGTATGTGAAACCCCTCTACCTTAATAATTCTCCATAGACACAGAAGAAAGCCTTTCATAGACAGCGTTATGAAATTTTGCAGGTACTACAGTAGCGTATATTTTCTGTGTGACAATAGTTAATGTTTTATAAGAAGCTGTTTTGATCATATCCCCTTTGAACAATATGTTGCATATCTTAGTATTATTGATCCTTTATAAATCATTATTTAACTTTTTGTACAAATTTCTCTGCTTGTCATAATAAATTTGAGGTGTCAATCAATCATAGATTCTAGTAATCAAGTAAGAACTAAGTAGCACACAGGATATTTTATAAAATATAAAAATATGCTGACTTCAAAGTGAAGTTCAAAATTAACTGCATATTAATTTATAGAAGGATGCTTTGCTTTGTTTTTTTTTTTATTAACTTGAGTATTTCTTATATACATTTCGAGTGTTATTCCCTTTCCCGGTATCCGGGCAAACATCCCCCTCCCCCCTCCCCTTCCTTATGGGTGTTCCCCTCCCGACCCTCCCCCCATTGCCGCCCTCCCCCCAACAGTCTAGTTCACTGGGGGTTCAGTCTTAGCAGGACCCAGGGTTTCTCCTTCCACTGGTGCTCTTACTAGGATATTCATTGCTACCTATGAGGTCAGAGTCCAGGGTCAGTCCATGTATAGTCTTTAGGTAGTGGCTTAGTCCCTGGAAGCTCTGGTTGCTTGGCATTGTTGTACATATGGGGTCTCGAGCCCCTACAAGCTCTTCCAGTTCTTTCTCTGATTCCTTCAACGGGGGTCCTATTCTCAATTCAGTGCTTTGCTGCTGGCATTTGCCTCTGTATTTGCTGTATTCTGGCTGTGTCTCTCGGGAGAGATCTACATCCGGCTCCTGTCGGCCTGCACTTCTTTGCTTCATCCATCTTGTCTAATTGGGTTGCTGTATATGTATGGGCCACATGTGGGGCAGGCTCTGAATGGGTGTTCCTTCAGTCTCTGTTTTAATCTTTGCCTCTCTCTTCCCTGCCAAGGGTATTCTTGTTCCCCTTTTAAAGAAGGAGTGAAGCATTCACATTTTGATCATCCGTCTTGAGTTTCATTTGTTCTATGCATCTAGGGTAATTCAAGCATTTGGGCTAATAGCCACTTATCAATGAATGCATACCATGTATGTCGTTCTGTGATTGGGTTAGCTCACTCAGGATGATGTTTTCCAGTTCCAACCATTTGCCTACGAATTTCATAAAGTCGTTGTTTTTGATAGCTGAGTAATATTCCATTGTGTAGATGTACCACATTTTCTGTATCCATTCCTCTGTTGAAGGGCATCTGGGTTCTTTCCAGCTTCTGGCTATTATAAATAAGGCTGCAAAGAACATAGTGGAGCACGTGTCTTTTTTATATGTTGGGGCATCTTTTGGGTATATGCCCAAGAGAGGTATAGCTGGATCCTCAGGCAGTTCAATGTCCAATTTTCAGAGGATCCTCCAGACTGATTTCCAGAATGGTTGTACCAGTTTGCAATCCCACCAACAATGGAGGAGTGTTCCTCTTTCTCCACATCCTCGCCAGCATCTGTTGTCCCCTGAGTTTTTGATCATAGCCATTCTCACTGGTGTGAGGTGAAATCTCAGGGTTGTTTTGATTTGCATTTCCCTTATGACTAAAGATGTTGAACATTTCTTTAGGTGTTTCTCAGCCATTTGGCATTCCTCAGCTGTGAATTCTTTGCTTAGCTCTGAACCCCATTTTTTAATAGGGTTATTTGTTTCCCTGCGGTCTAACTTCTTGAGTTCTTTGTATATTTTGGATATAAGGCCTCTATCTGTTGTAGGATTGGTAAAGATCTTTTCCCAATCTGTTGGTTGCCGTTTTGTCCTAACCACAGTGTCCTTTGCCTTACAGAAGCTTTGCAGTTTTATGAGATCCCATTTGTCGATTCTTGATCTTAGAGCGTAAGCCATTGGTGTTTTGTTTAGGAAATTTTTTCCAGTGCCCATGTATTCCAGATGCTTCCCTAGTTTTTCTTCTATTAATTTGAGTGTGTCTGGTTTGATGTGGAGGTCCTTGATCCACTTGGACTTAAGCTTTGTACAGGGTGATGAGCATGGATCGATCTGCATTCTTCTACATGTTGACCTCCAGTTGAACCAGCACCATTTGCTGAAAATGCTATCTTTTTTCCATTTGATGGTTTTGGCTCCTTTGTCAAAAATCAAGTGCCCATAGGTGTGTGGGTTCATTTCTGGGTCTTCAATTCTATTCCATTGGTCTATCTGTCTGTCTCTGTACCAATACCATGCAGTTTTTATCACTATTGCTCTGTAATACTGCTTGAGTTCAGGGATAGTGATTCCCCCTGAAGTCCTTTTATTGTTGAGGATAGCTTTAGCTATCCTGGGTTTTTTGTTATTCCAGATGAATTTGCAAATTGTTCTGTCTAACTCTTTGAAGAATTGGATTGGTATTTTGATGGGGATTGCATTGAATCTGTAGATTGCTTTTGGTAAAATGGCCATTTTTACTATATTAATCCTGCCAATCCATGAGCATGGAAGATCTTTCCATCTTCTGAGGTCTTCTTCAATTTCCTTCTTCAGTGTCTTGAAGTTCTTATTGTACAGATCTTTTACTTGCTCTGTTAAAGTCACACCGAGGTACTTTATATTATTTGGGTCTATTATGAAGGGTGTCGTTTCCCTAATTTCTTTCTCGGCTTGTTTCTCTTTTGTACAGAGGAAGGCAACTGATTTATTTGAGTTAATTTTATACCCAGCCACTTTGCTGAACTTGTCTATCAGCTTTAGTAGTTCTCTGGTGGAACTTTTGGGATCACTTAAATATACTATCATATCATCTGCAAATAGTGATATTTTGACTTCTTCTTTTCCGATCTGTATCCCCTTGACCTCCTTTTGTTGTCTGATTGCTCTGGCTAGAACTTCAAGAACTATATTGAATAAGTAGGGAGAGAGTGGGCAGCCTTGTCTAGTCCCTGATTTTAGTGGGATTGCTTCAAGTTTCTCTCCATTTAGTTTAATGTTAGCAACTGGTTTGCTGTATATGGCTTTTAGTATGTTTAGGTATGGGCCTTGAATTCCTATTCTTTCCAGGACTTTTATCATGAAGGGGTGTTGAATTTTGTCAAATGCTTTCTCAGCGTCTAATGAAATGATCATGTGGTTTTGTTCTTTCAGTTTGTTTATATAATGGATCACGTTGATGGTTTTCCGTATATTAAACCATCCCTGCATGCCTGGGATGAAGCCTACTTGGTCATGGTGGATGATTGTTTTGATGTGCTCTTGGATTCGGTTTGCCAGAATTTTATTGAGTATTTTTGCGTCGATATTCATAAGGGAAATTGGTCTGAAGTTCTCTTTCTTTGTTGGGTCTTTGTGTGGTTTAATTATAGAATAATTGTGGCTTCATAGAAGGAATTCGGTAGTGCTCCATCTGTTTCAATTTTGTGGAATAGTTTGGATAATATTGGTATGAGGTCTTCTATGAAGGTTTGATAGAATTCTGCACTAAACCCGTCTGGACCTGGGCTCTTTTTGGTTGGGAGACCTTTAATGACTGCTTCTATTTCCTTAGGAGTTATGGGGTTGTTTAACTGGTTTATCTGTTCATGATTTAACTTCGGTACCTGGTATCTGTCTAGGAAATTGTCCATTTCCTGAAGATTTTCAAGTTTTGTTGAATATAGGCTTTTATAGTAAGATCTGATGATTTTTTGAATTTCCTCTGAATCTGTTGTTATGTCTCCCTTTTCATTTCTGATTTTGTTAATTTGGACGCACTCTCTGTGTCCTCTCGTTAGTCTGGCTAAGGGTTTATCTATCTTGTTGATTTTCTCAAAGAACCAACTTTTGGTTCTGTTGATTCTTTCTATGGTCCTTTTTGTTTCTACTTGGTTGATTTCTGCTCTGAGTTTGATTATTTCCGGCCTTCTACTCCTCCTGGGTGTATTTGCTTCTTTTTGTTCTAGAGCTTTTAGGTGTGCTGTCAAGCTGCTGACATATGCTCTTTCCTGTTTCTTTCTGCAGGCACTCAGCGCTATGAGTTTTCCTCTTAGCACAGCTTTCATTGTGTCCCATAAGTTTGGGTATGTTGTACCTTTATTTTCATTAAATTCTAAAAAGTTTTTAATTTCTTTCTTTATTTCTTCCTTGACCAGGTTATCATTGAGTAGAGCATTGTTCAATTTCCAAGTATATGTGGGCATTCTTCCTTGATTGTTATTGAAGACCAGTTTTAGGCCATGGTGGTCCGATACCACGCATGGGATTATTTCTATCTTTCTATACCTGTTGAGGCCCGTTTTTTGACCAATTATATGGTCAATTTTGGAGAAAGTACCATGAGGAGCTGAGAAGAAGGTATATCCTTTTGCTTTAGGATAGAATGTTCTATAAATATCCGTTAAGTCCATTTGGCTCATGACTTCTCTTAGTCTGTCTACATCTCTGTTTAATTTCTGTTTCCATGATCTGTCCATTGATGAGAGTGGGGTGTTGAAATCTCCCACTATTATTGTGTGAGGTGCAATGTGTGATTTGAGCTTTAGTAAGGTTTCTTTTACATATGTAGGTGCCCTTGTATTTGGGGCATAGATATTTAGGATTGAGAGTTCATCTTGATGGATTTTTCCTTTGATGAATATGAAGTGTCCTTCCTTATCTTTTTTGATGACTTTTAGTTGAAAATTGATTTTATTTGATATTAGAATGGCCACTCCAGCTTGCTTCTTCTGACCATTTGCTTGGAAAATTGTTTTCCAGCCTTTCACTCTGAGGTAATGTCTGTCTTTGTCTCTGAGGTGTGTTTCCTGTAGGCAGCAGAATGCAGGGTCCTCATTGCGTATCCAGTTTGTTAATCTATGTCTTTTTATTGGGGAGTTGAGGCCATTGATGTTGAGAGATATTAAGGAATAGTGATTATTGCTTCCCGTTATATTCATATTTGGATGTGAGGTTATGTTTGTGTGCTTTCATTCTCTTTGTTTTGTTGCCAAGACGATTAGTTTCTTGCTTCTTCTAGGGTATAGCTTGCCTCCTTAGGTTGGGCTTTACCATTTATTACCCTTTGTAGTGCTGGATTTGTAGAAAGATATTGTGTAAATTTGGTTTTGTCATGGAATATCTTGGTTTCTCCATCTATGTTAATTGAGAGTTTTGCAGGATACAGTAACCTGGGCTGGCATTTGTGTTCTCTTAGGGTCTGTATGACATCAGTCCAGGATCTTCTGGCCTTCATAGTTTCTGGCGAGAAGTCTGGTGTGATTCTGATAGGTCTGCCTTTATATGTTACTTGACCTTTTTCCCTTACTGCTTTTAATATTCTTTCTTTATTTTGTGCATTTGGTGTTTTGACTATTATGTGACGGGATGTGTTTCTTTTCTGGTCCAATCTATTTGGAGTTCTGTAGGCTTCTTGTATGCCTATGGGTATCTCTTTTTTTAGGTTAGGGAAGTTTTCTTCTATGATTTTGTTGAAGATATTTACTGGTCCTTTGAGCTGGGAGTCTTCACTCTCTTCTATACCTATTATCCTTAGGTTTGATCTTCTCATTGAGTCCTGGATTTCCTGTATGTTTTGGACCAGTAGCTTTTTCCGCTTTACATTATCTTTTACAGTTGAGTCAATGATTTCTATGGAATCTTCTGCTCCTGAGATTCTCTCTTCCATCTCTTGTATTCTGTTGGGGAAGCTTGTATCTACAGCTCCTATCTCTTCTTTTGGTTTTCTATATCCAGGGTTGTTTCCATGTGTTCTTTCTTGATTGCTTCTATTTCCATTTTTAATTCCTTCAACTGTTTGATTGTGTTTTCCTGGAATTCTTTCAGGGATTTTTGCGATTCCTCTCTGTAGGCTTCTACTTGTTCTCTAAGGGAGTTCTTCACGTCTTTCTTGAAGTCCTCCAGCATCATGATCAAATATGATTTTGAAACTAGATCTTGCTTTTCTGGTGTGTTTGGATATTCCATGTTTGTTTTGGTGGGAGAATTGGGCTCTGATCATGCCATGTAGTCTTGGTTTCTGTTGCTTGGGTTCCTGCGCTTGCCTCTCGCCATCAGCTTATCTCTAGTGTTACTTTGTTCTGCTATTTCTGACAGTGGCTAGACTGTCCTATAAGCCTGTGTGTCAGGAGTGCTGTAGACCTGTTTTCCTCTCTTTCAGTCAGTTATGGGGACAGAGTGTTCTGCTTTCGGGCGTGTAGTTTTTCCTCTCTACAGGTCTTCAGCTGTTCCTGTGGGCCTGTGTCTGAGTTCACCAGGCAGCTTTCTTGCAGCAGAAAAGTTGGTCTTACCTGTGGTCCCGAGGCTCAAGTTCGCTCGTGGGGTGCTGCCCACGGGCTCTCTGCAGCGGCAGCAACCAGGAAGACCTGTGCCGCCCCTTCCAGGAGCTTCAGTGCACCAGGGTTCCAGATGGCCTTTGGTGTTTTCCTCTGGCGTCTGAGATGTGTGCACAGAGAGCAGTCTCTTCTGGTTTCCCAGGCTTGTCTGCCTCTCTGAAGGTTCAGCTCTCCCTCCCATGGGATTTGGGTGCAGAGAACTGTTTATCCGGTCTGTTTCCTTCAGGTTCTGGAGGTGTCTCAGGCAGGGGTCCTGCTGCTCCTGGGCCCTCCCCCACGGGAGCCCAGAGGCCTTATACAGTTTCCTCTTGGGCCAGGGATGTGGGCAGGGGTGGGCAGTGTTGGTGGTCTCTTCCGCTCTGCAGCCTCAGGAGTGCCCACCTGACCAGCTGCTTTGTTTTAAGAAGAGCATTTCAGTGTATTTTACATTCCCCATGTGTTATGTGCTGTTTTGTTTTATTTAGTATGACAAAGGAATCTAGACTGTGAAATGAGATAGGCAGATATCCTTAGGGTAACAAATGCTCTGTTTTCTATCATTTTTTCTTGTTCCCTTTTAGATGTTTTAATGCTTTACCATGCTGCCCATAACAAGCCCATTTTAGCCCTATTTAAATAGACATCTATGTTTCCACTAAATGTATGTGTACCTTGTTTTGTACTTGGAATGTTCACTGGGGATTCACAGGATTTACATTTTTACCATAGGCTAAAGGATTGTTATTTTTTTATTGATTCTACATTGCTCAAATTTGGTAATTGAACAAACAGTGGGTTTCTATCTATAGGTCATACTAAGCACCTGGTGTTTTCATTGTGCAGGTCTTGTTCAGGTGACCGTGTTGTTAACATTTTATAAATGTAGCTTAAGATACAACCTCACAGCAGATGCCCTGGTCCTCTGTCTCTTACAGCCCTCCACCATGTCCCCTGAGGTTTGGGTGTAGAGGCTGTGTTGTAAATGTATGTATCAGTTGGGGTTAAGATCCCCACGGTTACATATTCTTTACATTTTGGACAGTTGTGAATCTCTGTGATTGTGTTGTAAAACAGAAGTTTCTTTGGTAAGGGGTTGGAAATACAGCTACCTGTGGAGATGAGGATAGACATTTAGAATGAAGCTGGGGTTATATTGGTTTCAGACCAGGGCAGTAGTAGGTTCTCCTCAGTGGTCCTGACCTTACCCGCCATGCCTAGATGGCTAGGTTTACTGCACCAGGCATGAATTCTCTCAGGGTTGGCCTTAAATCCAGCTAGGTAGCTGTTGGTTACCCCTAAGATATAAATGCCACTATTGTACCATTGATAATATCATGCTTTGCTGTGGTGGTGTGCAGCCTTTACAGGTGAATATATTTCCACTGCCTTTTAACCTTGGCAGTTTGCATAGCCCCTCAGGTACTGTGAGAGTTAGGGGAAGGCTACTGGGTCAACTTCACCTTTATTCTTCTAATTAATATACCTAAGTGTGTGGTGTCTTCAGCAATCAAGACTTACCTTCAGGTTCTGGGAGGCAACAAAGGGCAAAGCAACAGCCTGTGGTTTTTGGGGGGAGGGTGTCCTAGACTCCCTAAATCAAAAACTCGAGAAGTTTTCCTGTGTCTGGCACCTGGGTTTTCTTAGTCTATGGCTCTTGCAGGGAGCATTACTGTAGAAAGGAAGGTTGCATGATCTCAGTCAAATGTTGGATCAGGAGGTGATCAGGAGGAGAAGCAGAGAACAGATGGTCCTTGCTGTGGGCTGGTGTGGGTAGTGTGGCAGGAGCGATAGTCAGTCAAAGAATGTACAACCATAGATGTGGCCATCCCACAATGCATAGCTTGGACTTCAAAGCATGGCTTGAGCATATGAAATACATATGATATTGTGTCACCAAAAGATATTAGAAGATTTTTTAATTGAAAAAGGAGAGGGAGAAGGAGAGAGAGAGAGAGAGAGAGAGAGAGAGAGAGAGAGAGAGAGAGAGAGAGAGAGAATGAATCATGAAGCAATAAAGCAAAAGAACAGAAAGGAGAGACAAATAAGGAAGAAAAGAGACGCTGGAGACAGAGAGCAGAGGAGAGAAATAGCGGACAGCCTTATTCAAGAGGCTAAGTGTTCACAGGCAGTAAATCCTTCTCATAAACATGATGGGGATGAGTTAGATTAATAGGAATTCAAACATATGGATTATATTCCCCTTCAAAGCCAGATGGGGTTTCTAAAAGAAGTAAGTCAGAGCCTGGAGGCAAAAAACAAGTAGGGTTTTCTTTCTTTCTTTTTTTTTTCTTCCTGAGCTCATCATTAAAAACAAAGTGTTTGAGTTAGAGGCATTTGACAAGCTTTTGAACTCAGCTAATTCCATGTTCCTCTCAGATCACAGCTGCCTTCTCTCTCTCACCATTTTTGACTCTAGGAAGCAGTATAACTTTTTGAGGAAACGAAATTGATCTTGTCAGAGAAGAAATGTGGAAATGAGTGTATTATCATGACAGTTAGAGGCTTGTTAATCTTTCAGACACTCACAGCAATGCTGGCCATCAGAGACAGGCAGAGGGGCATGGGGCTGAGTCCTGGGGTCCAGCCTATCCCTTGCGTATAGCTTTACACAGAGGCTGGGGACGCCGATCTTTAGCCCTGGTGTGCTATGTTCTTACAGATGCAATGAGACTATTCCTCCAGGAGTCCCAGTATCTGCAGCAGGATAGGAGATGGATATATACCTATTTCCTATCACGTTTTATCTTCCCTACCCAGTTCTTTCAAGACATAAGCTGGCTGACATCACAGAGCCTGGTCTATCGGGGCATGGGTGACTTCTTGTGCTATGTTTTGTCAGAGTTGACAAAGAAGCTCAGAGAACTTAGGAGCTATTTAAACCAAACGAATGGGATTCCATTTTCTCAGGACCTTCTCCAGTAGAGTCAACCCTAATGAAAGCTTGGGTTCTGACACTGTCTTCAAAAGGCCAAACCACGGATATTAAGAACTCATTAGCCATCCATAAATCTCCCCAATGAAAGTTTAATCAGTGACGTGGCGTGCAGCTAATACATGGCTGTGCTGTGTCCTGTCACGAAGGATGCTGTCACAGTTCCAGTCAAGCTTCCTCAGTGGATCTACTTACAAATTTACTTTGCTCCTAACGGCCTGGGCCTTCTCAGAGGGTTGAATCAAACTTTGGGACCTATTCACCTAGTCTTGGTAAGAATTGAAAGTGCCTGGAAATTGACATCCTCCTGTAGCCAGTGACGAGTGAATGTCTGGAAGCTATTTGCTCTGAAATGGAATCTGCAGCCAAATTCACACCAAGGCTGGGGAACTCTCCAGAGACTGGATCCATGTGTGGTGCCTTCCACTTCCGTTTTCTGCTTTTGTAGGGCAGCAGTCAGCAAACACAGCATTTGTTCCTATATTGCAGCCTCAGAGGAAGAATCTGGAGAATGTACCTAGGATTCCTGCTCCCAGTGTGCAAACTGGGAAGACAAGAAAATTCCTGTTGCATGCACTTGTCTGCAGAAAGACCTGACCCTGGCAGTGCCACTAAGAAAAGCAATAGCAAGGTGCTCTAGCCTCATTTTACCCACCCGTGTGTGTCACCAGAAGCCTGCGACGAGCTGGCACTGGTTGCTGTGAAGGTAAAAGGCAATGGAAGGGCAGAGCGAATCTCCTGGGGTTTAAGTGCTAATCAGAGAGGTGGCTTTGGGGTCAGGGTAGAATTGCAGCATTGGTGAATGTTAGCAGTGACATTGAAGATAGACTGCATTCTTCCTCCTTTGATCAAGAAATTTTCAGGAGCAGGGTGGGGAAAGAGAGGGAGATGGGGAGGGGGAGGGGCAAGAAGAGAAGAGGGGGAAAGAGAAGAGGGGTTAGAAAGAGAATGCCTAGGGATCTGTCCTTTCTTTCTTTTTGCCACTGCCCTGTTCAAGAAGGGAGCTACCTGGCAGAGCTATCTCCTGTGAATGATTTGTGCTCAGACCAGAGTCCACCTACTTGGACTATCAGCTTTCCTCCAAGGCCTTGAAATTCTAATTCTCTTTTGGAGAGGACATAGAGTGCTACCCAGGGAAGTGTGCAAAATGCCTCTAGTTTGTTTCTGAAGAAGCAGCCCTATTTCTTTGCCAGTTCCCTGAATCCTGATTGGTTCACTTCTTGTATGCATTCAGTAGTTATAAACTGAGAACCTTCTGTGTTCCAGACACTGAACTGACCTTGGTGTCCACCAGTGTATCATCTATAGAAAGAGCAGCTACACAGTGCTGTAACTCATTGTGGTGCAGGCAAAACAGCTCTGCTGGGGGATCTGAGGAATGCAGACTGGAGGACCCTAATGTACCACTCCTTCCGGCACAAGGACAGTTGAGTCAACTGTTCTTGAGGGAAGCTATATGTCATCCTCTGTATAACCACAACATTTGCTGCTCTTATTCTGTTCTGAACCATGGCCCCATTGGATAGAACAGGTACAGGTAGTGCTCTCACAGGTAAGAGAAGTTTCCCTTTCACATCAACACAATGATGCACGACTCACGCTACTCCTTGTCTGGGAACCTCTGCAAAGGTTAGTTTCTTGGCATTGTCTTAAATTTGTTTTGCACAGGAATGCAACTTTAAATATTGAGACTGTAGGTTTGATTTTCTTTGCTATAAATATGTTTGTAGGAAAACATTATGTTTGTAATGAAAAGAAAGCTGTTGAAGGCAGGAAAACATTTTTCCCTCATATATATAATCTAGACTTAAATGCATATGTGTTTGCCTGTGTATATATGTGTGTATACAAATGTGTGCATGTGTATAGGTACTGTGTGCACATGTATGAGTATCTGTGTGTGCATGAGTTTGTATGTACAAATATGTATGAGTTTTGGGTATGAAAGTAGAAAGCATTATGAAAGGAGAGGACCAGGTCTGGGAGAGAGCCCAGGAATGTATGTGGAGTAAAAGCAGGAGAAACTATCTGTGGGATAGAAGGAGGAAGGAGACCAACAAGAGGGAGCAGAGGAGGTTTTGGGAGAGCACTGGGGTTGGGGACAAATAGGAGCACATATTCATGAAGATGTCTTAGTGAAACCCATTTTTGTATGCTAACTTAAAAAACCAATAAAAGCAAATACAGAAATTAAAATGTAGGCCAAAGTATAAGAAAGTTAAAATTAGTTGGAGACACAAAACTACTTTAGTTTATTAAGGATGGCTGTGATAACTTTAAAATGCCACAGGTACTCCATCTGTCACACCACTGCCTAGCAATGGTTTTGAGGTCAGATTTGTTGAATTCAGCAAAAGAATGCAGCTTGTCGAGAATAGTAAGGGCTCTGGGTGGCCACAGAGCTTCTACTCTGCTGACTGGAATATATTGGGGCCACCCCATCAGAGAGAATCCAGAGCACGTAGCAATCTAGAGATGGGAAAGAAATGAAATTCATGACTGATCTCTTGGTACCAGGCAGTCATAGGGCATCCACCTGAGTACCTGGTGACTGCCCTGTGAATGAGTGAGGGTCAGACCTGGAGGGGTAGATGCTAAGTGATCAGCACAAGGTAGCTAACACTGCAAGATGATAAGGACTCACGCTGGGCAAGTGTGAAGTGTTACATGTGTACACGTGTAACCATGTACCTGTAACCCTGGCACTAGGGGTTAAGGAGGGTATAGCTGGGGTTTGCTGGCTCTCAGCCTGACTCCAGTTTCAATAAAAGATCCTTTCTCAAAGGAATAAGGCACAGAGTGATAGAGAAGGACCCCAATGAGACCTCTGATCTCAACCGAACCTCCTTGTGTGCATAAAACACACACACACACACACACACACACACACACACACCACACACACACCACACACACACACACACCACACACACACATACACACACACACACACACACACACACACACACACACACAAGTAGTCAAGGATGGGTACTATTCAAGGGTCATGCAAAGGCAAAGTGACCCACAGTGGGGAAAGAGCCATTTGGCTCTCTCAGGAGAGACAGTCAAAAGAGTGGGAAGAGAATTTTCAAGGGAGAAGGAGCATCTTAAGCGCTGACTGTGTCCTCCAAACACATCTGTTAAAGTCCTAAACACCAAGTGACTGATACCTAGATTTTTTAAAATATATATTTATCTTCACTGTAGCTTCAGACACATCAGAAGAGGGTATCAGATCCCATTACAGATGGTTGTGAGCCACCATGTGGTTGCTGGGAATTGAACTCAGAACCTTCGGAAGAGCAGCCAGTGCTCTTAACCACTGAGCCATCTCTCCAGCCCTGATACCTAGATCTTAAAACTTCCAAGCATTGACCACTACAAGAAACAAATTTCTGTTCATTTAAGATACACAATCTGGTATTTCCAAACGTTGGCCCTAATAGACACAGTGCATTAAAGATGCAAAGAAATCCAGCAAGTTGATGGCTAAAAAGAGTACAGAGGCAACAAACAGAGGCAAGGTACGTCTTCTGCAGGAAGGGGTGAGAGTAAGCTGGTCAAGACAAGGTGTGACTTCACAAGTTAGAATAAGATCAAGTCTTCTGGGAGGGAGATGAGTCAGACAGGAAGGAGACAGAACAGGAAAGGAGCGACCTGAAATACGTGTTATTGCTTAGGATGCCAGCTGCTCAGAGCCAAGAGGAAGCTGCTGGAAGAGAATGAGGAGGAGGAAGTACTGGGGGAAAGGGATGGTTGGCTGGCTGTGAAGTAGATAACCGTGATGGCAGGAAGTTGGCATTCCTGACTACTAAGTCAGGTTTTCTTCACAGAGTAGACGAAGCCACCTGCTGATGGTAAGAGGCAGGGAGGAGACAGACATGGGTTTGAGACTAGAATTGTTTTGATGGATGCCCTAGATAGCATTGACTGTCAGCTTGGCACAGAATCACCAGGAAAAGTCTCACTTGAGTAATCATCTTTATCAGGTTGGTCTGTGAGGACCTGTCCTGACTAGCTTAACTAATGCAGAGGGTCCCGCCCACTGTGGACCATACTATTTTCTGCGCAGGTAATTCTGGCCTATATAAGAATGCTAATCGTGAACCTGTGAGCTAGTCCGAGAGTATGCCAGCCAGCAGTGTTCTTGCACGGTTACGGTTTCGGTTTCAAGTTCCTGTACCTGCTGGTACAATACCGGAGGGAATATTATAGAACAAACCAACCACTTTTTGATTAGATTTAAATCCTGTTCCACATTTTGAAATGCAGGCCTGGTACTGTTCACTGTGCCCAAACCTGTGGCTGTCTAGGTCATAGGTCATAACCTAATACTACTCTTCTGCTCAAGGTTCTTAGTAATAAACTGGCCTTACATTCTTATTTTTATAGCCATGGATTAGTATATTTCTCCACCCTTATCAGAAGAGCTTCATTTTGAAAGAGGCAGATTTATACAGAGGTTACAACTGGACAGTATACAGAGAGTAAGAAACTCTAAGTAAAATGTCTACATCATACCTCCTTCTCCAGGGCTCAGAGATCATCATGGAAGAGGGAGCAGAAAGATTGCAGGACCCAAAAGCAATGAATGGCTGCAGGGAACTATATTTTCTGGACGTGGCAGGGCCGCTGGACAAAGGAACAAACAGCAGCTGTGACAAGGTCTGCGCAAGATCCAGCCAGCCTAGATCCCAGCTCTCGAAATCCTACACCTGTCTGAGGAGCCATTGGCAAATGGCAGCTTCCCAGGGAGTCAGTGTTCTTTGGGAATGTGGCCCCTGAGGGACCATCCTTGCTCAGCAAATGATCCTGGACCCGCGCACATACAGACTAGGTGGACTCGGTAGGTTTTGAAAACGAGAGTATTTGAAGTTGGGACGGAAAAGTGGTGAAAGATAGGAGGGGAGTTGGAGGGGAGAGGGAATGGGGATAGATTTGATAAAGAGCACATTAGATACATGTGTGAAATTCTCAAGCAATAAAAGTATTATTTCAAGTTCCTGCACTAACATCCCCCAGTGATGGACTATGATGTAGAAAACAGAAACCAACTCAACCCTTTCCACCTTTAAGTTCTTTGGTTAAAATGTCTTAACATAGCGATAGAACAATGGTAGTGGAAGGTAACACGCCTTCCCCCAACACACTGAAGAGTAAGAAGCAGCATTTCCTAGCGGAGGCACCAAGGATGCACCTAGTTGAGAGTGTTTGTATTTGTGATGACCTGAGTGTTTCCTGTAACTTTTAGCTGTGGAAGCAGAGAAAGGAGTTTTGTCTTATTGACCCTAAATGATCATTTTTGCATGAAAGGGGAGGCAGAAGGCCAGATGCTAGACAGGTAATAGGGTTAGGTAAGACTCTTATTGAGGGGACCCAGGAAAAGGATTAAGGTAAGATCTGTAGAGAATGAAGGAGCCTAGAGTGATTAGAGAAAAAGTTGTCTATTTCTGGACCCCAAGCTTTATAGGTGTGTTAGTCAGTATTCTATTGCTGTGAAGAGTCACCATGGCAACTCTTTCCAAGGAAACCATTTAGTTGGGACTGACTTACAGTTCAGAGGTTAAGTCCATTGCCATCGTGGTAGCACATGGGTAGACATGGTGCTAGAGAGGTAGCTGAGAGTTCTACATCCGGATTGGCAGGAAGAAAGAGAGAACTGGGAGCTTGATTTGAGCATCTGAGACCTTAAAGCCCAAACTTGGTGACACAGTTCCTCCAACAAAGCCATATTTACTCCAACAAGGGTACACCTCCTAATAGTGCCACTTCCTATGGATCTATGGGGGCCATTTTTCATTCAAACCACCACAATAGGGATAAGACACGTGTTGTGGATTTGACCTAATGCCACTTGTATTACGTTCATCTGGTCCCCCAAATTGCAAAAGAATCTACATGTTTGCGGGACCCTGCCCCCAGTTGGCTTTGATTGATAAAGTTGCTGTACACCAATGGATGGACAGGGAGACAGAGGTGGGACTTTTAGGATTCCCAGGCAAGGGACCTAGGAAGAAGGAAAGATAGAGCCGCCATGCTGGGAAAGGAAAAGAGACACCAGACCTGAGAGGTACAGAAGACAGAGATAGTCATCATGTAGGTGCCAGGGAATGCAGCCAGGGGGCCACAGGTCTGAGACCAGGGCAGCAAAGATGGAAAATAGATTTTAGTAAGTAATAACTCGGGAATATTGAAGAAATGCACATCAGCCATGTGGAGGTTAGGAGGTGGCCTAGCCATTGAACTGTTTAAGGCATGTCTAAATATAAAACCTCTCTCTCTCTCTGTGTGTGTGTGTGTGTGTGTGTGTGTGTGTGTGTGTGTGTGTGTGTGTGTGTGTACACCTTTCATTTGGGAACCAGAACATTGAGGGCAGTCAGGAACGTATGCAGCCACCTCTGCCAGGATAGATTTGAGTAGCACTAATTGGGTTCTACAGACACATAACCAGAAAGTACAAATGTGGGCTCTAGCAAAGACAGTTTGGTTCTAGTTGTTGGAAGCCTAAGGGTGGATTATTAAACTCTCAGACTATGAGGCAGCAGTGGAGGTTCTAACCAGTCCCACTGGTGCATGGGTCTGAAATGCTCTCTCTCTCTCTCTCTCTCTCTCTCTCTCTCTCTCTCTCTCTCTCTCTCTCTCTCTTATATATATATATGCTCCACAGCTTAAGTTGTTGAGGGATAATGGCTGTTAGGTGTGAAACTCAGCAGAAGTTAGTGCCCAAGGTGAGGAAAAGGATGTTTAGGGACCAGGAGACAAAGTTTGACTAGTCCACAGTTTTACTGAAACTTGACCATGATCTCATGCATTCTAGACACTGTGGCACGGCACGTAGGGATCAGGACTTAGAACTTGTGAACTTCTTACTGTGAGAAAAAAAATGAGACAAGGTTTTGGAGCTCTGATTGCCCTAGAACCTTTTATGTAGACCAGGCTAGCCTTGAACTCACCTGCTTCTGCCTCTAAACTCTGGGATTAAAGGTATACACCACAATGCCTGGCTCTGGTAAGCATATCCTAACTTTTTGACATTCAGTTTTTATATGCATATAACATGACCTTGCTTCTAAGTATAAAAGAGCTTTTGTTATTTCCATCAGACTATAAGAATTCTTTTTCCTTATGCCCTTCCCTTGTTATCTAAATATAGCCTGTCTATGAAGCATTAAGCAGCTACCGAATCTTGTCTTGGATTATTACCCAAAAGCTTCAGTCCACATCTCTAACGTCCTAGAAGGCAGTGTGGGAGGAAGTCTCTGCAGCTGAAGCCCTCCAACTAAACTATTTCTGCCACTTGTGTTTCCTGCTCACTGACCTCACTCGGGGAATGGGAGATCCACATGGGGTTTGATGAATAACTATGCCACAGGATTTAGCTCACTCTATAAATAGGACATGCATTTCAGTGGTGGGATTTATAAAGTCCTGTGGTGATAGACTGTAATAGGACTGGTCTTACCGTAGAATTTGTCCATGTCTGGTCTAGGAAACATTAATCAGCATGCTGGAGCCTTGTCTAGCATTTTCCTGGAGGCTGAGCTGGGACTGGTATCAGTGGAGAGCCAGGGGTGGGAATGGCATTCTTCAGCAATCAGATTCTCTCAGCCTGGGTGGGCAAAGAAGTATGAGGTTTTCGTGTTATAGAGGCTTCTAGCCCAGAGGTCTCCCAAACTGCAAATTTGGAAAGATTGAATGTGACTAAGGTATGGCAAATTCTATTCTAAGTTAAATCTTATGAGCATAACATAAAACTCATTCATTAAAGTCCAGAAGTTAGCACCAGAACACCTGAACCCTCGGACTCCTCAACAAGAAGAAACTGTGGGAAATTATCATCCCAGTGTGGGTATGGAACCAGGAAGTAATCCATCCCTGTTGCCACATGAGATACCTCACACTCCATCATTCACAATCAAGGGCTTACTTCTGGGGGGCGGAGAACACCAAGATCAAGGAAGTGGCCGGCTCAATGTTTCATGTCCAGCATGGGTCTGTGCTCCTGCATCCTCCTGATGAATGAATGCTGTCCCTTTACATGACAGATGAGAGGGACTGGGAACATCTCTCTGCTGTTCATTTAAAAGAACATGAATCTCAATCCTGATTACAGCCCTCATGACCTAAGCACTTCCTAGCGGCTCTACCTTCTGTGTCACCGTGGTAATAGATTTCAATACACACACATCATGAGAGGAAGTTTGGAGAAAGGCAACAGTCCATCTCCACCACTACGAGGTGCCCATAGATACCTAAATCATACTTCAGGCTGTTATTTGAGCCAGGACCAAGAGGAAGAATGACCTACAAATTTATCCACCGACAGAGGGACCAACCAGAAGATAGAATACTTCAAGATCATTGATGATGATAGGGCTTTAAACAAACTCCCAAGGGAGACAGGCTAAAACTGACCACCATGTTCTTTCTTCTTTAAAAAAAAAGTTGAATATTTTATTTATTTACATTTCAAATGTTATCTATCACCTTTCCTGGTTTTCTCTCAGGAAACCCTCATCCCATTCCCCCTTCCCCTGCTTCTATGAGAGTGTTCCCCCATCCACCCATCCCTCCACCCCTACCCACCTCTCTGCCCTGGCATTCCCCTACACTGAGGCACTGAGCCTTCATAGGACCAAGGGCCTTTCCTTCCATTGATGCCTAACAAGGTCCATCCCCTGATACATATGCAGCTGGAGCCATGGGTGGCTCCATGTGTACTCTTTAGTTGGTGGTTTAGTCCCTGGAAGCTCTGGGGGGTCTGGTTGGTTGATATCATTGTTCTGTTGGTTGATATCATCTTCCTGGTCAGGGATCACAACTAGCCAGATGAAATGAAAGCCCTGGAGGCTGCTCTTATCCATATTATGGAGGACTTCATCACTATTGGAAGTGATTTTCTTTGGACTTAGCTATAGTAAGGACGAAATGCCACCTAAGGGTTGTAACTCACTCAGAACAGCTTTGAGAGCATGTTGGCACGAGTAGTCTTCTTGTGAAGGAAGTAGAACCCAAGAAGGCAAGGGTTTGAATACTGAGGTGGGCTGGGGACTAGCAGGTGCGGAAGACATGTGCTGCACAGCGCCTGATCTGTCACCAGTGCTCCACTGAAGGTTGTAATTTGGCTAATGGCGGCTTTTCTATTTTTCTTTTCACCTCATTTTCTATTCTTGGTCTGTTCACATGAAATATTTAACTTGGATCCCTGGTCTAAAATTAAAAGCTCAGGTTAGAATAATGTGCGCAAATGAATCACATGTTCTCAAATGGCTCTTGCTTAGGATGGCTGGCCAGAGGAAAAGCAACCATGTATGAGCACAGTTCAAGGTCACTGTGCTGTCCCATTGATAATGGGCCTTGTTGCCAGAGGAAAGAGTGTATTGGTATTTGCTTAATAGCTTTTCTATTCTTCCCTGAATTTTGAGTGTGAACCCCAAATCCCAGGCAACACCAATGGTGTGCTGTGATTTGAATATCTATCTTCTCCAAAATTCATGGTATTTAATTGGCACAGTACTATGGCACCTTTCAAAGATAATTAAGTATCAGGGTTCCACCCTTATGGTGAGAATACCAGTGTTCTAACAAGACACGTCAGACCCTTTATCTGCTTGTCTGTGTTTTTCTGGCATGAGATGATGATATAGCAAAAAGGCCCTTACCAGACACAGCATCTTTATCTTGAGCTTCTCTGTTCAAGAACTACAAGAAACACATGTCTGAACATGATACATTATCTTAGTCTTGAGTATCCTAACAGTAGAACATTCGAGATACCAACTACACCTGACTTAAAAACCTAAAGACTCTCACTGGAACCAAATGTGTTCAAGAAATCTTTACAGAGAAGTGGGTTGTGATAGCAAAAGAATGACTCAATGCTTGGGAGAGCACAGTCACATTCAATAGATCATCTCTGTTTTCCTTGGTTGCACGAGTGGGTCACTGTGAGGGTCTATCACAAATCGCATTGGACAGCTGGGGTGAGTTATATTTAGTGGTGAGAGAGGAAGGACTTCCAAAGATAGAACTAGTGCCTCAGCTCCGCTGTGTAAGTTCATACTTGGGGGCAGCTGGCAAAATGGGATGGGGGAATCTAAGCCAATACAAACAAACACGCAGGGCCAAAGCAGGAGGGAGAAGCAGAGGTGGCCGCAGGTCTCGTCTGAATGATGTACAATGCCCTCCATTGATTTTTGCATTCAGTCCTCGTTTCTCTTCTAGTGGTATTTACAACAGGAAAGACCAATATCTGTTTTGTTTTGCTTTGTTTGTCCCTTTGTATCTTCAATTCCCGACCTCTCCCTTCATTCTGTGACTGATAATGCAGGGAGTTCTGGGTGGGATTCATATTTAGAACCAGCTACATATGGGCAAAGTAAGCATCCATTATGGAGCGTGTCTTTAGCATTTGGAAGGGACGTCTGCACCCCCCCGCTTGGCTCTGCTCTCTGGTCACCATGCAGCCTGTGGTTTCCTGATAAGTATGAAGCATTTCCACAGAAAGCCTCCATGCACTAGAATATCCGAGACCCAGAGAGACAATGCCAGATCTGAGAGCGGTGATGAGCCGAGACCTGGGACAGCCTTGATTAGCCAGGGGTTCACTGGAGTCACTGGGATACTTTCCGGTAGAGTTGTCTTTGTTTCTTTCCCCATCTTGCTTCCTTCTAGAGGCCAACTTATCCCAGCAGATATTCAGGGAATGTGAGATACTCTTAGGCAAAGTTTGTTGTTTGGTGTGTGTGTGTGTGTGTGTGTGTGTGTGTGTGTGTGTGTGTGTGTACATGCATATGTGTGGGCATGTGTTCATGTGTTCATACACTTAATAAACTATATTTTAAACATAATGGAAGGTTCACAAAAAATTTTGAGTAGAAGGCACAGAGATTTCCCACATATTCCATACTCCAGTATATCCATCTCTCCTACACTATCTGAACTCCATACCAGAGAGGTCTGTTTGTTGCAATTAATGAGCATTTATCGGCATACAATAATCTCCAGAGTCTTTAGTTTAAATCAGGGTTACATATTCTGTGAGTTTGGGCAGATATATAACACACGTGACTCTGACCAGTATTAACATAGAGTAGCTTTCGCTGTCCTAAAAGCTCTTTCTCTTTTGCCCTGCTTTCTCTCTCATCTCTGACATCTCTTGACCCATTTACTACCTTCATGATATTTCCTTTCCAGAGTGCTATGTAGTTAGAAGCACACAGTAAGTGACCTTTTAGGTCTATGTCTTTTTTTAAAGTAAATGCCTCTAAAGTTTCTCCTTTTCATACCTTGGTCCTTCCTTTGTGTTTAAAAATTAGTCTAAACATATCAATTAAAAGACAGAAATTATCAGAATGAATAAAAACACTAGATCCAACTCTAGGTTGGATGTAAGAAACACGTTTTAAGTATTAAAAACACATATAGATTACAAATAAAAGGGCTAATAATATATACTACACTGACACCAATCAAAAGAAGTGGAATAAACTGTGCTAACTTCATATAAGTGAGCTTTAGAACACAGAAAGTTATTAGGAATTAAAGAGAAGTGTGGTGGCTTAAATTACGATGACCCTTATAGGCTCATGTATTCGAATGCTTAGTTATCAGGGAGTGGCACTACTGGAGAGATTAGGAGATGAGGCTTTTTTGAGTAGAGATGGCTTTTTGGGGGTAGGTGTGGTATTGTTGGGGCAAGTGTGTCACTGGGGATGGGCTTTGGGTTTCCAAAAGTTCAAATCAAGTGATGTAGAACTCTCAAACTTCTCCAGCACCATGTCTGCCTGCATGCATCCACGTTCCCTGCTATGATGACAATGGACTAAATCTCTGAAATCATAAACAAGCCCCAGTTAAATGCTTTCTCTTATAAGAGTTGCTGTGGTCATGGTGTCTCTTCACAGCAATGGAAGACTGAGTAAGACAATGATCATTGTATGATAAATATTGTCAGCATCTACATGCCAGCTCTTGGTATGTGAACCTAGCAATATAGCACCAGCATACACGAGACATGATAGTAAGGTAATTGTTGATATAGAAGTGTGAGATCTGTCATATTATTACTATTTCATATTGGTTATTATTTTCTTTTTTCTGTTTTTATCTTCTTGTTATTTCATTTATGGCTTTAATTAAACATTTTATCTTATCCCGTTTTCTCTCTTTTCTTAGACTATCAGCAATTCTTTTTTAACAAGTTGTTCAGTGATTTTAACATAGATTTATAACTAAGCAAAATTCTACATGCAATCACTATATGGAATATATTTTATACCTTAAAAATAGGCCTGTCTTTCCTCCATTCTTAGGCAGTAGTATACTGTTAAAATTGATGACAATATTGGAAACAAGTCAATGGAACAAGAAACTTCCCCTTAAAGAATGACTCAGGTTTTATATTTTGAAAAGGCTCACTTGAGCAAGCAGACCACAATAGTTCAGTTGGGATATCACCAGATTAAAATGTCTCACTTGGGTACTACCTTAGTTTGGGTTGCTGTGAAGAGACACCATGACCAAGGCAACTCTTATAAAGGCAAACATTTAACTGCGGCTGGTTTACAGTTTCAGTCCATTATCACCATGGTGGAAAGCATGGCAGTAGGCAGACAGACATGGTACTAGAGAAGGAGCTAAGAGCTCTACATCTTGATCTGAAGGCAGCCAGAAGACTTCCTTCCACAGGAAACCAGAAGGAGGTTCTCTTTTTCACTGGGTGGGGCTTGAGAACTAAGAGAACCCAAAGCCTACCTACACAGTGACATACTTCCTCCAATAAGTCTATACCTCCTAGTATTGCTACTTCCCATGAGCTATGCATAGTCATATGACCATTTATACTCTCTGGCCTCCATTGGCTTTTTCAAACATATGAGTCCATGGAGGCCATATCTAGCCATAGCATAATGCAACAATATTTAGTCCAACTTCAAAAGTCCCCATAGTCTATCACAGTTTCAACAATGTTTAAAAATTCAAAGTCTCTTCTGAGATTCATGCAGTCTCTTAACTGTAATTCCTATAAAATCAAAATTAAAAAGGTAGATCACATACTTTCAACATCACAAGATATACATTACCTTTACAAAATTCCAACTCCTTCACTGCCTAAGCTTTGTTGCCCTGGAACTTGCTCTGTAGACTGATCTTGAACTCAAAGATTTGCATGTTTCTGTCTCCTGAGTGCTGGAAGTAAAGATGTGTACTACCATGCCTAGACCTAAGCCTTTCTTTACCTTTCCACAGATCTTTATAAGTTCTGGATTGTAGTTCATTCCAGATGTAGTCAAGTTGACAACTGAGAATAACCATCGCAATCTATCCCTCCCTTTTCAACTTGAAACATAATCATATCTTCTTCTGTCCAAATAAAAACAATAGCTAGGTAATAATAGCACATAACATGATTTAATTATCCCTCATTGAACTGCAAATGCATAAGCAATAAGCTTAGCTGGGTGGGATCTTGCCCTGAAGTCACCACTCTCTTTCCAATTTTAGTATATGTGCTGCCGAAGCGAGCACACCACTCTCTTAATTACATTTAATATCCTTGAACTCAGGATTTAGTTCTATTCCATTTTCTGGTGCCCCTTTAATACTTAAACCACACATTTTGTATTTTTCCTTTCTAAGCTTGCTATGTTTGATCAAAGTGTTTCTCATAAAAGTGAACAACAGGATAAAGTCTAAACTAGGGTTTTGGTTTTTTGTTTGTTTATTTTTGAGACTTTCTTTGTCAGTGCAATTAATCTAAATCTTATTACCTCAGCCTTAGGCAGACACTTCAGACATGGGCAAAAAGCAGCCACAGTCTTCACCAAAATATCACAATAATGATCTCTAGGCAACATACTAAAATTCTTCTCCTCTGAAACCTCTGAGTTGGGCCTTCAAAGTTCAAATCACCCTAAGCACCAATTTCTTCCATATTCCTTCTATGCTGGCCAATTGAGCCCCATTTAAAGCATAACACTTTCCAAATCCAAAGTCCAAAAAAAAAAAATCCATATTCCTCCAAACCTATCACAACAATACCCCAGCCCTTGGTACCAATTTCCATTATAGTTTGAATTTTATTGCTGTGAAGAGACACAATTACTAAGGCAACTCTTTTAAAGGCAAACATTTAGTTGGGCTGGCTTACAATTTTAGTTTCAGAGGTTCAGTCCATTATCATCATGGCAGGAAGCATGGTGTTAGAGAAGGAGCTGAGAGCTCTACATCTTGATCCAAAGGCAGCCAGGAGGAGGCTTTCTTCCACACTGAACAGAGCCTGACCATAGGAGAACTCAACCCCTCCCACCCCACACACAGTGACACACTTCCTCCACAAGGCTATATGTACTCCAACAGGGTCATACCTCCTAATAATACCCAAATCACCACAGGCACATTAAAGGAAAACATCCCCAACTGAAGATTTCTTGCCCAATACTCTTGGAGAAAAAGTCACCCTGGTATCTGTGCCTAAATATCAAACTTCACACAAAAGAATAAATGCTAATTTTTTATTATGACTGTTTTCTAGCACCAAGAGATGGAAATTCATAGAGGTTGGAGTTTTTTATTTAACTAAGTTTCTCAATTTTGAGAACTATACAGAAGTGCAAAGTACAGAAGTAAGAAGTCTCCAGAGAAACAGAACCCAGAGGAAAGGAGCAGGCAGGGGCGGGGTGGGGCAAGAATGAGAGTAAGTAGAGTCCTAGTATCTACTTTCCTTCCATCGGTCTCTACCTCCTTAAGGTAGTTGTCCTGGTGACATGGTACAGCCTTTAGTACAGTCGTTCTCAACCCATGGTTCGTGATCCCTCTGGGGATTGAATGACCCTTACACAGGAGTCACATAAGACCATTGGAAAACACAAATATTTATGTTATGATTCATAACAGTAGCAAAATCACAGTTATAATGTAGCATGAAAATAATTTTATTCACCACAGCATGAGGAAGCCTATTCAGGGTTGAGGCATTAGGAGGGTTGAGAACCATTGCTTTAGCATATGAGCCTTTGGGACACACTTCAGAGCTGCCCAGTAACAGATTCCAGGTCTGTTGGGAATTCGTCCCTGTCTCCCAGGCAGAAGGCATTCCTCTGGTTCTGTCACACAGTCCTGGTTTCATCTGATTTTATGTTGCTAACTTATCTTTATCTCCTAAATTGTGAATTCTCTGAGAGAAGAAAATGTGCCCTTTAGCCTTCTGCTCCAACAGCGAGTGCTTGTACAAAAACGCCATGGGTCGCATTCCATCCGAATGCCTGCTAACAAGGTCAACCCACCCCACATTTCAAGGTCATTCCAGAGGGGAAAGCCAGCCTACATTTCATTTTGACACGAGTGAGTGTTTACTGCAGAAGGGTCTAGCCCTGGCCTGTTGAACAACCCCTGAATAGTCTACGGAACTCAGTGTGTTCTTACATCTGTCCTTCATTTCTTCCTAGGAAATTGTCTCTGGCATTTCCTTTCCTTTTACCACATTGATGCTTCCCTCCTGAGCCTTGGTTTGACCAAGCTGAATTCAAAGGTGGAATCAACTTTCTTGGAATAGTGATTGATCCTCTTTTTAATCTGAGGGTAATATTGTCAAAACAGCTATCAAGGAATTTGTTTAGAGAAGAAGTCTGTCAATGGAGGAAGATATTTGTTCCTTTTGTCAACTTTTAAAGACGACTGCTTACAGGGACCCAATGACAGACTTTAGTAGCACTCCAAAGACCTATCTCACTTATATCACCCCTGGTTCCCTCTAGAGCCTCTTCAGCCTGAGACTCTTGACAGATCTGCCATAGCCCAGAACATCCAGCTATGATGGACCGATGCTTTGTACTGAACACACTAAAGGTGACAAAGTTGACTCTGGAAGTGGCAAAGTCCAAGATAAAAACCATCTACGACCACAATATTCTTTTCCAAATATTTTTGCGTTTTCACATCACCTTTTTCAGATATTGCAGTCACCACATCCCCTTATGCAGAGGTGTTAGTCGCTGCTGTAGATTAGAGATGCAATCTCATGTGAACAGTTCACAACCCCTGAAGTGGGACTCTATTCTCATCCTCTTGATCAAGTCCCTCGTCTCTGCTCCAACAAAGCATGAGATCCTAGTAACACACAATCCAGCAGAGGAGTGGAGCTTGCAAGTGATAATAAGGAGAAGCCTTGGGATACAGTTACCCCTAATTCAGGAAAAAAAAAAGACTGGGATTCCCAGAGATCATGTCTCTAAGAAGAGTAGGAATGATCAGTTATTTAATGTTATTAACTTTGTGGACAAATACACTGAGATGCTATTGGAAGCTATGGGGAAAGTTGTTAGAAAAATTAAAAGTTAATAATTCTAAACTAATAAAAAGCAAGGCAATTATTAACTTTGGAGAAAAACAAAAAGTAAAATGAGAAATGTCACAATAATATGCTGCAGTATGCAACTGTAAGTGATGTAATGTTTGTATAAGGTTAACATGTGAAAGCAGAACAATACTTAGTCTGCGTAAAAACATATGGGTTGCAGGAAGGACAGGAAGCAGGGAGGGCAACATCAAAGTTACCTCAGCTTAGCTTTCATGTGGATTCCTGTACTGTGAGTAAAGCTGGGCATCTTTCCATATTTTAAGAACCATTTATGTCATAACAGATTTTCTTCACTTCTTCTGATCAGTTTTTTAAAGATGTATTTTTAATTATGTTTGTGACTGTGTTCTCATATGTTCATGAAGGCCAGAAGTGGGCTTCGGATTTCCTGGAGCCTGAGTTATAGATGGTTGTGAGCCACCCAATGGGGTTGCTAGAAACCTACCCAGGAGCCTTTTGGAAGAGCTTCAGATGTTCTTTTTGTTGTTGTTTTGTTGTTGTTTTTTAATTTATTTAATACGTAATAATAATTCTTTGGTTTCCGGGTAAACATCCCCCTCCCCCCTCCCCTTCCTTATGGGTGTTCCCCTCCCAACCATCCCCCCATTGCCGCCCTCCCCCCAACAGTCTAGTTCACTGGGGGTTCAGTCTTAGCAGGACCCAGGGCTTCCCCTTCCACTGGTGCTCTTACTAGGATATTCATTGCTACCTATGAGGTCAGAGTCCAGGATCAGTCCATGCATAGTCTTTAGGTAGTGGCTTAGTCCCTGGAAGCTCTGGTTGCTTGGCATTGTTGTACATATGGGGTCTCGAGCCCCTTCAAGCTCTTCCAGTTCTTTCTCTGATTCCTTCAAAAGGGGTCCTATTCTCAGTTTAGTGGTTTGCTGCTGGCATTCGCCTCTGTATTTGCTGTATTCTGGCTGTGTCTCTCAGGAGAGATCTACATCCGGCTCCTGTCGGTCTGCACTTCTTTGCTTCATCCATCTTGTCTAATTGGGTGGCTGTATATGTATGGGCCACATGTGGGGCAGGCTCTGAATGGGAGTTCCTTCAGTCTCTGTTTTAATCTTTGCCTCTCTCTTCCCTGCCAAGGGTATTCTTGTTCCCCTTTTAGAGAAGGAGTGAAGCATTCACATTTTGATCATCCGTCTCGAGTTTCATTTGTTCCAGGCATCTAGGGTAATTCAAGCATTTGGGCTAATAGCCACTTATCAGTGAGTGCATACCATGTATGTCTTTCTGTGTTTGGGTTAGCTCACTCAGGATGATATTTTCCAGTTCCAACCATGTGCCTACGAATTTCATAAAGTCGTTGTTTTTGATAGCTGAGTAATATTCCATTGTGTAGATGTACCATATTTTCTGTATCCATTCCTCTGTTGAAGGGCATCTGGGTTCTTTCCAGCTTCTGGCTATTATAAATAAGGCTGCGATGAACATAGTGGAGCACGTGCCTTTTGTATATGTTGGGGCATCTTTTGGGTATATGCCCAAGAGAGGTATAGCTGGATCCTTAGGCAGTTCAATGTCCAATTTTCTGAGGAACCTCCAGACTGATTTCCAGAATGGTTGTACCAGTCTGCAATCCCACCAACAATGGAGGAGTGTTCCTCTTTCTCCGCATCCTCGCCAGCATCTGCTGTCACCTGAGTTTTTGATCTTAGCCATTCTCACTGGTGTGAGGTGAAATCTCAGGGTTGTTTTGATTTGCATTTCCCTTATGACTAAAGATGTTGAACATTTCTTTAGGTGTTTCTCAGCCATTCGGCATTCCTCAGCTGTGAATTCTTTGCTTAGCTCTGAACCCCATTTTTTAATAGGGTTATTTGTCTCCCTGCGGTCTAACTTCTTGAGTTCTTTGTATATTTTGGATATAAGGCCTCTATCTGTTATAGGATTGGTAAAGATCTTTTCCCAATCTGTTGGTTGCCGATTTGTCCTAACCACGGTGTCCTTTGCCTTACAGAAGCTTTGCAGTTTTATGAGATCCCATTTGTCGATTCTTGATCTCAGAGCATAAGCCATTGGTGTTTTGTTCAGGAAATTTTTTCCAGTGCCCATGTGTTCCAGATGCTTCCCTAGTTTTTCTTCTATAAGTTTGAGTGTATCAGGTTTGATGTGGAGGTCCTTGATCCACTTGGACTTAAGCTTTGTACAGGGTGATAAGCATGGATCGATCTGCATTCTTCTACATGTTGCCCTCCAGTTGAACCAGCACCATTTGCTGAAAATGCTATCTTTTTTCCATTGGATGGTTTTGGCTCCTTTGTCAAAAATCAAGTGACCATAGGTGTGTGGGTTCATTTCTGGGTCTTCAATTCTATTCCATTGGTCTATCTGTCTGTCTCTGTACCAATACCATGCAGTTTTTATCACTATTGCTCTGTAATACTGCTTGAGTTCAGGGATAGTGATTCCCCCTGAAGTCCTTTTATTGTTGAGGATAGTTTTAGCTATCCTGGGTTTTTTGTTATTCCAGATGAATTTGCAAATTGTTCTGTCTAACTCTTTGAAGAATTGGATTGGTATTTTGATGGGGATTGCATTGAATCTGTAGATCGCTTTTGGTAAAATGGCCATTTTTACTATATCAATCCTGCCAATCCATGAGCATGGGAGATCTTTCCATCTTCTGAGGTCTTCTTCAATTTCCTTCTTCAGTGTCTTGAAGTTCTTATTGTACAGATCTTTTACTTGCTTGGTTAAAGTCACACCAAGGTACTTTATATTATTTGGGTCTATTATGAAGGGTGTCGTTTCCCTAATTTCTTTCTCGGCTTGTTTCTCTTTTGTGTAGAGGAAGGCTACTGATTTATTTGAGTTAATTTTATACCCAGCCACTTTGCTGAAGTTGTTTATCAGCTTTAGTAGTTCTCTGGTGGAACTTTTGGGATCACTTAAATAAACTATCATATCATCTGCAAAAAATATTTTGACTTCTTCTTTTCCGATCTGTATCCCCTTGACCTCCTTTTGTTGTTTGATTGCTGTGGCTAGAACTTCAAGAACTATATTGAATAAGTAGGGAGAGAGTGGGCAGCCTTGTCTAGTCCCTGATTTTAGTGGGATTGCTTCAAGTTTCTCTCCATTTAGTTTAATGTTAGCAACTGGTTTGCTGTATATGGCTTTTACTATGTTTAGGTATGGGCCTTGAATTCCTATTCTTTCCAGGACTTTTATCATGAAGGGGTGTTGAATTTTGTCAAATGCTTTCTCAGCATCTAATGAAATGATCATGTGGTTTTGTTCTTTCAGTTTGTTTATATAATGGATCACGTTGATGGTTTTCCGTATATTAAACCATCCCTGCATGCCTGGGATGAAGCCTACTTGATCATGGTGGATGATTGTTTTGATGTGCTCTTGGATTCGGTTTGCCAGAATTTTATTTTTTTGCGTCGATATTCATAAGGGAAATTGGTCTGAAGTTCTCTTTCTTTGTTGGGTCTTTGTGTGGTTTAGGTATAAGGGTAATTGTGGCTTCATAGAAGGAATTCGGTAGTGCTCCATCTGTTTCAATTTTGTGGAATAGTTTGGATAATATTGGTATGAGGTCTTCTATGAAGGTTTGATAGAATTCTGCACTAAACCCGTCTGGACCTGGGCTCTTTTTGGTTGGGAGACCTTTAATGACTGCTTCTATTTCCTTAGGAGTTATGGGGTTGTTTAACTGGTTTATCTGTTCCTGATTTAACTTCGGTACCTGATATTTGTCTAGGAAATTGTCCATTTCCTGTAGATTTTCAAGTTTTGTTGAATATAGGCTTTTATAGTAAGATCTGATGATTTTTTGAATTTCCTCTGAATCTGTAGTTATGTCTCCCTTTTCATTTCTGATTTTGTTAATTTGGACACACTCTCTGGGTCCTCTCGTTAGTCTGGCTAAGGGTTTATCTATCTTGTTGATTTTCTCAAAGAACCAACTTTTGGTTCTGTTGATTCTTTCTATGGTCCTTTTTGTTTCTACTTGGTTGATTTCAGCTCTGAGTTTGATTATTTCCTGCCTTCTACTCCTCCTGGGTGTATTTGCTTCTTTTTGCTCTAGAGCTTTTAGGTGTGCTGTCAAGCTGCTGACATATGCTCTTTCCTGTTTCTTTCTGCAGGCACTCAGCGCTATGAGTTTTCCTCTTAGCACAGCTTTCATTGTGTCCCATAAGTTTGGGTATGTTGTACCTTCATTTTCATTAAATTCTAAAAAGTTTTTAATTTCTTTCTTTATTTCTTCCTTGACTAGGTTATCATTGAGTAGAGCATTGTTCAATTTCCACGTATATGTGGGCATTCTTCCCTTATTGTTAATGAATACCAGTTTTAGGCCGTGGTGGTCTGATAGCACGCATGGGATTATTTCTATCTTTCTGTACCTGTTGAGGCCCGTTTTTTGACCAACTATATGGTCAATTTTGGAGAAAGTACCATGAGGAGCTGAGAAGAAGGTATATCCTTTTGCTTTAGGATAGAATGTTCTATAAATATCCGTTAAGTCCATTTGGCTCATGACTTCTCTTAGTCTGTCTACATCACTGTTTAATTTCTGTTTCCATGATCTGTCCATTGATGAGAGTGGGGTGTTGAAATCTCCCACTATTATTGTGTGAGGTGCAATGTGTGTTTTGAGCTTCAGTAAGTTTTCTTTTACGTATGTAGGTGCCCTTGTATTTGGGGCATAGATATTTAGGATTGAGAGTTCATCTTGGTTGATTTTTCCTTTGATGAATATGAAGTGTCCTTCCTTATCTTTTTTGATGACTTTTAATTGAAAATTGATTTTATTTGATATTAGAATGGCTACTCCAGCTTGCTTCTTCTGACCATTTGCTTGGAAAGTTGTTTTCCAGCCTTTCACCCTGAGGTAGTGCCTGTCTTTGTCTCTGAGGTGTGTTTCCTGTAGGCAGCAGAATGCAGGGTCCTCGTTGCGTATCCAGTTTGTTAATCTATGTCTTTTTATTGGGGAGTTGAGGCCATTGATGTTGAGAGATATTAAGGAATAGTGATTATTGCTTCCTGTTATATTCATATTTGGATGTGAGGTTATGTTTGTGTGCTTTTCTTCTCTTTGTTTTGTTGCCAAGACGATTAGTTTCTTGCTTCTTCTAGGGTATAGCTTGCCTCCTTGTGTTGGGCTTTACCCTTTATTATCCTTTGTAGTGCTGGATTTGTAGAAAGATATTGTGTAAATTTGGTTTTGTCATGGAATATCTTGGTTTCTCCATCTATGTTAATTGAGAGATTTGCAGGATACAGTAACCTGGGCTGGCATTTGTGTTCTCTTAGGGTCTGTATGACATCTGTCCAGGATCTTCTGGCCTTCATAGTTTCTGGCGAGAAGTCTGGTGTGATTCTGATAGGTCTGCCTTTATATGTTACTTGACCTTTTTCCCTTACTGCTTTTAATATTCTTTCTTTATTTTGTGCATTTGGTGTTTTGACTATTATGTGACGGGAGGTGTTTCTTTTCTGGTCCAATCTATTTGGAGTTCTCTAGGCTTCTTGTATGCCTATGGGTATCTCTTTTTTTAGGTTAGGGAAGTTTTCTTCTATGATTTTGTTGAAGATATTTACTGGTCCTTTGAGCTGGGAGTCTTCACTCTCTTCTATACCTATTATCCTTAGGTTTGATCTTCTCATTGAGTCCTGGATTTCCTGTATGTTTTGGACCAGTAGCTTTTTCCGCTTTACATTATCTTTGACAGTTGAGTCAATGATTTCTATGGAATCTTCTGCTCCCGAGATTCTCTCTTCCATCTCTTGTATTCTGTTGGTGAGGCTTCTATCTACAGCTCCTTGTCTCTTCTTTTGATTTTCTATATCCAGGGTTGTTTCCATGTGTTCTTTCTTGATTGCTTCTATTTCCATTTTTAATTCCTTCAACTGTTTGATTGTGTTTTCCTGGAATTCTTTCAGGCATTTTTGCGATTCTTCTCTGTAGGCTTCTACTTGTTCTCTAAGGGAGTTCTTCACGTCTTTCTTGAAGTCCTCCAGCATCATGATCAAATATGATTTTGAAACTAGATCTTGCTTTTCTGGTGTGTTTGGATATTCCATGTTTATTTTGGTGGGAGAATTGGGCTCCGATGATGCCATGTAGTCTTGGTTTCTGTTGCTTGGGTTCCTGCGCTTGCCTCTCGCCATCAGATTATCTCTAGTGTTACTTTGTTCTGCTATTTCTGACAGTAGCTAGACTGTCCTATAAGCCTGTGTGTCAGGAGTGCTGTAGACCTGTTTTCCTGTTTTCTTTCAGCCAGTTATGGGGACAGAGTGTTCTGCTTTCGGGCTTGTAGTTTTTCCTCTCTACAGGTCTTTAGCTGTTCCTGTGGGCCTGTGTCTTGAGTTCACCAGGCAGGTCACTTGCAGGGGAAAAGTTGGTCCTACCTGAGGTTCCGAGGCTCAAGTGTGCTCGTGGGGTACTGCCTAAGTCCTCTCCGCGGCGGCAGCAACTGAGGAGATCTGCGCCACTCTTTCCGGGAGCCTCCGTGCACCAGGGTTCCAGATGGCGTTTGGTGTTTTCCTCTGGCGTCTGGATGTGCGCAGAGTGCAGTCTCTTCTGGTTTCCCAGGCTTGTCTGCCTCTCTGTAGGTTTAGCTCTCCCTCCCACGGGATTTGGGTGCAGAGAACTGTTTATCCGGTCTGTTTCCTTCAGGTTGAAGGAGACAGTTTTATAGGTGTGTTTTTCTTCTGTGTTCTCCAGGTTGAGCCTATGACCTCAGGCATGGTAGTGAGGAAGGGTTCTGCTAAGTCCCCAGTCCTTTGTTTGTTTGCCGGTTTTTAGTTTCAGATAGGGTCTCTGTATTGTCTAGGCTGGCCTTGAACTTCTCAAATAGAGCAAATGACTTTGAATTTATGATTTATGTTTTTTCCGATTTGGGACTCTTAAGAAGATTCTAGGACCAGATCCATCTGTTCATACATTTCAGCTTTCAGGTCCTTTCGGTACAGGCTAGATATATGGTACTAAGAGCTGGATCATGGTCAGACGCTATCTTGTCTTCCCGAGTTTTCTTCTGTTTTTCTTCAGGATACTGAAATGGTATCCTGAGTAGATCTCCTAAAGATCAATCAACTGTGGGGCAAATAGCTCTGATCCCAGCCTCAGGCAGCCTTTGCGCTTTCCATTCTGTCACATAACACCGCTTCAGATGTTCTTAACTGATGAGCCATCTCTCCAACCCCTCTTTTGATCAATTGTGTACTGGTTTGTTGAAATTGTCTTTCTTGATTTCCAGTAGCACTCTCCATAACAGGAAGACTAAGCCTTGGTCTGAGTTATAATTTGTGGATGTTTTTCAATTGTCTCTTCACTTTTTTATACCCTATTTTGGCTATGTGGTAGTTTTGTATTGTTAACCCAGTATCATTTGTTCAAAATTTTATTTTACCATTGCTATTTTCAGACATTCTTCCCAATTCTGAGCTTATAAAGTAATTCTCCTTTTATTTTCTTTATGGTCTCTTTCTCTTTTTTAAACAGTGGTTTTATTTTTGAGTGAATGGGTACATGCAATAAAACTTTTAGGGGATTTTTTGCATTTTAAATTGTAAAAGTGAAAGGGGCAACCTAAACCTAGTGGGACATTTGACATTGAGTTTCTGACACTAGGACATCAGTACTGGCTGGACGGACTGTCAGAGTTCTCAGTGAATTCTCACAGTACTCATCAGATATTTTGGGTTTAATTTTATTCATTGTGCTTCATTCTTAAAAAAAAATAGCTGCTCCCAAATGTAGGCACTGGCAAACCAGGGTGACATGATTGCAAAATGAGGGCTGTTTGTCTCTAAGAAGACAGGACCTGACTGGCAAAGAGACAGGAGCAAAATGAAAATTGACAATATCAAATTTATCTCTAACTAATGTCAGAGATACAGTATACCAAATATCGATCTCCCGGGAATCTTGAAATCTGTTTGTAAACTCTCCTATCAAATAGAAAAGCAATGCCATGTTATCCACCCCCGACCTCTGCTCAGGGGACTGTGTTTACCCAGTGTGTTAAAATGTATAGAATTGTTTGTCTAAACGTGAGCTTGTCCTGATGTCAGCTTCATTTGGCATGCTGTTTTGATTGAGAACATTGCACAAATAAATTGATTTTCACATTAATATCAAATGCTCGTCTCATTTAAATGAGCCATTAAATCCAGCAAACGTTTTCACTCCATTCACTCATTTCTGTTCAATTTTCATTATCAATTTTGGTATAGATTTTGGGCTTGATTCCATAAACAACTCGGTAACATGTTGAAAATCAAAATCTTTACAACTTTCGATCTCAATTTATTCATCTCACTTCCAAAACGTAAGAGATACCAGGGTCAGTGGGCTGGGCCATCCTGTGCTAACCATTAATCAAGAAAAAGCCTCAGAAGCATGCCCACAGGCCAATCTGATGGAGGCAATTCCTTAGTTGAGCTTCCCTCTTCCCAGGCACCTGTTTGCATCAAGTTGATAAAAGCTAACCGCACACATATGTTCTTACTTATATCCAGATCCTAGCTATGACGTTTGGTATGATTGTGGTTAACATTGAGTGTGATTACAGCCAGAAAGATATAAAGGAGTCACTAGAGGGAGGAGGGCTGTAGCAGAATACACCGGAGATGGAAACGGAGGTCAGAATACTGGGGGTAGAAAGGTCTAATAAGGATGGAGGTGGGAATTCAGGGAAGAATCGGTGAATACTCAAAATAAATCTGTGGGAAGGTCAAATGGAAGCTTATTATTTTATAAGCCCATTAGAATAGAATCTAAAAGATGAATTTAAATAGAGGTACACTTTGTGAATGGATAGTGTTTCTCTTCCAGGACCCGGGAGGAAAAGGAGACGCAGGAAAGGAAAGAGAGACTTTTTGCTGCCTTGCTTTGGAGGAAGAAGAATGCAGCAATCATGTAAGGCCTGGGGGCAGGGAGTGCTATGACCTGCGGCATCCTCTACATGAGGGTGGCCAAAAATGTTTGGTAGGGACTGGGTGGGACTAGCCACTGAGTTTAGGGCAGATGAAGAGACAGAGATAATAAATTGGTAAGGGCACACTTTTCCAGGCAGGAGATATCTGTGCCCAGCAATACTGCCTGGAAGGCAAGTTATAAAGTGACAAGCTGTGTATGTGTCTTTTATCTGTGGATTCAAGGGTCTCGGGAGTGGGCTGGGGGAGCGGTCACCTCCCAGGGCTTAAGGTAGAAAGGGAAGCTGAGTGGGGCTGGTAGCATGGCCCCGTAGTGTTTTAAAACTACTTGCAACAGTCAAGACCCTGTAGTTAAGGAAGTCATGGATCCTAGGGGGAACCTACTGATATTATTTTGCTACATTGCCACACTACATTTTGCTACATTGTCGCACTACTTCAAGAACAGCCATACTTAAATCCATAGATTTATGCTGTAGCCAGCCTCCAGAAGAGAAACTTTCTTACTACAGCAGGTGGCTACTAATGCAGAAACCAACAACTGGTCAAAGTGCTGAAAATAAATGACAGTGGGACGCTTGTCCTTAAATAAAACAGATGTAATACCCCTCCGGGGGCACAGGGAACATCATGAAAGGGGAGAAGAAAGGATGTAAGAGTACAAAGAAATGGGCAGAAAAAATGTTCCTGAGCCGGGCATAATGGCGCAGGCCTTTAAGTCCAAAGCCCGGTAGGCAGAGGCAGGCATAGCTCTGAGTTTGAGGCCAGCCTGGTCTACATAACAAGTTCCAGGATACGCAGAGCTGTGTAGAGAAACCTTGTCTCAGTTTTTTTCTCTTTAAGGAAGCTGTTTGTAGCTCTGACATAATCATTGCACTTATGAACACATGCATCTGTGGCTATCTGTGCAAGATCCATACAAGACTGAGTCTGTCACCATTTCATTAAGAGTGGAAGAGGGGCCCATGAGGTCCTGCATCACTTTAAGGGATTATTGACAATCAACAGCCGTTAGGAAAGGAGATGTCTTCTTCAGTAGGATACTTACTGACAAGTCACCCTGGTGCCAGTGAAGAGCCTCCTACCTATGTAGGCAAGAAACTCTAACTACACTTAGTGGACTACACACAAAGGGAAGGCATGAAAGAGTGTGGTAGAAAGACTTGTGAAGAAGCGCTCCAGTGGGAGGAAGAAAGGGATCAGAAGTGGGGTGACTAAAATATCCGATACAAATGTCCTACACAAGTCTCTCTGTCTAACAGTAACACCTTTTAACAAATAAACCTTCATTGATACAGAAAATGTGCAGCGGCCAGATGATTTCTCTTCCAATCCCTAGTAAATTTCTAAAGAATTGGTCATAACAAAGCTATTTTTACTATTCCAGAATGCATAAAAGAAAATTTTGCCATAAAAATTTCACATTTAAATTATATGTGTGTGTGTTGAGTGGAGGTGTGGTGTAATGTGCATGTGACGGTGATGCCCATCGGGCCAGAGGAGGGCGTTGACTCCTCTGGAACTGGATTGTGAGTTATCTGATGTGAGTGCTGAGACCCAAACTTGGGGCCTCTGCAAGAGCAGTGTCCTGTTAGCCACTGTGTCATCTCTATAACCCCCGTATTATTTTTATAAATGGCAGCTTCCACCCTTCTTTCCCCACCTATGGACTGCACCCTAAAACTGTGAGGAAAATAAGCCCCTCCCCCTCTCAGCTGCTTTTGATGAGAACAGCAGAAAGAAACCAGCCGGGCAGTGAAGGGCAGGGACTTCAAAACAAGCATTTCTATTCCTTGTCCTTGACAACTTGTTTTGTCTTTCCCAGAAGCTGAAAATGTTCTTGTCCCTATTAGCAGTTCGGCTTTGGTTGGAGGCCAGAAATGATAGAAACATTTAGAACAGCTTCATGTTCTGGTTTCTTGTTATTCTCTCTCCTTTTATATAGCCCCCTAACGAGAACATACCTGTAAGCTCTGCATGACCACACACTTCAGTGGGTCTTGAGTATGTGTATGACACTTGGATAGAGCAGTTCTTAGTTACTTCTTTATTGCCATATTAAGACACCATGGCCAAGGCACCTACTTGAAGAAAGAGCTTATTTTGGGTTGAGGTTTCAGAGGTTAGAGCCTATGACCAGCATGTGGGGAGCATGGCAGCAGGCAAGCCGGCATCATGCTGGAGCAGTAGTTGAGAGTTCACATCTTGATCCACAAGCAGGAAGTGGAAAGAGCTAACTGGGAATGGAATGGGCTTTTGAAACATCAAGCTCACCCCCAGGGACACGCCTCCTCCAACTAAGCCACATCTCCTAACCCTTCTCAAATAGTTCTACCAGCTAAAGTTCATGCATTCAAATACAGGAGACTGTTGAGGCCATTCTCATTCAGAACACCATGAAGAGGAATAGAAACAGCTCATGGGTGGGCCAACTGGACTGATACACTAACTTCCCATGCCTCAACCCAGTAAAGCCTTATTAACAGAAACCCTTGGTGGCAACTTTCAGATGTGAGCCACTCCTGTTAAGTGGAGCTCTGCTTGCTTGCTTTCTCTTAGACTCAGACCTGTGATAGAACTTTTTAAGTCTTTCTGCTGCCCATGAAATCTATTTTGAGTTCATAGATAAAGGACTTGGAAGCCATTGTTCTGGTGACCATCGATTTTCTGTGACCATAAACCCCTGGGTTAATCTCACCTTAAACAAGAAAATCTCTGTCACACTCAATGATACCCTTCCCCCTTTCCATCCATTTCACTTTTCTCAGGTATTTTGTCTGTGCAATGAGAAAAGTAGTCAATACACATCCAGTCCAGGGGAAGCTTACCAAAGGTTGGACTTCAGAGCCCATCGAATCCCAACACTTACCGCTTTACTTAGCAAACAAGTACAATGCAACTGATGCTGAAGTTTAGAAATTACGGGAAAGTCCCTGGAGTGAAATGACCACATCAACTGTGTTAGGGTTTCCACTGCCGTGAAGAGACACCAGGACCACGGCAATTCTTATAAAAGAAAACATTTAATTGGATCTTGCTTACAGAAGTTTTGCCCGGTATCATCATGGTAGGAAGCATGACAGCATGCAGACAGACATGGTGTTGGGGAAAAGTTGGGAGTTTTACATCCAGATCCACAGGCAACAGGAAGAAAGACTGACACTGGACCTGGATTGGACTTTTGAAGCCTCAGAGCCCACCCCCAGTGACACATTTCCCCCAACAAGGCCACACCTAATCCCTTTTAAGTAGTGCCACTCCCTGTTGACTAAGGACTCAAATAAGCCTATTGGGCCACTCTTATTCAAACCACCCAGAGACTGTTTTATTGTTTCTCTATTGGGAGTCAACTGGCTGTGAATGACTAGTCCCAAGTGTAGCCTTGTATCCTGACTTGGCATGACAAAATTCTTATTGGAGTTTTAAAAGTCAAATCCTGGGCCCTACTAACCTAAGCAATTGAGGGTCACCCACACATCCTCAATAGACCAATTAAAGAGACAGGTAAGAGTGAAAAGCAAAGAGTTGAGACTTATTCAACATGGCCCCATTGTGGAGAATGGTGAAGAGAGAAGTTTAGTGACTCCCAAGACTGTCTAAGAGGAATTGGCATGACGTTTAGGGTTTTTTCGGAGGGTGAAGAGGCTTAGCTAAACTGTCCTTGTCATGACATGTTCCCACACATCATTGACTCACCCTTGTTTCTGTTCTGGGTCCCAGTCTATCATGCAAGTTCTCAGCACTGTGCAACTTCTCTTCCTAGCAGGCATCCCCTTCTCTGGTAGGCACCAGGCTTCATCCTTCCCCTCTCCCCACATTGCTTAGAGCCCACAGATTCAGCTGTCTTACAGCCGGAGTGTCTGACTTTCAGATATCTTCACTCTTTCCAGAAATATTATACTACCACTTGCCTCTAACAAAACCTGGGAGCATAAATTGATGGATGAGACCAATTTATTCAAGTTAGAGATCAAGTAAATAGCAATAGACATTCAGTTCAAAATGGCCATTGGGGGATTAAGATTTCCAAGCTTTTTGGGGAATGATGAATGGGAAATCATCCACTTCAATTCTGGCCAGAGTTCTTTGTGTTCGGGTACACTCAACGTTGTGTCTTCCATTTAACATTATGCTAAAAATTAAGATATAATCCAGTTCCACTGAACTAAACAATGGCACTTCATGTATCTATGAGGGGAAAGAGATGACTCTTTGTGTATAACCTGGGAACACTAGGAAAAATAACCCAAATTTTTTATAAACAAAAAGTGATTGTAATTAAAATTGGGTCTCCAAATATTATTCTGTATAAATGTGCAACTTTCATGTAACACAGTAACAATGAACTAAAAGATACAATGTGGTTTCTCCTAACCCATGTCCCTTCCTTTGTGACTCCCCACAGAACTGCAAAACCACTCCCTACTTGGGACCTCACAGCTGCCACACTTGGCTGAGTGGGACCCAGGTAGGTTATCTGTGTTTTCTTTCCAATGCTCCATTCTGGATTCTCTGAAGTACTCTTGGATTTCCTCTTGCTTCCTGTCTGAGCCTCTCCTTCTAGCTCACATCCACCTTCTGGGAACATGGGCTCACGGTGTAGATACAGGGTTCCCCAATTCTTCTTCACTGCCCTCTTCAGCCATTCCTCCTAGCCTAGATCTATACTTTTGTGACTCCCTAATGACCCCGGAATTGGTCTCTACCAGCCACACTGGCCAGGATCCAGGTGGGCTACCAAGTCTTCCCTTCCCTCCTCCACTCTAACCTGTCTAGAGTAGCTGCTGCCTGCCTGCCTCACTCCTCCTCCTAGCCCATCTCCATCCCTTTGGACACACTGTCATGTGTAGCCAGAGCCAGGGTGCAACTAGCTCTGTTTCTACCACCCTCCATGAATCTGGATGCTAAGTCCCACTTAACAGACCTCCAGGGTCAGTCCTCTTCCTCTGCCTGCTAGCCTGACACCCACCACACCCACTGCCCCAAGCTGGGACTGCTTAGAGACTCCAATACTGAAAACAAAACATTCTCTGGTACACAAGCTGTCAGATTGGTGCAACAGCAACCAAAGAACAGAGCGCCCCCCAAAGGCAAGACCAGTTATGTCCATCAAGAAACACCACAAACATCATAACTCCAGATGCTGAGATCCCAGCACAAAAACACAAGCACAAACAAGACAAGATATCCGCTCTAGATGACAGCAACCCTATTAGGCCCCAAGGAATGCAATACAGCACTCTATTTATAAGAGCCAGAGATTGGAAACAGCCTAGATTGTCCATCACTTGATGGTGGATCATGAAAATGGGGCACATTTATACAATGGGATATTATTATTCAGCTGTGAAGGAAAATGAAAATTGCAGGTAAATGGAGGGAACTAGAAACATCCATGTTGACTGAATTAATGCCCAAATATTGTTTCTTTTTTCTTGTATGTCAATGCTAGTTTTTAAGCATCAGGTATGTGTGTTTCATTTAGAGTAACCACAGAGGTTAGGTAGTAGCTTGTAAGGGATTGGGGTATAGGAGGAAAATCTTCTAAGGAAGGGAAAATAGAGTACAGTGTTAGAAAAAGATAAAGGGGAAACTAGAGTAGGAGGATTAAATGGGACAGGAGATGGGACAGGAGGGTAAAGGAGGGAATAGTGGTAACCAACATTAAGATCTTTGGAAAAGCCATGAAGAAACCTACTGTAGCAGAAGTTTCCATACACACACACACACACACACACACACACACACACACACACACACACACCACTGAGTAATGTTATATATAATGTATTTGGAATATTTTTTATATATGACATATATATTATATGGGATTTAAATGGAGTCATCATATAATCAGAGAGACAATGTCTTAACTAAATATCTTATGCTTCCAAATAAAACTCTCAGTATGAAGAAGTTTTAAATATTATTGAGTCGTTGGACAAAGGGGGTCTCATAGACACTCTGTAAAATATTGCCCATACTATTGATGACCTTCCACAACCTGATTTTAAGGTCCTATTGTTGAAGACATCACTTGTCACTGAACACGGAAACATTGAATTAATGCCTAACTAGAAGCTTCATTCCTATTGACTAGTATTCATGGTGCTAGAAGGTAGTAAGTACTATGCACACTACCAGAGGAGGAAAGTAGTCATCAATATTGACTAGTTATGAACACTGTGACCTGTAACAGCAACCTGCCTGGAAACTGTGCTGGTGCAATAATGGTGCAGATGTTATGGCAGTAACCAACCCTTTTTTTGTTTTTTGGGTATTTTGGGGGGAGAGGTTTTTGTTTGGTTTGGTTTTTGGTTTTGTGGGTTTTTTGGGGTTTGTTGTTGTTTTTTAATATTTAAGGAACACTCCAAGATATGGTACCCAGACCTGACACTGCTAAAGTAGCCAAGAACCTGAGACTAGACAGCTCATGAGCTCATGAACCTAGGGGAAAACCTACAGTACTCTTCTTAAGTGAACACAGCGATAAAATGACTCCTGGTGACAGGTTACTACAAGTTATCCCTCACCCTCATCAGAGAAGCTTGTTTTTATAGTAGATGGTAATTAGCATGGAGACCACAACAGAAAACACATAGAATGAGAGACTTTGGAACACTCATTCCTAAATAGAACGTTATTATCAAATCCCTCCTCTTAAGGCTTAGAAGAATCCCTTATCTATTCAGAAGAGAAAGCTGAAAGATTGTAAAAGGCGCTAGATGACTCTGAGGAAACATCGCCCAGACCTGATGCACATGTGAGCTCACAGTATTGTGACAGCATAGTTAAAATCTGTACAAGGGCAAGCCAGAGAAATTCCCCGATGGAGAAGGGGAAGTAGACACAATGTCCCATTCCCTAACTAAGAATCTATTTGCAACTTATACCCTTTGAGAGTCAGGAAATAATAGGTTTTTTCCCCAATGCAGTGACACTGAGTATTATCCCACTTCCGGCAGGACCCATGCTCGGGAGTAGTTGACCAACACAGAATGCACTCCACCATTTGTACTTTGCTTTGGTAGTTTTTGTCTTTTTCTCTTTGGTTGTCTGAATGCTCGTTGTTGTTTTCATTGTTGTTGATAGAGTTTATTTTGATTATTAGTTTTTTATTTTTATTTTTGTATAAAAGAGGAAGAACAGGAAGCTGGGTAGGCTGGAAAATGGGAAGAATCTAAGAGGGTTTAGAGGGGAAAAGAATATGATCAAAATATATATTACATGTTAAAAACACTTCAAAAGTCAATAAATATAAAAATACAATAGTTTCATTTTTATTAGTAATACAAGATATAAATACCTACTATACATCTTACAAGATAGGTGTAAAAGTTACGTGAGGACAAGTTTTAAAATGATCCTGAAATACAAAATAGACCTGGATCCTCTAAGAACCTGTGAATTGGTCTGAGCAATCAACTCTCCAAAACCTAAAAATATGTGACAATGGTTAAACTCCTCAGATCAGAGATGGTAGAGGAGAACTTGCAACCCACATGTCGTAATTACTTTTCTATTTCTGTGACAAAGCGCCATGACCAAGGCAACTTACAGAAGAGAGTTTATTTGAGATCTAAGGTTTGCGAGGTCAGAGTTCATGACTGTCATGGCAGGAGCATAATAGCTGGTAGCCGTGGTCTGGAGCAGTAGCTGAGAGCTCACATCTTGATCTGCAAGGAGACAGAGAGACAATAGGAAAGACACAAGTCCTTTGAAACCAAAGCCTTCCCCCCATCCCACCCTCACACATCTCCTCCAACAAGGCTACATTTTCTAATCCTTTCCAAACAACTTTACCTACTGGGGACCAAATATTCAAATATCCAAGTCTATGGGGGGGGGCCATTATCATTCAAACCACCACACACCAAAGTTAGCCACTGAGGTGTAAGACATCATGCACTGTTACAAGGAAATCTCTTATATTTAAAAGAGCCTAGGTCTTACATTTATCATTAGGGTCATAGCTTGAGTGAACCCCAACAGCTCCCAATTTTGGCAACCCATCCTTGTTAGGCCAATTAAACACGTAATAGCAAAAAGGCAAAAAGTCAGAGAGAGAGAGAGAGAGAGAGAGAGAGAGAGAGAGAGAGAGAGAGAGAGAGAAATTATCCAATGTGGTCATGTCCCTGGAGAAATTGGGGTTCTAGGCTTCAGTAATAAAAAAATTAAGCAAAGACAAAAGGAAGGATTATAATAAGATTATTATAAGAAAAAAACAGAAGGTAGGCAAGCTGTAAGTCTCAGAAGCTACTGAGAGAAGGAAGTTGGACAGGAGTAAGAGTAAGAGCCATGGTGTCTAAGTGCCCACAGGACAAGCGGTCACATGCTGGGAAGGACTGGGGAGGTGCTTTAGAAAGGGTGGGAAAAGGTGCTCAGGAAAGCATGCCCAAGCTCTGGCCAGTGTTATGAGGGCAAGGAGAAGGGCCATGGCTGAGGCAAGCAGGGCAAAGGCTTAAATGACTAGTCTGGCAGAAATAAATGTTCTAAAGAAACACTGTGTTTCTCAACTTTGGTCCTCTAGAACTGAAAATGAGCCTCTTTCCTCGACCATATCCCCAGTCTGTGTTGTGTGTTATTAACAGGAGGCTGTAGGCTGGGCAGGAGAGATAACCCCAGGCACTGCTGTATACTTGAAATCGGGTGTGTGTGTGTGGGGAGTCATCCTAATACTGCTCTCTGCTTTGGCTCTTGCTCCATCTCTGTCCCCTGCTCATGTCCTCGGCCCTGTACTACCCGAACTTGAAGTTTTGTCCCGAGTGGCAAAGTCTAATTAAGATCTTTGTAAACAAGCATTATTGGGAGGGGAAGAGGCAAAATGTGCAGGCAAAAATGTCAGGCAGGACTGGTTCGAGAGTATCCACAGTCATTCATCATACTTTCTCTGCTTGATCAGGCCACAAAAATGTGCTGGAGCGAATCCTTGGAGCCCAGTTAGCGCATACTGACTCTGTGGTCAGCTACCGTGCCGAGGCTAATATGCAGCACTCCAGTCACTTGTCTCTGTGCATAATGTCAACGTACAGCCCTTCCTGCAGGGATGACTTGGAGAGCCAACTCGTGATAACTAGGTATGAAAACAAGCTGTCGGAGTGGGCAGCTTTAGTATGTGCGCACAGATGTGCTTGTTAGCATCATAGTCATATATCTTTGCAGAGAGACGGCAACTCGATTTACAAATGGAACAATCGTGACAGCCAGTACAATAGAGTGTTATAGGGATCTTTGATTCTCTTCAGGAAGCTTTACCTGAGATGCACATCTGGGCTTTGTGATTCCCACACTGCTGATTATTTTCTCACATCTTGGTCCTTAACCCATGAAATAATAATGACTGTTTTCTGTGCTGTGTGGGTCTCTCCTGGAAATGTTGACTATATCTCTCAGTGCTGGGATTTAATGTATAGCACAGTGCTGGAAAAGCACAAGCAAATGAAGGAGGATCCATCATAGGCAGGCGAGACCCCTGGACAAAACTGGCAAGTGTCTGAGCAACACAGAAAGTCTCCTTTGTGTTTAATAACTAAAAACAAATATCACATTATCAATGAGAGTTGAAATCTGTGACTGTCACATGACATAGAATAGGGAAGGTTTATTTAGGCTCACACTTTAAGGGAATGTGGGAGGGAAGGACAATGAGGACAGCTGGCAGGCTGTGATGGTGACAAGAGGCTAGCATCTGGCAGAAGAAAAAGAAGAGCCCTTTCAATGTTGTCCTCACAATCATTCCCCTTGTTCTTGGCTTGTGATGCTCTCAGAAGAGTTGGCTTAGCTGCCTGGTAAAGAGGACACTTCAGCCTCTTACTCTCACTGATGATGGTTAGCGACACTGCATCTCTCCACATGCTCCCTGGTGATTGTTAGTGACACTGCAACACTGCACATGCTCCCTGAGGATGGTTTGTGTCACTGCATCACTGCAGTGCTCCCTGATGATGGTTTGTGTCACTGCATCACTGCAGTGCTCCCTGAGGATGGCTTGTGACACTGCATCACTGCAGTGCTCCCTGATAATGGTTTGTGTCACTGCATCACTGCAGTGCTCCCTGAGGATGGCTTGTGACACTGCATCACTGCAGTGCTCCCTGATAATGGTTTGTGTCACTGCATCACTGCAGTGCTCCCTGAGGATGGCTTGTGTCACTGCATCACTGCAGTGCTCCCTGATGATGGCTTGTGTCACTGCATCACTGCAGTGCTCCCTGATGATGGCTTGTGTCACTGCATCACTGCAGTACTCCCTGATAATGGTTTGTGTCACTGCATCACTGCAGTGCTCCCTAATGATGGCTTGTGTCACTGCATCACTGCAGTGCTCCCTGATAATGGTTTGTGTCACTGCATCACTGCAGTGCTCCCTGATGATGGTTTGTGTCACTGCATCACTGCATGTACTTGTGCTTTGCTTCACCCTTCTGGGATTTGTCACATAAACGTGGTGATCATCTATTTTATAAGCCAATTGTTACTTGAATTTTGGAGAATTTCAAAATAGATCTATCAGTGGAACTATGAATAGGTCCTTAAGCTTACATTCATCTTCTGTCTCAAATGTACCTGCAAGATCACCCATGGCTCTTTGGGCATTTTCTTCTTAAGTCAGAAAGGTTCTGGACAAGAGCAGCAAGTGATAGCCATGCCACAGCCTGAATGCTGTCTTGTCTTGACATTTCCTTTGCTAAACACACCAGCCCATTGTTTTCAAATTAATACTCTCAAATTCCCAGAACACAGGCAGAAAGCAGCCAAATTTCTATGCAAACATGTAACATGAATGGCTTCTAGCCAGTAGAGTCTTTGTTCTCCTCTGAAACTGTGAGCTGGGTCCCCTCTAGTATCTGTAGACTTTTTGACATTTTGATGTCACCAAATCCCACCAGAATGGCCCTTTAAACTTTGCCTAGAGCACTGTAGAATGTGTCCTCAGGGTACAGCAGCCATTACTGTCTTCAGAAGAGGCTGTGAACAACCATGAACTATTCCGAAGTTTGGGCCTGTTGACATTCTCTCTAGAAGGCAGGGGTGGAGGCGGGTCATCAGATCATCAATTCACATCTCAGCCAAATATTCCTGCTGCAGCCCCTTCCTTCCATCATCTGTATGTGATTCTGTCCTGATTACACCTGGCCTCATGGTCTCAGGAGGCCCTCCAGGATATAGAGGATGGAAATCCAATTGATGGGAAGGGGAGAGGGATGTGACTTCATTTACGGCATCATGCTGGGGCGAGAGGGTTGGGGTTTTGTTGTTGTTGTTTTTTTTTTTTTCTTTTTTTTCTTTTTTTTTTCTTTTTCTTTTTTTTTTATTAACTTGAGTATTTCTTATATACATTTCGAGTGTTATTCCCTTTCCAGGTTTCCGGGCAAGCATCCCCCTCCCCCCTCCCCTTCCTTATGGGTGTTCCCCTCCCAACCCTCCCCCCATTGCCGCCCTCCCCCCATAGACTAGTTCACTGGGGGTTCAGTCTTAGCAGGACCCAGGGCTTCCCCTTCCACTGGTGCTCTTACTAGGATATTCATTGCTACCTATGGGGTCAGAGTCCAGGGTCAGTCCATGTATAGTCTTTAGGTAGTGGCTTAGTCCCTGGAAGCTCTGGTTGCTTGGCATTGTTGTACGTTTGGGGTCTCGAGCCCCTTCAAGCTCTTCCAGTTCTTTCTCTGATTCCTTCAATAGGGGACCTATTCTCAGTTCAGTGGTTTGCTGCTGGCATTCGCCTCTATATTTGCTGTATTCTGGCTGTGTCTCTCAGGAGCGATCTACATCCGGCTCCTGTCGGTCTGCACTTCTTTGCTTCATCCATCTTGTCTAATTGGGTGGCTGTATATGTATGGGCCACATGTGGGGCAGGCTCTGAATGGGTGTTCCTTCAGTCTCTGTTTTAATCTTTGCCTCTCCCTTCCCTGCCAAGGGTATTCTTTTTCCTCATTTAAAGAAGGAGTGAAGCATTCACATTTTGATCATCCGTCTTGAGTTTCGTTTGTTCTAGGGATCTAGGGTAATTCAAGCATTTGGGCTAATAGCCACTTATCAATGAGTGCATACCATGTATGTCTTTCTGTGATTGGGTTAGCTCACTCAGGATGATATTTTCCAGTTCCAACCATTTGCCTACGAATTTCATAAACTCGTTGTTTTTGATAGCTGAGTAATATTCCATTGTGTAGATGTACCACATTTTCTGTATCCATTCCTCTGTTGAAGGGCATCTGGGTTCTTTCCATTTTCTGGCTATTATAAATAAGGCTGCGATGAACATAGTGGAGCACGTGTCTCTTTTATATGTTGGGGCATCTTTTGGGTATATGCCCAAGAGAGGTATAGCTGGATCCTCAGGCAGTTCAATGTCCAATTTTCTGAGGAACCTCCAGACTGATTTCCAGAATGGTTTTACCAGTCTGCAATCCCACCAACAATGGAGGAGTGTTCCTCTTTCTCCACATCCTCGCCAGCATCTGCTGTCACCTGAGTTTTTGATCTTAGCCAATCGCACTGGTGTGAGGTGAAATCTCAGGGTTGTTTTGATTTGCATTTCCCTTATGACTAAAGATGTTGAACATTTCTTTAGGTGTTTCTCAGCCATTCGGCATTCCTCAGCTGTGAATTCTTTGTTTAGCTCTGAACCCCATTTTTAATAGGGTTATTTGTTTCCCTGCGGTCTAACTTCTTGAGTTCTTTGTATATTTTGGATATAAGGCCTTTATCTGTTGTAGGATTGGTAAAGATCTTTTCCCAATCTGTTGGTTGCCGTTTTGTCCTAACCACAGTGTCCTTTGCCTTACAGAAGCTTTGCAGTTTTATGAGATCCCATTTGTCGATTCTTGATCTTAGAGCATAAGCCATTGGTGTTTTGTTCAGGAAATTTTTTCCAGTGCCCATGTGTTCCAGATGCTTCCCTAGTTTTTCTTCTATTAGTTTGAGTGTGTCTGGTTTGATGTGGAGGTCCTTGATCCACTTGGACTTAAGCTTTGTACAGGGTGATAAGCATGGATCGATCTGCATTCTTCTACATGTTGCCCTCCAGTTGAACCAGCACCATTTGCTGAAAATGCTATCTTTTTTCCATTGGATGGTTTTGGCTCCTTTGTCAAAAATCAAGTGACCATAGGTGTGTGGGTTCATTTCTGGGTCTTCAATTCTATTCCATTGGTCTATCTGTCTGTCTCTGTACCAATACCATGCAGTTTTTATCACTATTGCTCTGTAATACTGCTTGAGTTCAGGGATAGTGATTCCCCCTGAAGTCCTTTTATTGTTGAGGATAGCTTTAGCTATCCTGGGTTTTTTGTTATTCCAGATGAATTTGCAAATTGTTCTGTCTAACTCTTTGAAGAATTGGATTGGTATTTTGATGGGGATTGCATTGAATCTGTAGATTGCTTTTGGTAAAATGGCCATTTTTACTATATTAATCCTGCCAATCCATGAGCATGGGAGATCTTTCCATCTTCTGAGGTCTTCTTCAATTTCTTTCCTCAGTGTCTTGAAGTTCTTATTGTACAGATCTTTTACTTGCTTGGTTAAAGTCACACCGAGGTACTTTATATTATTTGGGTCTATTATGAAGGGTGTCGTTTCCCTAATTTCTTTCTCGGCTTGTTTCTCTTTTGTATAGAGGAAGGCAACTGATTTATTTGAGTTAATTTTATACCCAGCCACTTTGCTGAAGTTGTTTATCAGCTTTAGTAGTTCTCTGGTGGAACTTTTGGGATCACTTAAATATACTATCATGTCATCTGCAAATAGTGATATTTTGACCTCTTCTTTTCCGATCTGTATCCCTTTGATCTCCTTTTGTTGTCTGATTGCTCTGGCTAGAACTTCAAGAACTATATTGAATAAGTAGGGAGAGAGTGGGCAGCCTTGTCTAGTCCCTGATTTTAGTGGGATTGCTTCAAGTTTCTCTCCATTTAGTTTAATGTTAGCGACTGGTTTGCTGTATATGGCTTTTACTATGTTTAGGTATGGGCCTTGAATTCCTATTCTTTCCAGGACTTTTATCATGAAGGGGTGTTGAATTTTGTCAAATGCTTTCTCAGCATCTAATGAAATGATCATGTGGTTTTGTTCTTTCAGTTTGTTTATATAATGGATCACGTTGATGGTTTTCCGTATATTAAACCATCCCTGCATGCCTGGGATGAAGCCTACTTGATCATGGTGGATGATTGTTTTGATGTGCTCTTGAATTCGGTTTGCCAGAATTTTATTGAGTATTTTTGCGTCGATATTCATAAGGGAAATTGGTCTGAAGTTCTCTTTCTTTGTTGTGTCTTTGTGTGGTTTAGGTATAAGAGTAATTGTGGCTTCGTAGAAGGAATTCGGTAGTGCTCCATCTGTTTCAATTTTGTGGAATAGTTTGGATAATATTGGTATGAGGTCTTCTATGAAGGTTTGATAGAATTCTGCACTAAACCCGTCTGGACCTGGGCTCTTTTTGGTTGGGAGACCTTTAATGACTGCTTCTATTTCCTTAGGAGTTATGGGGTTGTTTAACTGGTTTATCTGTTCCTGATTTAACTTCGATACCTGGTATCTGTCTAGGAAATTGTCCATTTCCTGAAGATTTTCAAGTTTTGTTGAATATAGGTTTTTATAGTAAGATCTGATGATTTTTTGAATTTCCTCCGAATCTGTAGTTATGTCTCCCTTTTCATTTCTGATTTTGTTAATTTGGACACACTCTCTGTGTCCTCTCGTTAGTCTGGCTAAGGGTTTATCTATCTTGTTGATTTTCTCAAAGAACCAACTTTTGGTTCTGTTGATTCTTTCTATGGTCCTTTTTGTTTCTACTTGGTTGATTTCAGCTCTGAGTTTGATTATTTCCTGCCTTCTACTCCTCCTGGGTGTATTTGCTTCTTTTTGTTCTAGAGCTTTTAGGTGTGCTGTCAAGCTGCTGACATATGCTCTTTCCTGTTTCTTTCTGCAGGCACTCAGCGCTATGAGTTTTCCTCTTAGCACAGCTTTCATTGTGTCCCATAAGTTTGAGTATGTTGTATCTTCATTTTCATTAAATTCTAAAAAGTTTTTAATTTCTTTCTTTATTTCTTCCTTGACCAGGTTATCATTGAGTAGAGCATTGTTCAATTTCCACGTATATGTGGGCATTCTTCCCTTATTGTTATTGAAGACCAGTTTTAGGCCGTGGTGGTCCGATAGCACGCATGGGATTATTTCTATCTTTCTATACCTGTTGAGGCCCGTTTTTTGACCAATTATATGGTCAATTTTGGAGAAAGTACCATGAGGAGCTGAGAAGAAGGTATATCCTTTTGCTTTAGGATAGAATGTTCTATAAATATCCGTTAAGTCCATTTGGCTCATGACTTCTCTTAGTCTGTCTACATCACTGTTTAATTTCTGTTTCCATGATCTGTCCATTGATGAGAGTGGGGTGTTGAAATCTCCCACTATTATTGTGTGAGGTGCAATGTGTGTTTTGAGCTTTAGTAAGGTTTCTTTTACGTATATAGGTGCCCTTGTATTTGGGGCATAGATATTTAGGATTGAGAGTTCATCTTGGTTGATTTTTCCTTTGATGAATATGAAGTGTCCTTCCTTATCTTTTTTGATGACTTTTAGTTGGAAATTGATTTTATTTGATATTAGAATGGCTACTCCAGCTTGCTTCTTCTGACCATTTGCTTGGAAAGTTGTTTTCCAGCCTTTCACTCTGAGGTAGTGTCTGTCTTTGTCTCTGAGGTGTGTTTCCTGTAGGCAGCAGAATGCAGGGTCCTCGTTGCGTATCCAGTTTGTTAATCTATGTCTTTTTATTGGGGAGTTGAGGCCATTGATATTGAGAGATATTAAGGAATAGTGATTATTGCTTCCCGTTATATTCATATTTGGATGTGAGGTTATGTTTGTGTGCTTTCATTCTCTTTGTTTTGTTGCCAAGACGATTAGTTTCTTGCTTCTTCTAGGGTATAGCTTGCCTCCTTATGTTGGGCTTTACCATTTATTATCCTTTGTAGTGCTGGATTTGTAGAAAGATATTGTGTAAATTTGGTTTTGTCATGGAATATCTTGGTTTCTCCATCAATGTTAATTGAGAGTTTTGCTGGATACAGTAACCTGGGCTGGCATTTGTGTTCTCTTAGGGTCTGTATGACATCAGTCCAGGATCTTCTGGCCTTCATAGTTTCTGGCGAGAAGTCTGGTGTGATTCTGATAGGTCTCCCTTTATATGTTACTTGACCTTTTTCCCTTACTGCTTTTAATATTCTTTCTTTATTTTGTGCGTTTGGTGTTTTGACAATTATGTGACGGGAGGTGTTTCTTTTCTGGTCCAATCTATTTGGAGTTCTGTAGGCTTCTTGTATGTCTATGGGTATCTTTTTTTAGGTTAGGGAAGTTTTCTTCTATGATTTTGTTGAAGATATTTACTGGTCCTTTGAGCTGGGAGTCTTCACTCTCTTCTATACCTATTATCCTTAGGTTTGATCTTCTCATTGAGTCCTGGATTTCCTGTATGTTTTGGACCAGTAGCTTTTTCCGCTTTACATTATCTTTGACAGTTGAGTCAATGATTTCTATGGAATCTTCTGCTCCTGAGATTCTCTCTTCCATCTCTTGTATTCTGTTGGTGAAGCTTGTATCTACAGCTCCTTGTCTCTTCTTTTGGTTTTCTATATCCAGGGTTGTTTCCATGTGTTCTTTCTTGATTGCTTCTATTTCCATTTTTAATTCCTTCAACTGTTTGATTGTGTTTTCCTGGGATTCTTTCAGGGATTTTTGTGTCTCCTCTCTATGGGCTTCTACTTGTTTATTAATGTTTTCCTGTGCTTCCCTAAGTGTGTTCATGTCTTTCTTGAAGTCCTCCAGCACCATGATCAAATATGATTTTGAAACTAGATCTTGCTTTTCTGGTGTGTTTGGATATTCCATGTTTGTTTTGGTGGGAGAATTGGGCTCCGATGATGGCATGTAGTCTTGGTTTCTGTTGCTTGGGTTCCTGCGCTTGCCTCTCGCCATCAGATTATCTCTAGTGTTACTTTGTTCTGCTATTTCTGACAGTGGCTAGACTGTCCTATAAGCCTGTGTGTCAGGAGTGCTGTAGACCTGTTTTCCTCTCTTTCGGTCAGTTATGGGGACAGAGTGTTCTGCTTTCGGGCGTGTAGTTTTTCCTCTCTACAGGTCTTCAGCTGTTCCTGTGGGCCTGTGTCTTGAGTTCACCAGGCAGCTTTCTTGCAGCAGAAAATTTGGTCTTACCTGTGGTCCCGAGGCTCAGGTTTGCTCGTGGGGTGCTGCCCAGGGGCTCTCTGCAGCGGCAGCAACCAGGAAGACCTGTGTCACCCCTTCCGGGAGCTTCAGTGCACCAGGGTTCCAGATGGTCTTTGGCTTTTTCCTCTGGCGTCCGAGATGTGTGTGCAGGGAGCAGTCTCTTCTGGTTTCCCAGGCTTGTCTGCCTCTCTGAAGGTTTAGCTCTCCCTCCCACGGGATTTGGGTGCAGAGAACTGTTTATCCGGTCTGTTTCCTTCAGGGTCCGGCGGTGTCTCTGGCAGGGGTCCTGCCGCTCCCCCACGGGAGCCCAGAAGCCTTATACAGTTTCCTCTTGGGCCAGGGATGTGGGCAGGGGTGAGCAGTGTTGGTGGTCTCTTCTGCTCTGCAGCCTCAGGAGTGCCCACCTGACCAGGCGGTTGGGTCTCTCTCTCACCGGGTCTGGGAGCAGAGAGCTGCTGCGGGCCGGGATCCGCGGGTCTGTTGTTGTTGTTGTTTTTGTCGTCGTTGTTGTTGTTTGTTGTTTGTGGTGTGGATGTTTAAGGGTCACCCATGCTCCTTTCAAGTGATCTTTCACCCATTCTTTGTTAGTAATCCAAGTTAACTCCTTGGTTTACCAAGTTGAACTTGGGTGGAATCCTGGGTGGGTCTGTGTTTGGTGTCCCATCTGGATTAATAGAGTCGTTGTGATTTTAAACCATTGGGAAAAGTTCACACAATAAACATTCTACGGGGTCTCTAGCCCACATCTCTTAGTGATTGTTTTCTATTGTGATAAACACTGAACAAAAGCGTCATGGAGAGGATTTATTTCATCTTGTGTTTTACAGTCCATCATAAAGGGAAGTCGGGGCAGAAAATTAAGGCAGTAAGCCCTGAGTATCAGTGGCCTTTCCTAACCCAAAGCTCCAAAATCTTTCCATAGCCCTTCCCCCAAACAACATGATCAAATCCATCATACCAGTGCATACTCCCTGGTACCAGTTTCTCTCTTAGTTTGGTTTCACAGTTACAGTGCTAAAGACCATTAGCTAAAGCAAACCTGGGGCAGAGAGGATTTATTTAATCTTATATTCCCATGTCACTGTCCATCTCAAGCAGGAACTGAAACAGAGACTACAGAGAAGTGCTACATACTCGTTTGGTTTTGTATGCAACCCAGTATCACAGTACCACCTGTTCCAGGTGCCAAAAGCAAAGAGGGACAGTGCTGCACTCATGTCAGTTTCTTCTTTTTATTTAGTTCCGCTTATGGGATGGCACTCCCCATATTCAGGGTGAGTGTTGCCTCTCAGCTGGAACTCTCTGAAAACCTCTCTCTCTCTCTCTCTCTCTCTCTCTCTCTCTCTCTCTCACACACACACACACACACACACACACACACACACACACACACACACACTTCCTAGAGGAAACACTTTCCTACTAAATTTAGTCAAGTCGATAGTGAAGATTAACTAGCACAGGCCGTAGGATATTTGGTATTAACTATGCATAGAATTGTTAACTCTCTGCCCAGTTACTCACCGTGAGAGATCCCACTTGGTTTAATATAACAGGCAGCATGGCACCAGCAGACAGTGATAGCACAGGAGATAGTTTGCCATAATCATGGTGAATGTAGGGCTTTCTTGGTCTCTGTGATTGTGTGGTTAACTTGATAAAAATCTAGAATCACCTGAGAGATAAGCCTCTGAGAATCTGTGAGTGGCTATCTTATTATATTGGTTGAATGGGAAGACTTGCCCACTATGGGTAGTACCATTCCCTACTGGGATCCTGAACTGTATAAAATGGAGAAAGTGAGCTAAAAGTACACATATATGCATTCATTGCTCTCTGGTCCTGACTATGGATGTGATGTGAGCAGCTCTCTCAAGCTTCTGCTACTGTAACTCCCCTGCTGTAATGCTCTATAACCCAGAACTGTGAGCTAAAATAAATCCCCTCCCCTTAAATTGCTTTAGTCAGGTCATCTAATACTGACAGGAAAAGAAACTGAGACAACCTTTCATCAGTCCAGATGCATTCCACACTGCCATGGACACTTTAATATTAGGGTTTATTTTTCTTCCTCTTCTGGGTCCATAGCTCTTAAATTTCATACTCTCGTTAGATCAGTCCAGTGTCAGAGGTCTGGCTTTGCCACGCATGGAGTAGGAAACAGGAGAAGATACAAAGGTGCCCTTGCTTTTGGTGCTAGGGTTTTTGCATAATAAAATCAGTGCAATAATCCAAGTTTCTGTTCCATAAAGCATTAGTCCTCTGGGCTAAGTAGATGATCAAAATGGGAAGAAAAGAAGAAGGTTGAGAATAGAAAATGATTAGTAAGCACAGTGTGCAAGGGTAAAATCTGACTCCATTTGCCTATAAAATAGAAATTAAAAAACTCACATGTAGTTATGTCTGATTGATCTTTAGTCAATCTAATTAAAAACCCAATTCCAGAACTTTCCTCTGTGGTGCCTTAAATGGTCAGATCTCCTTTTGGCAAACAGAGTAGATCTAGTTTGCCAAAGGCACAATTAAAACTAAATGCCAGTTAAGGGCCTTGGAGAGCCTTAAAATAACATCTGACTCGCCATCAAAAAATGTACACACAGGTATAGTGTAGCAGGAAGCAGGGAGGGATATTTAAGCCTCTGTTCTATTCTTGGCTGTGCCTCTGACTTACTTTGGACTGTGTATCAGGAACTTAACTCTTCAGGTTCTGGTCTATAGTATCATCTCTGAACTATGGGACTGACCTCTCCTGCACGCCTTCAGCAGTATGGCAAGGCTCGGACGACACCTCAGGAAACACAGAGAAGCAACATGGTGCATCTAACAGAGTGTTTTAATTACTAATGCTGATTGCTCACGATGGGTTGGGACACTTGTAAAATTGCAACTGGGGTATCACTGCAGCAGCATATATAGAGGCTTGGAATCTCATGAATTCTAGAGTAGCCTAATGTGTCAATATTTTATTCTTGGAGAAAATGAAGAAGAGATAGAATGCAGGCTAAACAATGAACATGGATGGTTTAGTTCTCACAATTTTGTAGCCCTCTGTCCACAGTCAGGGACCACGGAGACTGACAATGCACATGTTTGAGATGTTTGAGACAAGAGAAAGAGGAAGGAAAGAAAGGCAGAGAGAGAGGAGGGGTGAGGGGGAGAGGGAGATGGGCTTGGAAGCATATCAGATCAGTCACTTGGAAGGTATATCAGGAACTTTTAGGGTACTCCTCTCCCTCTCCCCACCTGTCTTTCTGTACACACACACACACACACACACACACACACACACACACACACACACACACACGGTGTACGAGATGCTCTCCTGAGTGTTGCATCTGATGAGAGACATGGCCTGTCCTCTCACTGGCATGATCCTGGGGTTAGCTCTCCTACCTGCAACCCCCATACCCAGAGCCAGCTCCATTGTGCTGCCCCAGTGAGTTCAGGGCCCACTCTCCTGAGTAATGCAGCTGTCTAGGGATGGTGTCAGTTCTCCTGCTTTCATACATCCAGGGATAGCTTTCCCATGATGCTCAGATAAAGGGGGAGCCAGTTTTGTCTGGCTCAGGCATCAGTATGTCCCTGGGTGGCAGCCCAGACCAGGGACATCCCCCTGGCCTTTGGTTGTAACAGAACTCTGCTGCTGCAAGGTCCTGGACACAAATGTGGTCGCCCAGTGACAGCACAGGCCAGGACCCAACTATGTCCCAGGTGGCAATACCAGCTCAGGCTGTTCCTCACAGTCTCCAGTTCTGCCTCTCTTTGTTGTGCCTACATCCTTCTGTTTCTCTTTCTCTTCCATTTCTCCACCACTTACTTGTTCCTCTTAGTGGCACCCAGGGTCTCAGAGTGTCTGGTGTCGTCTCAGGAGTGGTCTCAGGAGTGCTATGCCTTGCTCATGCATTATGGACAGGGGTCATCTTGGGCATGGTCTGCTCCCCAAGGCCTACACAGCACTGGACTGGTGGCCATCTCAGGCTAGCTCCCTGTCCAGGCCCCATGGTGCCAGTCTGGTAGCTATCTTGGGCTCTCTCTTTGCCTAGCTCCTCTGAATGATTGCCTGTGAGAATCCTCTGTCAAAGCTCAACCAACCCCAACATAGTCCCAGGTGGGGTTCTAGTTTCCACCTTGCTCTCCCTCTTGGGAGTCCATCGGGGCCTGTGCGGTGCTCGATGTGTGTCCTTTTGTGTCTGGATTACCTCACTCAGGATAATATTTTCCAGTTCCATCCATTTGCCTGAGAATTTCATGAAGTCACTGTTTTTAATAGCTGAGTAGTATTCCATTATGTAAATTTATCCATTCTTCTGTTGAGGGACATCTGGGTTGTTTCTGGCTTCGGCCTATTATAAATAAGCCTGTTATAAACACAGTGGAGCATGTGTCCTTGATATATCTTGGAGCATCTTTTGGGTGTATGCCCAGTAGTGATATAGTTGGGTCTTCAGGAAGAAATATTTACAATTTTTCTGAGGAACCACCAGATTCATTTCCAACGTGGTTTTATCATCTTGCAATCCCACCAACAATGGAGGAGTGTTCCTTTTCTACACATCCTCGTCAGCATCTTCTGTCTCCTGAGATTTTGATCTTAGCCATTCTCACTGGTGTGAGGTGGAATCTTGGAGTTGTTTTGTTTTGCATTTCCCTGATGACTAAGGTTGTTGAACTTTTCTTTAGGTGCTGCTTGGCCATATTCCTCAGTTGAAAATTCTTTGTTTAGCTCTGTACCCCCATTTTAATAGGGTTATTTGGTTCTCTGGAGTCTAATTTCTTGAGTTCTTTATATATTTTAGAAATTAGCCCCTATAAGATGTAGGGTTGGTAAAGATTTTTTTCCCAGTTAGTTGCCGATTTGTCCTATTGACAGTGTCCTTTGCCTTACAGAAGCTTTTCAATTTTATGAGGTCCCATTTGTTAATTGTTAATCTTAGAACATAAGCCATTGGTGTTCTGTTCAGCAAACTCCCCCTGTGCCGATGTGTTCGAGGCTCTCCCACTTTCTCTTCTATTAGTTTCAGTGTATCTGGTTTTATAGAGAGGTTCTTGATCACTTGGACTTGAGCTTTGCAGTGGAATTACCAAAGGTGAACTTGTTTATGTCCATCTCCAGTGTTAAATCATGAGCCTAACCATCTAGGATTATGAACTCCCTTTTAGAGTCTTATGAAAGCCAGAGAACAGTCATTTCCAGGGAAAGGTTTATCATTAGTGCAAGTCTATACAACTACACCAGGAAGCCCAGGTTTAAAAACCCTGAACAAATATTCTCTCTCTCTCTCTCTCTCTCTCTCTCTCTCTCTCTCTCTCTCCTCTCTCTCTCTGTCTCTCTCTGTCTCTGTCTCTCTCTCTCTCTCACACACACACACACACACACACACACACAGGGGTAACTGAGGTAGGAGAATGACAAGCTGTAACAAGTTTGAAGCTAGGAAAACCTTGGACTGGTAAGGAAAGAGCAAAGGGGTGGAGGAGAGAAAGAATCAACTAAAGATAAGATAGGTACTACTTGCACCTGGGAATGACTTCAAGGTAAAGATAGAGAAGAATTCCAGATTATTTAGAATCGCACATGTACACACATGTCCCATACATATATACACACACACTGAGAGACACACATGTGCACATACATGCACAGATGCACATGCATATGCATACATGAACACATATTCACTCACACATGCATATGTCCATGGCTGCATACACACACACACACACACACACACACACACACACACACACACACACAGAGCATTTTGATCTTGGAAGGTAGTCACAGGTGTTTGTGTTACTATAATCAGGATGGGCCAGAGGACTGAGTGAAAGTTTTATTTCATAATTAAAAGAATGAAGTAAGATCCACCCTTTGCATATGACTTTGCATGTCACCAAGTCTCTTTTTGTCCCTTAAAAAGGAGACTTTATCAAAGGAGGCTCTCAGAGCATTTTAACTTGTGTCAAGTTGACATAAGATTAGCTGGCACAGGAGGCAATCCAGGTCTTTGAAGATCCTTCAGGAGTATATTAGTGTGTATTAGTGATGGAAATAATGAATTTTATTGGGAGAAGATCTGCCTGTCTGTCCTCTTAATTGAGGGGACCTCATTTAAGATAATGCCTTCATAAGATGTGGCTGAGGGCATTTCCTAATTAGTGAATGATGGAGGAGGGTCCAGCCCATTGTGGAGGGTGCCATCCCTGGACTGGTGGTCCTGGGTCCTATAAAAAAGCAGGCTGAGCAAGCCATGATGAACAAAACAGTAAGCAGCACCCATCCATGGTCTCTGCATCGACTCCTACCTCTAGGTTCCTGCCCTGCTTGAATTCCCACTCTCATTACTTTTGACAATGAACTGTTTTATAGAATGGTGAGTAAAATAAGCCCTCTCCTCCACAAGTTGCTTTGGTTATGGTGTTCTGTTACAGCAGTAGTAACCCTGGGACACATCTTTTTTTTAATCCCCCCAAAATCTAACATCCCTCCATCACCATATTTCCTGGACCCACACTGGAACTGGAGAGCACTGGGGTAAACTGAAACCAGCTCCCTGTGGAGTTGGATTCTGTCGTGAGTCTCTGTTATGAGGCACAGGATAGATATGGGGCATGCAACTCATTTTTCTTGCTTGTATTTTTATGGTAGACAGAGTATCTGGCAATGACTTAGCCATCACATTACTGTCAAAGCTGTCTTGCAAAAGGCTGACACATTCTCTCTCAATGTCAGTATAAACCTCACCTTCTCATGACAGCAGGAAATTCTATTATGGGTATAAAGTGTGTGTGGGTGAGTGTAAACATATATCTGGGGATTATTTCTGATGATGGCAAGGTATTCTTTCCTATAAAGGAATAGTCTAAAGAGAGAAATAGTTACATGGTTCAAATGGAAACAGTTTCCCTGCTCAACTATATTACAATGCTCTAACCATCAGCTGTTTCAGCCATGCAATATCATTTCAAAGTGTTTCCCCTAGCTCAGTCTCACTTTATCCTCTACACAAACCTGTGCAGTCAGAATCCCCACACGTTAGGCTGTGAGAGCTCAGAAATGTGCACACAGCAGACACTGCTCATTGTTTACAACAGTCCACTTGTTCTTGGTTGCACAGGTAGACTATGTTTCCAGGATTCTCTGACTGTTATTATGGCCACATGACTAATTTCTGGCTAATGGAGAGTGAGTTTCATTGCTATCTACCACCTTCAAACTCGTCCATCAAAACCTCCTATATGTGATCCTCTTTGACCGAGCCAAGACAGTGATGTCCCACCCATAAAGTGACTGTGAAAATCATGTATACACACACACACACACACACGCATGCACACACACACGCACACACACACACACACACACACACACACACACACACACACCTCCCTCCTGATGTAAAATATCCTTGGACTATTTTGTCACTTGGAAATAAGTGTCCAAGAGCAGAATCATTAGATATTTGAGTCTTTTTGTTGGTTTGGTGTACACTAGCCTAAGTAACAGTAACCAGAACTGGGATGTGGCCATATTACAATATAGAACTGTGTCACAATGAGTGGAACAAGGTGATGTTAGTAATGAAGACAGGGATGGTGAGAAATAGAAAGGAAGTTTTAACTGGGAGAGGAAAGGGGTCGATACAGAAGGATATGTAGGGCAGAGAAATAAAGAAAACTAGGGATGTTTGAAAAGCTTTAAGATGTTTACCTGGAATTACACATAGTACCATAAGTATAATTATACACACATGCACAGATACATAGATAAACAGTTAGATAGATAGATAGATAGATAGATAGATAGATAGATAGATAGATAGATAGATAGATAGACAGACTGACTGATGGGCAGACAGATATTAAATGAAGTTATGACATATGTCACTTGGGCTGACTGTTCCCAGAAAGAGTCACAAATCATCTAACAAGAAATCCAGAGCCAGACATGTAAAACCTTTTTTGATTTCAAGAGACTTCCCAAACAGTAAGCTCCTAATGCTGTCGCTGTTGGTTGTCTCCTATTGCTGAAGTCACCGTGTACTAAAGATACCATGTACTTCAGACAGATCTGATTAAAAACTCCCTCCTTGGGAACTAGCCTTCATAACATCACACGGTGCTGTGCAAGCTGCCAAAGGATGTAATCAATAGTCCTACCCAGCTGTGTCAATATGAACCCCAACAATGGCCAGCCCTGCAAGATACTTCTAACCTGTAATGGTGGCACTCATATCTTGGTAACCAACAGCGATCTAATTGGCCTGATCAACAGGTGGAAAATCATACCTCATACTGCAAATACAGCCAACTACCTGGCGTCAGTGAAGTCATGGGTCTCAGAAGAGCGCGTACTACCACCACTTCCCTGGACCAGCATTGTTCCTAACTGGATTGAAATGCTTATTTTTATACCCACAGATAAGTGTAATTCTCACATCTCAGCAAAGAAGCTCCTCTTCAAAGCACATGGCAACCATCACAGAAAACCACAACTGGTCCAAATCCAGAGAACAACTAATCACAGCATGCTCAGCCCCAGTGAATCGTGGGATTAGGAAACAAAGAATAAAAATGTCTGGGGAAGAATATAGAGGCGTGTTTCTGGTACATGGGCCCGAATGGAAGTTCTGTGGACGTTCTGCTACTTCCAAGAATGGTGTGTTCCCAGCATCCACTTCAGATGACCAAGGAAGTGCATCCTTGCAGCTTCAGGTCAGAGTCTGTGGTTTGTCTGTGCTGGGCTTGTCACTGCTGCTGAAAAATCTGTCTTCTTTCTCCTTAAGTGAGGACTTTTATAGTGATTTTCCAGCCCGATTGTGTAGTGTTAACTTACATTCTTCTTCATGTGTCTCATTGGAGGGGAGTAAAGGGGTATCTGCCTTGGACCTCTTGGGTTACTATAACAACATACCATAGACCAGGTGATTATATAAAACAGAAATTTCTGTTCACTGCAGCATAGGCTGGGAAGTTGAAGACTATGGTGCCAGCATATATGGTGTGTGGTCAGGTTCACAGAGGGCATCTTCCTATATCTTCACATGACAAGAGGTAGAAAATGCTCTCTTCTAAGCATCAATCCCATTCAGAGGGATATCACTCCATAGTCCAATCACCAACCTAGAGCTCAAGCTCCACCTAACATCATCAGACTAAGGGCTGGGTTTCAACATAGGAATTCTGAGAGGGACACATAGAGTCTACAGTACTGCTCTCACTCTGTTTACAATAAGAAACTACACCGAGATGAACTATAGCCATGCTGTAATTTGGGCCAGATCATACTGAAATATCTGGTCAGTTCAATTATAGGGGGACCAAAATTATCACTTTGAATCATCATCATGAGCATGATACACCCCCCCATCCTCATTCTCTGAAATCAGCAATGGTCCAGGTCAGCCCTCCACAGCAGTAGCAGGGAGTCCATGTGACTGGCTTGATTTTGCACAAAAGTCATGGCATTTATTTGCTGTCAGAAATTGTGGTATCAGGGTCCAGGGTGCAGGTTGTATCCAGAACCCCTAGGCCAATGGCCAGTTCACACACAATTCATTTTCTAAATTAGTCAATGTGGTGGAAAAAGTGGACTCAAATTGAATTTTACTCCTGACTCCTGCTCATGCCTGAGAGAAATCACTGCTCTCTTCAAATGAATGTTTCAAATACACAAGCTAGAATGAGTCTCGTCTGCAGGCAAATGGGAAGAGGGAGAGGTGTGCCATATTTCCATTCTTTTTTGCACATAAAACGACATTGCCCCTGTCTTGTGTCACTGTGGCAGCCCTATAAAGAGATTCAAGTAAATAGTATGTCTTAAGGCTGATTTTGTTCCCATAATTACTGTTGGACAAGAGACAGGTTCTTTTAGTAACTCCAGTAAGTTCAGTAACTTGTCCAAATAATAATTAAAGTCGACATCAAGTCCTCAATTAGAAACAGAGCCTAATATAAAAAGGCAGATTTCCTCAGAGAGGTTTAACGGGGGTAAAATTCTCTGGGTGTAGGACATTCAGTGGCGGTGAAATGCTACCCTGAGACATGTGCAAGGCAGACCACCTGGACAGGACAGCATGTCCTTTGTGGAGGTTGGGTCATGCACCATCACCAAGTCAAGCAATGTTACATTTCCACACAGAGTCCTTGGTACTTGAAGCTCTAGAAGGGTCCCGAAAGAACAACAGTCATTCTTTCATCTTATTTCCAAGTTTTGGATACTTTTAAAAGATTTTAATTCTAAGATAAGCATAATTAGTACAAGATAAAATGTTTAGTTATGTTATAAACTATACTAAATGACAATTAACCAGGCTCTAATCTCAGACCCTAAAGAGCCAGGGTCTTGTTGAGGTTGTGAAATCAAGACTGGTGGTTCCCCTAACCAGAACCCCAGATTCAGGCCAGAGCCAGCTCAAGGGTATGGTGCCCGATACAAGCTGTCCTTGCAGGAAGCCCCTAATTCAACTCAAACTTCCAGGCTCAGCCTTAGTAAGCACCACATAAGACCTGTGGAAATGACAACAATCATTTTAATGGGAAGCCTTCCTTTTCTCTTACCACACCCCTCTTTCCTCTCTTTTTCTCACTTCTTATTCCCTTAACTTCCCTTTACTGACTCAACTTTCCACAGTTCGAACTCTGTATGCACTTAAGGCCTACAATCATGCATGTGTTAATCCTTGGGCAGCGAAGAATTCAAAACAAACAAACAAACCAGTATATTCAGAATACCCAAGAAGAAAGACAAATGTACACTTACTAGTCTAGCAGACCCAACCAAAGTCAATATGAGTACAGCCCAGATTGCCTTGTATACATTTCAGAGAGGTCAGCATGAGCTGTTACAGGCGTAATTAACAGATGTGTGGTCTCTGCTATGCTAACAGAGGCCATGCAAATCAATGACACCCAACCCTAGTTGATCAAGGTTCTATCCCACTCAAAGGTTTGGGTCCCAGGGCACTGGGCTGTGTCTGTGTGTGCCGTATCCCAATGCTCCAAGTAGAATGACAGCTATGCTCACCACCACACTTCCTATGCTTTATCAGGGCTCCAGATTGGAATTCCCAGGCCATGCTTATGAAGATTCCTAATGGAAACAGTGGCGTTTTCTATCACTTCCCTCCACAAGGATCTTGAAGGCTGTCCTTCTCATGATACTGAAGAAGATTTAGGAGAATGGGTCAGGGGGCTGTACTATGACAATGTCCAACCTGAGCTTAACCATGCTTCACTGCTGTTGACACTCAAGATGTTTGTAATTCCTTGAGCTTGTCAATGCTCTCTGCTACTTGATGTGTTATGGAGTGTTCTCCTTGCCTCATCCTGCCTGTTTGCATAGCTCCCCCTCATCTGTCAGGTCTCAGTCAGATGGCACCCTGTAGAAAAGGCTTTTGACAGCATGCAGATACTCTGGTCTTATCATGCATCTTCACAGCATGGTGTTCCTCTTTCACAGCCAGTTCAGCTTGTGAATGCAACCTTACCCATGATGCTTCACAGTATCCCCATCCCTTATTAAATCAGTTTGGCCACGGGAATGATATTCCCAACACTCTTAGGTCCAGTACCTAATATTGTTCCTTTCCATGCTATCCCACTGTTTCAAAGCACAGTTCCTCGTTAACTATCGAATGCTGGGAATGATCTTCTGACAAGTCACTGTGGACAGCCCAAGACACATGGTTCAGAGGAAAATGCATTTGCTCTGGGCAGTCAGTCACCATCTTCATTCAGGTATCAGCAGTGGCCAGGAGGGCTACAAGAGCCCTAGCAAGGCCAGCAAGGACTTGGAAGCAGCTTTGACTACGCCCCTCCTGGAACACTCAGTACTCAGTTCGCTCATGCTGTCGCTGTCTTTCAACTGTTCTGAAGAACAAGCTAACTCCTCACTTAATGCATTAGGAACATTGCTGTGAAATAGCAGAAGGTAAGGGTGAGATTAAGTTGACTTCTAGATCTTTAGACCCACACAGAAAAAACTGGTATGGTACAGATAAGCCAAACAAAAAGAGGGGAAAAATGGCCAAGCAAGGAGTTCTTGGGACAGCCTTCCACGAGATGGTTCCTTTGAGTGTTTGTTGGCAGCCCAAAATCCAGCCCTCTCAGGTCACCATAA